>NC_056734.1:164060922-164360922 GCF_019279795.1 Protopterus annectens
GTCTGACCTTGAGGAGTACCTTGGGGAGGAAAGGCAGAGGAGGAAAGGCATATACTGTTAGGTTTTTCCAGCTGAAAGATAGAGCATCCACATTCCATGCTTGCTTGTGATAAGTCCTTGTGCAGAATTTCTCTAGTTGGTAGTTCTGAGGAGAGGCAAATAGGTCTATGTCCTGGCATCCCCAGTTCCTTGTTATCATGGTGAAGACTTGTGGATCCAATTTCCACTCGTGGGGATCCAATTTGGTTTCTGCTTAGTTCGTCTGCCAGAGTATTTGTCCTTCTTGGCAGGAATTGTGCTTGCAGATGTACTTGGTAAGTCAATGCTGTGTCCCACAAGTTCATGGCTAGCCAGCAGATGGGGTAGGAATGTGTGCCTCCCTGCTTGTTTATGCACCACATAACTGTAGTATTGTCCATCCTTATCAGTAGTTGTCCTGGATGAAGTAGATCCTTGAAGACTGTCAGGGCGTTCTGAACAGCTAGCATCTCTTTTTGATTGATATGTAGATGCATTTGACTTGCAGACCATGAGCCCTGAATACATCTTCCTGCCATATGGGCCCCCCAGGCATAATCTGATGCATTTGTTGTCAATGTCTGCCTGGCTGTGGGTAAGGTGAATGGCTATCCCGTAATGTAGATGCATTTGACTTGCAGACCATGAGCCCTGAATACATCTTCCTGCCATATGGGCCCCCCAGGCATAATCTGATGCATTTGTTGTCAATGTCTGCCTGGCTGTGGGTAAGGTGAATGGCTATCCTGTGTTGTGGTGACGGGCTTTTGCTCACCATCGAAACTCCTGTTGCAGGCAGGGAATGAGGGTAATTACTGTTTCCAGGCTGTGGCAATGTTGAGTCCAAACACTTTTTAGATACCATTGAAGTTTCCTCATATGCAGTCTTGCATATGGAATTAGTAGAATGCAGGATGCCATGAAGCCCAAAGCCTGCAGAATTTTTCTTGTAGATAACTGGGTCTTTGTTGCCAACATTTTGAAGTAAGTAGTCAGTTGTCTGTGTTTGTCTGGCATGAGATAAGCCATGTGGGCAGTTGTATTTAAGCTTGCACCCAGCAATATTATCTCTTGAGAGGGTACGAGTTTTGATTTCTTTTCCTTTACTGTGTATTCTAGACCTGTTAGTAATCATTTTACAAACGTCAGATGCTGTAGTAGAATGTCTTTGTTCTCTGCTTGAATAAGGCAGTCGTCCAAGTAAGGATATATTTGTATTCCTCTGTCTGCAAAAAGCAATCACTGGTGCCAGGCATTTTCTGAAGTCCCTGGGCGCAGTAGATAAGCCAAAGGGCAGTGCAGAGAATTGGTAATGCATTGAGCCAGCTATAAATCTGAGGTATCTTCTGCATGACTGTCTGATTGGGACATGCAGGTATGCCTCTTTCAGGTCTAAAGTCACAAGCCAAGCCCTCTTGCCCAGCATGGGCAGAAGCTGCTGCAGAGTTAACATTTTGAATTTTGGAATATCCAGGAATGTGTTTAGGATAGACAGGTCCAGTATTGGTCTCCAGGCTTTGTCCTTTCTAGGCACCAAGAATAGCCTTGAGTAGAATAGTACAGTTTTGTACCTACCATAAATGTAGATGTTCGAGGATCCCCATTGCTGCAGTCCTTACTATTGGGTGTAGTCCGCTGTCCAGTCGGCCCGAATACCAGAGTATATGGCTGACGTCGGTCAGGGCGCATTAGACTGACGTCAGTACGTCAGGGTACTAATGCGCATGACCGACGTCATATCCTCAGTCTTTTCTTGCCCCAGATGTCAGAAGACCCTAAAAAGACAAGGCCCAAAATACCTGCACCAAAAATATGTACTAGAATATATACAAAAATATCAGCATGTAACCTCACCTACACAACCACCCCTAAACACAGAGGGGAAGGAGGGAGGGTAAATTGGACTGCAGCAATGGGGATCCTCGAACATCTACATTTATGGTAGGTACAAAACTGTACTATGTTCTTCGTTCCCCATTGCTGCAGTCCTTACTATTGGGTAGAATCCCAAAGCAGAGGTAAGGGAGGCTGGCAAATCATAAAGAAGCAGGAGCTGACAACATGCCTTGCAAAACAGCTGTGGCAAAACCAGCCCTAGACTTAGAGTAGATAGGGAGGTGATAATGCTTAGAGAAAGTATGCACTGAACTCCAAGTAGCTGCTTCCAAAATATCCTTAGTTGCCACCCCCCTTAGAAATGCTGTTGAAGTGGCAGTAGCCCTAGTGGAATGAGGCCTAATCCCAGCTGGAATCTCCTTGCCATGATGGGAATAACAAAATGCAATGCAAAAGCCAATCCACCTAGAAATAGTTTGTTTTGAAACAGGCTTGCCCTGCGAACTCAAAGCAAAAGAAACAAACAACTGCTGAGACTGCCTAAAATCCTTAGTCCTGCTTAAATAATAACGCAATTGCCTGTGTACATCTAAAGTGTGCAAAATCTTTTCCCCTTTATTTTGGCGGTCTGCATAAAAGTAGGCAAATGAATAGTTTGGTTTAAAGCCACACTAGAAACCACCTTAGGCATAAAGGAAGGATTAGTACGTAATGATACCCTATCCTTATGGAAAATCAAACAGGGCTCTACTGCCATAAGGGCCTGCAACTCAGACACCCTTCTTGCAGAAGTAATAGCCAGCAGAAAAGAAGTCTTCCATGACAAGTATTTCAATTCAGTAGTAGCCGGAGGCAGAAATGGAAGTAGAGTAAGTAATACCAACACAAAATTGAGATCCCAAGCAGGAGTAGGAGCTCTACGTGGGGGTCTTATATTCTTTGCCCTCTAAGAAACTGCTTGAACAAAGGATGCGAAAACAAAGGTGGGTCACAATCATAGTGAGCTGAAATTGCTGCAGCATGAATCTTAATGGAGGAGAAGGACAAACCTTTGTCCAATAACTCAGTAAGATATTGAAGAGCCACACTCAAATTAGGCTCAGAAATCTCCAAATTCTTTGCTGTACTCCAAAATAAAAATCTCTTCCATTTTTCTGCGTACACTTTCCTTGTACTAGGTCTTCTAGCTTCCATAATCACATTTAAAACTTGTTGAGGAAGTTGAGACCTGCTGTGTTTCAACACAGAATATGCCAGGCTGTTAGATGAAGAGAGTGAAGCTTGACATTGAGCAGATGACCGTCCTTCTGAGATAACAGATGAGGAATCAGAGGTAAAGGCCATGGAGGCTTCTTTACCAGACTCCGTAGTAGTGGGTACCAGTGTTGCCGAGGCCAATCTGGAGCTATCAAAATCATCCTTGGCCTGTCTTGTCTGACCTTTAATAGTACCTTTGGAAGAAGAGGCAGAGGTGGAAAGGCATACACATGAAGGTTTTGCAACTGAAAGACAGAGCATCCACTTTCCAAGCTGTGTGATGAAACCCCTTTGTGCAATACTTTGGCAGCTGGTGGTTTAGTGGAGAAGCGAACAGATCTATGTCTGGAGTTCCCCATGACACTGTCAATTTCTGAAATACATGAAGATCCAGTTTCCACTCGTGGGGATCCATGATTTGCCTGCTTAACACATCTGCTAAGGAGTTCTGTGCTCCTGGCAGAAACCTTGCCTGAAGAGTTAGTTGCAAGCTTAGCGCAGTCTCCCATAAAATCATTGCTTGCCTGCATAGAGGATAAGAATGTGTTCCCCCTTGCTTGTTGATGTACCACATGACAGTTGTGTTGTCTGTTAGAATCAACACCTGCCCTGGAAGAAGTAACTCCTTGAAAGCCATTAATGCAAACTGGACTGCTAACATCTCCTTCATGTTGATATGTAGATGCTGTAGTCTGGCAGGCCACTTGTCTTGTATCCACTTTCCATTTAGATGAGCTCCCCACGCAAAGTCCGAGGCATCTGTCGTTAAAATCTGACTCGCCTCTGGCCGGGTCACAGAGAGTCCCTTGTTTAGGTGACATTCCTGAGCCCACCACAAAATTCTTTTTGAAGGCAAGGTATTATTTGAATGACAGTGTCCAAATCCTGGCAGTGCTGTGTCCATACATTTTTGAGATACCATTGTAGCTTCCTCATATGCAGTTTGGCATTGGGAAGCACCAGAATACAAGATGCCATGAACCCTAATGCTTGAAGGACTGTCCTTGCAGTCAGCACGGACTGATGAGATAGTTGATGGAAGTAAAGTGATAGACTCTTTTGCTTGTCCGGGGTTAAAAAGGCCATCTGGGCTGCTGTATTCAGTCTCACACCCAGAAAGCACATGTCTTGAGAGGGTACTAGACTGGACTTTATTTCGTTCACAGAATACCCTAGGCATCTTAGCACTGCTATAACATATTCCAGATGCTGTAGAAGGTCTTCCTTTTCTTGAGCAAGAATCAGGCAGTCGTCCAAGTAAGGATAGATTTGAATTCCTTGTAGCCTGAAGTAAGCTATCACTGGAGCCAGAACCTTTGTGAATACTCTGGGCGCAGTAGATAAGCCAAAGGGCAATGCAGAGAACTGATAATGAGAATTTCCAGCTCGAAACCGCAGATACGTCCTGCAACTTAGCCTTATAGGCACATGAAGGTAAGCTTCCTTGAGATCTAAAGTTACCATCCAGTGATCTTTGCCCAGCAGAGGTAAAAGCTGTTGTAATGTCAACATCTTGAACTTGGGAATGTCCAGATAAGTGTTGAGGATAGATAAATCCAAAATTGGTCTCCACGTGTTCCCCTTCTTTGGTACTAGGAACAGGCGAGAATAAAATCCTAGGCCCCTTTCTGATACAGGGACTGGCTGAATGGCCCCATCTGGAGTAACTGAGAAACTTGCTTGTGAGCCTCTTTTCTTTGTGGAGGAGGAACGTCTGGCATGCCTTTGTAAGGGCGCATTGTGTGGAAATAAAACCTGTAACCGTGGTGAATGATATCCAACACCCATCTGTCTTGAGTAATTAAATCCCAATTTTCTTTGAAAAGGGACAGTCTTCCTCCCAAAGGAGCTGCCAGACGAGAATCTACTGGCAGCTGAAAAGGCAGGTCATTGGGTCTGTTTACGAAAGGACTGACCCCTACCCTCACCAGAAGTCTGAGCAGGTGAACTCCCTGTTCTAGGCCTAAAAGAACCTTGAGCCCTGCCCCTACCACGTCTAGACCTACCCGTAGACTGGGAATCATAAGCAGGATATGTCCACCCCTTAGCAGGCCAATTTCTACTAAACTTCGGTGGCTGCACCTGCAAAAAATCTTTAACAGTTTGCATAGACTTAGCTTTGTCCTCCATTTTCTTTAAAACTGCTTCCACAGGCGAACCAAACAACACATCAGACTGTAAAGGAGCATCCAAAATCCTTGTCTTAACATGCTCAGCTAAATTCTGATCCCTCAACCAGGCATGCCTGCGAAGAACAGAACTAGTGGCAGCCACCCTCGAGGAGGCCTGTACAGCATCAAAACCACATTGCAAAGAATGCTTACCCACTTGTTCAGACACATGAACCAAATCCAGCAACTCTTTACACTCAATACCTTCCGCCAAAGCATCCACCTTAGATTTCAATTGTGAAAGGAGATAATTTTGATATTTTAGCATGTGAAACTGACAATTCAACGCTCTCATGGCTAGAGTGGAAGAAGTATACACTTTCTTTCCCCACCTATCCAAAGCCCTTGCCTCTTTATCAGTGGGAACAGGATTTTTAACCACAGAGGCCTTAACACCTTTAGGCCCCTGAGAAACAGTTTCTGGATCCGCCCTAGGACTCTTAAACAAATACTTATGAGCTTGGGCACCCTATAATACCTATCAGGTTTAACAGGAGCAGGAGGCAAAGAGTCAGGGTTCAGGGAAGCCTCTGCAAAAACATCCTCCACCACATTCAACACAGGAGGTATAGCTAAGGGCCTATGCTGGGGTAAAAACAAGAATTCCCTAAGCCTTTTCCTGGAATCAGAGTAATCCTGGCCTTCCCATTGAAAGTGCTCCCTCATGGAATGCAGAGTCTCTGAAAATGAGAAATCCTCAGGAGGAGAAGCTGTAGGAGTGGAATCATCCACATCAGAATCAGAATAATGAGGATACTCCTGCAAATCTTCTGCAGAAGACTCAGAAGCCTCTGAACACTGTTCAAAACTATCAAACTCCGGTTCCACCCTAGGCCTCTTATCAGGAGGGGGCATAGAACCTCTAATCATAGTAATCAAATCTTCTGCCATTTTAAGCATATGTTTCTTAGGTACAGAACCCGAAATGCTAGGAGAAGCCCCCACTGAAGCTGAACTTGGCCTACCTCTCAAAGAAGTTTTGGCAACAGAAGGAGAGGCTCTAACTACCTTGGGAAGAGAAGGAAGAACAGTTACCTGAGAAGCCCCCTCAGCCTGGCCTACCTCCTGAGAAGGCACATCCTGTAACAGTAAAGTTTCTGCCTGAGACTCCATGGAAACTCCTGGCAAAACCTCTGGCTCCACAGAGCCTTCTAAAGAACCGGCGTCCGGGACTGCGGTTCATCAACCCTAGGCTTCGCTGTTTTGTCCTTGCGCTTCTTGGGCCAAGCGGGCCGGAGCATCCGACGGCATTTTATAATTGCAACGCTTCCCAAACACTAACCTGGCACAGTCTAACCTCCTCTTAATAGTGCGTTTGTTAAACCTAACACAAGAGCGGCAACCAACAACGTCGTGCTCAGGCCCTAAACAAGGTATACACAAGGTATGGTAATCCCTATGAGGTATCTGTTTCCCACAAGAAATACAGTTATTCACTTTTTCTGACATCCGGTTAAATACTGAGGCAAGAAAAAACCAAAATGTTCCCCAACGGGGTACTTAGCCAACTCTGCTTCGGTCTGAAACTCCGGTTTCGGAAATATTTCAGAACGCCAACCTGCACTCGCAAAACTGCTTCTGCATCGGACCATGCGGCAAAAAAGACTGAGGATATGACGTCGGTCATGCGCATTAGTACCCTGACGTACTGACGTCAGTCTAATGCGCCCTGACCGACGTCAGCCATATACTCTGGTATTCGGGCCGACTGGACAGCGGACTACACCCAATAGTAAGGACTGCAGCAATGGGGAACGAAGAACATCCTAGTCCCTGCTCTTGCTGTGGTACCAACTGAATAGCTCTCATGTCCATGAGGGATGAAACTTTTTTGTGCCTCTGCCCATTGATTGAGTGGCAGATCTAGCATACCGTTTGGCCTTGGCAGGGTGTGAAAGTGGAACCTGTAGCCTTGTGATACGATGTTTAGGACCCATTTGTTCTGGGTGATCTTGTGCCAATTTTGTGAAAAAAGTGCTTGTTTTCCCCCCAAAGGGGCTGCCAGAAGATAAGTGCTTGGTGCTGGCAGGGGAAAGTCATCGAGACTGTTTCCTGTATGGCTATGACTTTTCCTCTCCGCTTTTGGAGGTAGAAGCACCCCATTGTTTAGGCCTGTATGAGCCTTGAGGCTGTGATCTGCCTTGGGGCGTCTGTATCTGCCTCTTTGTGGCCTGTCTGACACTGGAAAGGACCAATTCTTTGTAGGCCAGTTCCTGCTAAATCTGGGAGGTTGTAACCTGCAAGAAATCCTTGACTGTTTGCATAGATTTAGCTTTGTCCTCCATTTTCTTCAACACCTCTTCTGCTTTAACACCAAATAAAGTATAATGCTGTAATGGAGCATCTAATAGTTTTGCTTTGACATGATCAGGTAGATTTTGTTCTTTTAACCAAGCATGCCTCCTAATGACAGAACCCGTAACAGCGGCCCTGCAGGAGGCCTCTAGAGAATCAAAACCACATTGCAAAGTATGCTTTCCTACTTGTTCAGCTACATGCAATAAATTCTGCATTTCTTTGTTTTCTGCACATTCTGAATTTGTTAACATTTCCTATTTAAGCAGTGACATAAGATATTGCTGATATTTAAGCAAATGAAATTGGCAATTTAAAGCTCTTACAGCCAAAGTAGCAGAAGTATAAATCTTTTTCCCCCATCTGTCCAGGACCCTAGAATCTCTATCAGAGGGGATAGGGTTTTTTGCAGTGGAAGCCTTGACCCCTTTTGGGACCCTGAGAGATGGTTTCTGGGTCAGCAGCAGGGTTTTTATAAAGAAATTTATGTGAATCAGGAACCCTGTAGTATCTGTCTGGCTTAACAGGGGCTGGTGGTAAAGAGTCTGGAGATAGTCTGGACTCTGAAAATACATCATCTACAATGTCTAAAACAGGTGGGATAGCAAGGGGCCTGTGCGGAGGGAATAAAAGGAAGTCTCTGAGCCTTTTCTTGGATTCTGAGTAATCTTGGCTCTCCCAGTGGAAATGCTCCCTCATAGTATGCAGAGTCTCCCCAAAAGAATAATCCTCAGGAGGAGAGGCTGAAGGGATAGATTCTTCAGCATCAGAATCCTCATAGGGAGAAATAGAATATTCCTGTTCGGAAGAGGAATCAGAGGAAATGGAAACCTGGTCTGAAGATTCATATTCTAGCTCTTGCCTAGGCCTCTTAATCAGGAGGGGGATGGGAACCCCTGATCAAAGTAATTAGGTCTTCGGTCATTTTAAGCATCTGTTTTTTAGGCATGGTGGCCTGTCCAGGAGAATGCTCTACTTGTTTCTTTGTCTTTAGAACTGCTTTAGTCTTTGCCTTTGAAGCTGAAGTAGGTTTCACATATAACTGTGTAGGCCTGAAAACACCCCCAGAAGTCGATGCCTGCTCAGCGGCTCTGGACCCATCTGAGGGAATAGTTTCCGAGTGTCCAATACCTTGAGTTTCCAGCGGCCTAGTCGGCTCCACGTGGGAGTCGGAAGCAGCCTGTGGTTCTGAGGTAGCGGGCGTCAGGGGCTGCGGAAGCGCCTCACTGAGAACCGGCGGCAGGCCTAGCGAGAGCCTCATTTTCGGTTTTGGACCTCGGATGTCTGTCCTTTTCTTTTTCTTTGCGCTTTTTATAAACTCCGGTAATCGGCTGTTCCAATGGCATTATATAATTGAATCTTCTGCCAAAGTAATGAAATGCAAAATCGTACAGACGCTTAATAGTGCATTGGTTAAATCTAGCACAAAACCGACAACTAGCAACATTGTGATGAGGGCCTAGGCAAGGAATACAGTAAGAGTGAAAATCCTTAAGAGGTATTTGCTTCCCACAAGAAATACAATTATTAACTTTTTCTGACATCGGTCTGGAGCAAGAAAGTTTCCCCAACGGGGTACTTAGCTTTAATGAAGACTTCGGATCTGAAATTCGAATTTGAAAATCTCAGGAGTCGGCCGACCGGCACTTGCGAACTGCTTTTGCTTCGGAAACCGCACAGCAGGAAAGACTGGAGAAAATGGCGTCGGCTGCATCTTTTATACCCCTGGAGCACTGACGTCAGGGAGAAGGCTACAGCAACCGACGCCGGACCTATACTTTGGAATTCAGGCCGACTACGGGTAGCCTGCCAGCAGGATAACCCAATTGTAATGACTGCAATAGTGAAACACGATGAACATCAAGTACAATTATCAAGGCCAGGCTATTAATTTTCAGTTCATATCTGTAACATTATAAGGTGAATCAGCAAGGAAAGTAGAATGCTCATACATGGCCACTGGTATCAGACTGAGGCATAAGCTTTGATCATTTGTACTCCATACTGGTGGTCTAAATTAACACTACAAAACAATTGTATGATATTACTCCACTGTACAGTAAGCAGAAAATATACTGCTCATACATTATCAAATTACCTGCAAGAAAGTTAAATGGCTACTAAAGTGAAGAAAGTGGGGAGAAGGGCCAAGTGACCAGAGCAAACGGGAGAAAAAATAGGAGGAGAGAGAGAGGAAAGCTGCTGGAATAGACAGGGAGGAAGTATGGAGGAGTGGAAGAAGGAAGTGCAAATGGCAACACTGCCAGTTATAATATTTACATGGTCATTCAGCAGGAATAAAAGGGGGGGGGGGTAATTGGTCCTCTAAAATGGCTGCATAAACACTGAATTTCTTGCCAAATCCTGTAAGATGCAGTCAAAAATAGAACACTTCAAAATCGGTCTTGATGAGCATGATCCTCGGTGTTGCGAGATCAAGCTGACAGGCACAATGTACTTTGTCCTTGTCTAAACATAAAGTAAGAGAAAACGGAGGGAATGGAAGAGAGAGGTATTTACTCCAATTTACAGCCAGGTGTATCTTTAGCTAGAGCTTTGGGATGAACTCAGAGTACAAATACAAATTAATAGTAAAAGGTAATTCTGTTGGCATAAACAGATCTATTTACAAATGACCAAACAGTCTGATCTGCAGAACAGTGCATTGTTGAGTTTCTGTACACTACACTGTGCATTTGCTCAACTTCGAAAAGAGGGAGGAAGTAGGAAATTCAAGTGCCACTCGCAACAACAATGCTTTTTTCCCATTTTATCAAAGCTGCCCTGCACATAACATGGATGAGTCTCACCCCTGTTTGCAGGTAAAATATCACTATGGTGTCTGATTTAACTTGGAAAAGACTCTGTTTCTGAACACAGAAAAGGATTCAGGGCTGAGTTAAAATCCATCATGATGACGACGATTATGAGGATGATGATGATTTGTACTTTTATTTGAAAAAGGGACCATGTCTCCAATACTTTTAAATCTTGCGTGTGTGCCAAAAGAAAGCTGTAATGCCAATGTAACTAGAAACAGTAGTGGAAACAGTCTGTTGAAAAAACGTGTCTGGATTGATCAAAATACAAGACAGATTCACAAGTGCGACTTTGAACAAAGTTAGAATTTGTGAAACAAAGTTTACACATGAGTATTTTGAGTGAGCCCCAAAATTTCTTGAAATACTCTAGAATTTTCTTTATGCTGCATCTGGAAATTGATACCACAAAAATGGCTGTAGACAAGAACCATGGAACTGTGAAAAACATACATGACAAAGCATGCGGTAGAAATGACCATGAGAAAGAAAGTAAAGTTGTGTACACTTACCATAAATATAGATGTTCGAGTGTATTCACTGTTGCAGTCATTACATTTGGGTTATCTGCTTGCAGTAGCCCTCAGTCTGCCTGATTAACAAAGTCTTGGGTCCTGCATCAGTTGCTGTCCCTTCTTCCATGACGTCAGGTCGTCAGGGGTATAAAACATGCAGCAGATGCCATTACATCAGTATTTCTTGCCCCGGATGTCAGGTGCCCCCCAAATGGGGAGCTATATTATATATATATATATATATATATATATATATATATATATATACACACACACACACACACACACACATACACATATATATATATATATATATATATATATATATATATATAAAATTAGAAACACAAAAACATACCTCTAAACAAAAGCAAATACACCAAAAAGGCTTTTAAGCATAGTAAAAGAAAGAAGAGGTAAAGTAAAAGAAAAACGGGGGGGCTGGAGGGAGGGTAACCAGGACTGCAACAGTGAATACACTCACACATCTACATTTATGTTAAGTGTACACAACTGTTGCAGTCATTACATTTGGGTAGATTCCCAAAGCTAAGGTTGGGAGGATGGATTTATACAGCATTAGGACCAGCTATAAGGCCCTGCAAAACAGCAGTGGCAAAGCCAGCTCTGGATTTAGAGAAAATTGGTAAGTTATAATGCTTGGTGAAAGTATGAACTGAACTCCAGGTAGCAGCTTCTAGAATATCGCTGGTAGGAACACCTCTGAGAAAGGCTGCTGAAGTAGATGCAGCCCTGGTGGAATGAGATCTGATCCCCTGGGGGATAGGTTTTCCATGGTGCTTATAACAGAAATGAATACAATGGCTTATCCATTTAGAAATGGTTTGCTTTGAAATAGCCTTCCCCTGTGCCCCTGCAGCAAATGATACCAGCAGTTGTTCAGATTTTCTTTGAGATTTAGTCCTGCCCAAGTAGACTCTAAGTTGTTTGTGTACATCCAATGAATGCAGAAATCTGCTCTCCCTTGTTCTGTGGATTGGGAAACAAAGTTGGCAAATTAATGGACTGATTCAGAGCCACACTGGATACCAACTTGGGCATGAATGATGGACTAGTCCTAAATGACACCCTGTCCGCATGAATGATGATGAAAGGCTCCACTGCCATAAGGGCCTGTAACTCAGATATCGTTCTAGCTGAAGTGATTGCTAAAAGGAAGGCTGTTTTCCAGGAAAGAAAGTTTAAGTCTGCAGTTGCAGCTGGCTCGAAAGGACATAGAGCGAGTTTCTGCAATACAAAGTTAAGGTCCCAGGCAGGGCTTGGAGCTCTCCTGGATGGTCTCAAGTTTTTGGCTCCTCTGAGATACTGCTTTAGAAGAGGATGAGAGAAGGGGGGGGGGGTCTGTGTTGTAATGAGCTGAAATGGCTAAGACATGGATTTTTATGAAAGAAAAAGACAGGCCCTTGTGAAGCATCTCAGTTAAGTACTGCAAAATCTGAGGTAAATTGGGCAGTGCTGTGCTCATCCCTTGAGATCGATTCCAGGCACAAAATCTTTTCCATTTGTCAGCATAAGATTTTCTAGTACTAAGTCTTCTCGTCTCCAAAATGACATCCATCACAGGTCTGCAGAGGGATGCTGAGGGTGAATTTAAGGGATTAGCCAGGCTGCAAGATTCAATGTTTGGAGCTGAGGGTGCAGAATTTGGTTCTCCTGCTGAGACAGTAAGGAATGTGTCTGAGGCAGGTGCCACAAAGAAATGTGTGACACACTGCGCAGGAGTGGGTACCAGTGTTGGCGAGGCCAGTCTGGAGCAATCAAAATAATTTTTGGTTTGTCCTGTTTGACTTTTAGTAGAACTTTGGAGAGCAAAGGCAGAGGGGGAGAGGCATAGACTGATGGGTTTTTCCAGCTGAAGGACAGAGCATCCACTTTCCAGGCTTTTTTGTGATGAGTTCTTGTGCAAAATTTGTCCAACTGGTAGTTCTGGGGTGAGGCAAAAAGATCTATGTCTGGGCTCCCCCATTTGCATGTCAACATGTTGAAAATTGGTGGTTCCAGTTTCCATTCGTGAGAGTCCATGAGATTTCTGCTTAGTTCATCTGCCAGAACATTCTGCTTTCCTGGCAGGAATTGAGCTTGTAGTTGTACTTGGTAGCTCAAGGCTGTGTTCCACAATGCCACGACTAGTCTGCAGAGGGGGTAGGAATGTGTACCACCCTGCTTATTAATAGTGCATTGGTTAAATCTAGCACAAAACCGACAACTTGCAACGTTGTGGTCAGGGCCTAGGCAAGGAATACAGTAAGAATGAAAATCCTTATGAGGTATTTGCTTCCCACAAGAAATAAAATTATTAACTTTTTCTGACATTGGTCTGGAGCAAGAAAAATGTTTACCCAACGGGGTACTTAGCTTTAATGAAGACTTCGGATCTGAAATTCGAATCTGAAAATCTCATTAGTCGGCCGACTGGCACTTGCGAACTGCTTTTGCTTCGGGCAGCGCGCGGCAGGAAAGATGGTGTCGGCTGCATCTTTTATACCCCTGGCGCACTGACGTCAGGGAGGAGGCGATAGCAATAGACGCCGGACCTAGACTTTGGAACTCGGGCCAAATGCGGGTAGCCTGCCAGCAGGATAAAGTACCATTGTGTACCTACCATAAATGCAGATGTTCGAGTGTATTCAATGTTGCAGTCATTACTCTTGGGTTATCCTGCTGGCAGGCTACCTGCAGTCGGCCAGAATTCCAAAGTCTAGGTCCGGCGTCGGTTGCTGTCGCCTCTTCTCTGACGTCAGTGCGCCAGGGGTATGAAAGATGCAGCCAATGCCATTTTCTTCAGTTTTTATTGCCCCAGATGTCAGGTGCCCCAAATAGGTAGGCTGTAAAATATACCAATAAGAAATGCAAGCATAAAAATAACATTTCCTTCATCTACAAGCAAATACACCAAAAAGGTTGTATAGGACAAAGAAGTGCAGATAAGTCCCAGCAAAGAGAAGGAGGATGGTGGGTGGGTAACCTGGACTGCAACAGTGAATACACTCGAACATCTACATTTATGGTAGGTACACAACTGTACTATGTTCATCGTGTTTCACTGTTGCAGTCATTACTCTTGGGTAGATTCCCAAAGCTGAGGTTGGGTGGCTGGGCTAAGTAGGATTAGGAGAGGCTATGAGACCCTGCAGAACTGCAGTGGCGAAGCCTGCTCTGGACTTAAGAGTAGAGAGGCAAGTGGTAGTGCTTTGTAAAAGTGTGCACTGAACTCCAAGTTGCAGCCTCTAAGATTTCTTTGGTTGGTACTCCTCTGAGGAAGGCTGCTTAAGTGGCTGCTGCTCTGGTGGAATGAGGCCTAATGCCCTTAGGCACTGATTTGCCATGTTGAAAATAGCAGAAACAGATGCAATGGCCTATCCAATTAGAAATGGTCTGTTTTGAGATGGCCTTTCCTTGATATCCTGCAGCATAAGACACTAAAAGTTGCTCAGTCTTTCTGAAAGCTTTAGTTCTGTCCAAGTAGAAGCGTAACTACCCATGTATGTCCAAAGAATGCAGAATTTTCTCACCCTTCTGTGGATTTGGGTAAAAGGTAGGCAAGTGAATGGTTTGGTTGAGGGCCACACTGGACACCACCTTGGGCATAAATGTAGGGTTTGTCCTCAGAGAAACCCTGTCTGGATGAAAATGATGAAAGGTTCCACAGCCATGAGTGCTTGCAACTCCAAGACTCGCCTTGCAGAGGTTATGGCTAGGAGCAGAGCTGTTTTCCAGGATTAGAATTTTATATCTGCTGTTGATGCTGGCTCGAAAAAAGGCGGTGTGAGTTTTTCCAAAACATAATTGACGTCCCAGGCAGGAATTGGTGCTCTCCTTGGAGGCCTAATGTTTTTGGCCCCTCTGAGGTACTGCCTTATTAAAGGATGAGAAAAGATAGGTGGTTCCGTACTGTAATGTGCAGAAATGGCAGAGGCATGAATCTTAATTGATGAGAAAGAAAGGCCTTTATTCAGCATCTCAGTTAGGTATTGTAAAATCTGAGGGATATTTGGTACAAACGTGGCAATGCCTTGTTCCTTGTTCCAAGCACAGAACCTCTTCCATTTTTCTGCATAAGATTTTCTGGTACTCGGACTTCTGCATAAGATTTTCTGGTACTGGGCCTCCAAGATAACATCCATAACAGCTTTTGAAAGAGGAATGTTCTGAATGGCTATATTATCAGCCATGCTGCCAGATTTAAGGTCCTGAGTTGGCTGTGCAGGATCTGATTGTTTTGTTGGGTCAGCAAGTGAGAAGTTTGAGGCAATATCCATGCTGGACCTTGAGACAAGCTCTTTAGGATTGGGTACCAGTGCTGACGTGGCCAGTCTGGTGCAATCAGAATCATTTTTGGCTTCTCTTGTCTGACCTTTAAGAGTACTCTGGGAAGAAGAGGCAGTGGGGGAAAAGCATATACTGTTAGATTTTTCCAGCTGAAGGATAGGGCGTCCACTTTCCATGCTTGCTTGTGGTAAATCCTTGTGCAAAATCTCTGCAAGTGACAGTTATGAGGGGAGGCAAATAGATCTAGGTCTGGGCATCCCCATTTCCTTATTATCATGCTGAAGACTTGTGGATCCAGTTTCCATTCGTGGGGATCCATGAGGTTTCTGCTTAGTTCGTCTGCCAGAATATTTGTTTTTCCTGGTAGGAATTGTGCTTGCAGGTGAACTTGAAAAGCCAATGCTGTGTCCCATAAGGCCATTGCTCGTCTGCACAGGGGATAGGAATGTGTACCTCCCTGCTTGTTTATGTACCACATGACCGTAGTGTTGTCTGTCTATCAGCAACTGTCCTGGATGAAGCAGGTCCTTGAAAGCTGTCAGGGCATTTTGAACAGCTAGCATCTCTTTTTGATTGATGTGAAGATGCCTCAGGTTTGCAGGCCATGTGCCCTGAGTACATTTTCCTGCCATATGGGCCCCCCAGGAATAATCTGATGCATCCGTTGTCAGTGTCTGTCTGGCTGTGGGTAAACTGAATGGCAGACCCTTGTTGTGGTGACAGGCTTCTTCCCACCATCGAAACTCCTGCTGTAGGCAGGGAATGAGTGCAATTACTGTCTCCAAGCTGTGGCAATGCTGAGTCCAAACACTTTTCAGATACCATTGTAGTTTCCTCATATGCAGTCTGGCATATGGAATTAGTAGAATGCAGGATGCCATGAAACCCAAGGCCTGCAGTATTTTCCTTGCAGATAGGTGGGTTTTTGTTGCCAAGTTCTTGAAGTAAGTAGTCAGTTGTTTTTGTTTGTCTGGCGTGAGATAAGCCATCTGGGCAGTTGTATTTAAGCTTGCACCTAGGAATATTATCTCTTGAGAGGGCACTAGTTTTGATTTCTTTTCGTTTACTCTGTACCCTAGGCCAATTAGTAATCTTTTTACAAATGCCAGATGCTTTAGAAGAGTGTCTTTGTTCTCTGCTTGAATTAGGCAGTCGTCCAAGTATGGATATATTTGAATTCCTTTTTGTCTGCAAAATGCAATTAATGGTAATGGTGCCAGGCATTTTGTAAAGACCCTGGGCGCAGTAGATAAGCCAAAGGGCAGTGCAGAGAATTGGTAATGCATTGAGCCAGCTATGAATCTGAGGCATCTTCTGCAAGATTGTCTGATTGGGACATGCAGGTATGCCACTTTTAGGTCCAAAGTTACGAGCCAAGCCCTCTTGCCTAGCATGGGCAGTAGCTGCTGAAGAGTCAACATCTTGAATTTTGGAACTTCCAGAAATGTATTTATTATAGACAGGTCCAGAATTGGTCTCCAGGTTTTGTCCTTCCTGGGCACTAGGAAAAGTCTGGAGTAAAATCCTTGCCCCTGCTCTTGTTGTGGTACTTTCTGAATGGCCCTCATGTCCATGAGGGCTGCAATTTGTTTTTGTGCCTCTGCCCATTGATTGTGTGGCAGGTCTAGCATGCCCTTTGACCTTGGCAGAGTGTGAAAATGGAACCTGTAGCCTTGGGACACTATGTTCAAGACCAATTTGTCTTGGGTAATGATTTGTCAATTTGATGAAAAAAGTGCTAGTTTTCTCCCTAAGGGGGCTGTCAAAAGAAAACTGGAACTGGTAGAGGAAAGTCATTGGGACTGTTTCCTGTAAGGCTGTGATTTGTCTTCTCCGCTTTTGGAGGTAGGAGCACCCCATTGTTTAGGCCTGTATGAGCCTTGGGGCTGAGATCTGCCTCTGGGATGCCTGTGTCTGCCTCTTTGTGGTCGGTCTGAGACTGGAAAGGACCAATTTTTAGACGGCCAGTTCCTGCTAAACCTGGGTGGCTGTACCTGTAAGAAATCCTTGACTGTCTGCATGGAATTTGCTTTATCCTCCATTTTTTTCAATACCTCTTCTGCTTTAGTACCAAACAAAGTATCATGCTGTAATGGTGCATCTAATAATTTTGCTTTAACATGATCAGGCAGATTTTGTTCCTTTAACCAAGCATGCCTTCTAATAACAGAACCTGTAACAGCGGCCCTGCAAGAGACCTCCAGTGAATCATAACCACATTGCAAAGTATGCTTTCCCACTTGTTCAGTTGCATGCAATGTTGAGTCTTTCGGCTTTTCCCGGTTAGGGGCCGCCACAGCGGAACTCCGGTCCGCTAATGATTGGTAGTTGATTTTTACATGCCGAGTTACCAGCCCTGACGCACAACCTTCAACGAAGGTACGCCCATTCACGCATGTCTCCATGCAGAAGACGCTCTAGCTGAGAATCGAACTGGACAGTGTCTTACTGTGAGGTGGCAACGCTACCGCAGCACCACCACCACCGCGGGTGTTCAGTTGCATGCAATAAATCCTGCAATTCCTTGTTCTCTGAACATTAAGTATTTAAAGGCACTGATAAACAAAAAAAAAAATTGCCCAAACAACCACAAGGGAAGCTCGCAACACAGCTGCAAACTCCAAAATTAATTCAGTTGATTCAGTTTATTAGAACGCTACTAACACAGTACGTTTTCGACAGAAGTCTTCATCAGAAACAATATTGTTTCTGATGAAGACTTCTGTCGAAAACGTACTGTGTTAGTAGCGTTCTAATAAACTGAATCAACTGAATTAATTTTGGAGTTTCCAGCTGTGTTGCGAGCTTCCCTTATGGTTGTTTGGGCAATTTTTGTTTTTTTGTTTAACATTCAGTATTTGTCAACATTTTCTGTTTAAGTAAAGACATTAAATATTGATGATATTTAAGCATATGAAATTGACAATTTAAAGCCCTTACAGCCAGGGTAGCAGAAGTGTAAACTTTTTTCCCCCATCTGTCTAGGGCCCTAGAATCCCTATCAGAGGGGACAGGGTTTTTTGCAGTGGAAGCTTTAACCCCCCCTTGGGACCCTGAGATATAGTTTCTGGGTCAGCAGCGGGGTTTTTATAAAGGAATTTGTGAGAATCCGGGACCATGTAGTATCGGTCTGGCTTAGCAGGTGCAGGGCGTAGAGAGTCAGGGGACAGTCCGGACTCTGAAAATACATCTACAATGTCTAGAACAGGTGGAATAGCAAGGGGTCTGTGCTGAGGAAGAAGCAGGAAGTCTCTGAGCCTTTTCTTAGATTCAGAATAATCTTGGCTCTCCCAGTGGAAATGCTCCCTCATAGTATGCAGTGTTTCCCCAAAAGAATAGTCCTCAGGAGGAGAGGCTGAAGGAATTGATTCTTCAGCATTAGAATCCTCATAAGGAAGCATGGAGTAATCCTGTTCAAAAGAGGAATCAGAGGAAATAGAAACCTGATCAGAAGAATCCTACTCTGTCTCTTGCCTAGGCCTCTTATCAGGAGGGGGATGGGAACCCCTGATCAAGGTAATTAGGTCTTCGGCCATTTTGAGCATCTGTTTTTTAGGCATGGGAGTCTGAATAGGAGAATGCTGTGGTTGTTTCTTTGTCTTTAGAGCTGCTTTAGTCTTTGTCTTTGAAGCTGAAGATGGCTTAACATATAGTTGTGTAGGTCTGAAGACACCCTCAGAAGCCGATGCCTGCTCAGCGGCTCCGGACCCACCTGAGGGATTGATTTCAGAGTGTCCAATACCTTGGAGTTTCCAGAGGCCCAGTCAGCTCCACGTGGGAGTCGGTAGCGACCTGTGGCTCTGAGGTAGTGGGCGCCAGGGACTGTGAAAGCGCCTCACTGAGAACTGGCGAATGGCCTAGAAGAGGCTTCATCGTCGGTTTTGGACCTCGGATGCCTATCCTTGCCCTTGCGTTTTTTGTAAACTCCGGTTGTCGGCTGTTCCGCTGGCATTATAATAATTAAATCTTCGCCCAAAGTAATGAAATGCAAAATCGAACAGACGCTTGATAGTGCGTTGGTTAAATCTAGCACAAAACCGACAGCTAGCAACGTTATGATCAGGGCCTAGACAAGGAATACAGTAAGAGTGAAAATCCTTATGAGGTATTTGCTTCCCACAAGAAATACAATTGTTAAATTTAAGACTTTGGTTCTGAAATTCAGCTTTGAAAATCTCAGGAGTCGGCTGACCGGCACTTGCGAACTGCTTTTGCTTCGGGCACCGCGTGGCAAGAAAGACTAAAGAAAATGGCGTCGACTGCATCTTTTATACCCCTGGCGCACTGACGTCAGGGAAGAGGCGACAGCAACAGACGCCGGACCTAGACTTTGGAATTCTGGCCGACTGCGGGTAGCCTGCCAGCAGGATAACCCAAGAGTAATGACTGCAACAGTGAAACAAGATGAACATCCCCAATTGTAATGACTGCAACAGTGAAACACGATGAACATCTGTGGTGTTGTCCGTCTTTATCAGCAATTGTCCTGGATGAAGGTGGTCCTTGAAGGCTGTCAGAGCATTCTGTACAGCTAGCATTTCTTTTTGATTGATATGAAGGTGCATTTGATTTGGGCTCTATTTGCCCTGAATGCACTTCCCTGCCAGATGAGCCCCACATGCATAGTCTGATGCATCTGTAGTTAGGGTTTGGGCGGCAGGGGGTGGTGTGAATGGTAGTCCCTTGTTTTGGTGGCAGGCCTCTGCCCACCATAGGAACTCTAAGTGCAGGCAGGGTATGATAGGAATCATTGTTTCCAGGCTTTGACAATGCTGACTCCATAAACTTTTTAAGTACCATTGAAGTTTCCTCATATGCAGTCTTGCATATGGAATTAGAAGAATGCATGAGGCCATGAACCCCAAAGGCTTGCAGTATTTGCCTTGCAGATATAGCAGGGTTTTTGTGGCCACCTGTTTGAAGTAAGTCACCAAATGAATTTGCTTTTCTGGCGTAAGGAAAGCCATCTGGGCAGTTGTATTCAAGCTTGCACCCAGGAATGTAATTTTTTGAGAGGGTAACAGTTGAGATTTCTTTTCGTTTATGGTGTACCCTAGACAGGTTAGAAATCTTTTTACAAACGCCAGATGTTTTAGAAGAATGGCCTGGTTTTCTTCCTGAATTAGACAATCGTCTAGGCATGGATATATTTGAATATTTCTTTGCCTCCAAAATGCAATTACTGGAGCCAGGCACTTTGTGAATACCCTGGACACAGTAGACCAGCCAAAGGGCAGTGCAGAGAACTGATAATGCATGCAGCCTGCTTTGAAGTGTAGGAATCTTCTGCAAGATTCCCTGATTTGGGATATGCAGGTAAGCCTCTTTCAAGTCGAGAGTTGCCAACCAGGCATCCTTGCCTAGCATAGGAAGTAATTGGTGAAGAGTCAGCATCTCGAATTTTGGAATGTCCAGAAAGGTGTTTAGAGTAGACAGAATTGGATGCCATGATTTGTCTTTTCTGGGTACCAGGAAAAGTTTGGAATAGAAACCTTGTCCCTTTTCCTCTTCTGGTACTAGCTGACTAGCCCCCATGTTTAGGAGAGAAAGTACTTGTTTCTGAGCCTCTGCCAACAGATTTGTGGGCAGGTCTGGCCACCCGTTTGGAGTTGGCAGCACATGGAAATGAAATCTGTATCAATGGGACACTATATTTAAAACCCATTTGTCCTGGGTTATAAGTGGTCAGTTTCTGAAATGAAGAGCCAGTTTTCCCCCCAAAAGGGCGGCTAATAAGTGCTTGATAATTTCAAAGGGAAGTCATAGAGACTGTTTACCATAGGGTGGTGCCTTGTTGTTTCCAGATTTGGAAGTGGAAGCAGCCCATTGCTTAGTTCGGGAAGTCCCTTGGGACTGTAATCTGGTGGTTTTGGAATGTCTGGGTTTGGCCGTAGTGGCTCAGGAAGGATCTGGAAAGGACCAGTTCTTAGTAGGTCAAAGCCTATTAAATCTAGGTGGTTGCACTTGTAAGAAATCTTTCACAGTTTGCATAGATTTAGCTTTATCTTCATTCTTTTTTAGAACTTCTTCAGCCTTACTGCCAAATAAGCAATCCTGCTGTAAAGGAGCATCCAAAAGTTTTGCTTTAACATGATCAGGCAGAGATTGCTCCTTAAGCCAAGCATGCCTTCTAAGCACAGACCCATAACAGCAGCCCTACAAGAGGCATCTACAGAATCAAAACCACATTGCAAAGTATGTTTGCAAACTTGTTCAGCTGAATGCAATAAATCCTGCAAATCTTTATTCTCCACACAGTCAGAAATCAACATCATTTTCTGTTTAAGCAATCCCATGATATGCTGTTGATATTTTAGCATATGGAATTGACAGTTTAAAGGCCTGATTGCTAAGGTTGCAGAAGTATAAACCTTTTTACGCAACATATCCAGCGCCCTGGAGTCTCTATCAGAAGGGGTAGGATTTTTAGCAGTAGAAGCCTCAATGTCCTTGGGCCCCTGGGAAATGGTTTCAGGGTCCGCAACAGGATTTTTGAAAATAAATTTGTGGGACTCAGGAACTCTGTAGTACCTGTCTGGTTTGCTAGGGGCTGGAGGCAAGGAATCGGGCCATACTGGATTCCGAAAACACATCAACAATATCTCATACAGGAGATATAGCCAAAGGCCTATGCTGAGGAAGAAGAAGGAAATCACCAAGCCTTTTTTTGGATTCAGAGAAATCCTGACTTTCCCAGTGGAAATGCTCCCTTAAGGTATGTAAAGTTTCTCAAAAGAGAAATCCTCAGGCGGAGAAGCAGAGGGAATGGAATCCTCTGCATCAGAGTCCTCATAAGTAGGTATGGATAAATCCAGATCATTAGAAGAGTCGGAAGAAACAGAGACCTGTTCAGATGATTCATAGTCAAATTCAATCCTAGGCCTCTTGGGGGGGTTGACTACCCCTGATTAGAGTAACTAAATCTTCAGCCATTTTGATTATTTGTTTTTTAGGTATAGGAGCCTGAACATGTGGCCTGGGCGTCGGTTTTTTAGACACAGATCGAGATTTAGGCCTTAGCACTGAAGCTGGAGTTGGTTTAATATGCAAATTTGTAGGCCTGAATACACCCTCAGAAGCCGGTGCCTGCTCAGCAGCTCCGGACCCATCCAAGGTAGAGACATCCGTGAGTTCCATATGTGAAGCATCTCAAGGCATACCGGACTCCGAATGGGTCTCAGTAGAGACCTGCGAATCAGAAGTAACGGGTATCAGGGGCTGTGAAAGCGCCTCACTGAGTACAGGCTAACTGGCAACTGGCTTAGGAGAAGCGCCAGCAGCGGTTTTGAACCTCAGCAGCCTGTCTCTGTCTTCTTCTTTGCATCATTTCTGGATAATTAAACAGAGAACCGAAATATTTTGAAGCAAAAATATACCGACGACGGATAGTGCGCTGATTAAATAAAGCACAAAACTGACAGCAAGGTACGTCATGGTCAGGGCTTAGGCAAGGAATACAGTAAAAATGAAAATCCTTATGAGGTATTTGTTTCCCACAAGTAATACAATGATTAACTTTTACTGACATTGGTAAAGAGCAAGAAAAAGTTTCCCCAACGGGGTACTTAGCTTTAAGTTGAAGACTTTGGTTATGAAACTCGAAAACGAATATTTCAGGAGTCGGACGACCGGCACTTGCGAACTCCTGCTTCGGGCACCACCCGGCAAGAAAGACTGATGTAATGGCGTCGGCTGCATGTTTTATACCCCTGACGACCTGACATCACAGAAGAAGGGACAGCAACTGACGCAGAACCCAACACTTTGTTAATCAGGCCGACTGAGGGCAACCTGCCAGCAGATTACCCAAATGTAATGACTGCAACAGTGAAACATGATGAACATCCAGGACTGCAACAGTGAATACACTGGAACATCTACATTTATGGTAAGTGCACACAACTGTACTATGTTCTTCGTGTTTCACTGTTGCAGTCATTACATTTGGGTAGATTCCTAAAGCTAAGGTTGGGAGGAGAAATTTAAACAGAATTAGGACCAGCTATAAGACCCTGCAAGACTGCAGTGGCAAAGCCAGCTCTGGATTTAGAGAAAATTGGCAAATGATAATGCTTGGTGAAAGTACGTACAGAACTCCAGGTAGCAGCTTCTAGGATGTCATTGGTAGGAATGCCCCTGAGAAAGGCTGCGGAGGTAGATGCAGCCCTGGTTGAATGGGGTCTGATGCCCTGTGGGATAGGTTTTCCATGGTGCTCGTAGCAGAAATGAATGCAGTGGCCTATCCGTTTTGAAATGGTTTGCTTTGAAATAGCTTTCCCTTCTGTCCCTGCAGCAAATGCCACCAGCAGTTCAGATTTCCTTTGAGGTTTAGTCCTGTCCAAGTAAAATCTAAATTGTCTATGCACATCTAAGGAGTGAAGTATCCGTTCCCCTTTGTTCTGTGGGTTAGGAAAGAAGGTAGGCAAATGAATGGACTGATTAAGAGCCACACTGGATACCACCTTGGGCATGAAGGAGCGATTGGTTCTGAAGGACACCCTGTCTGCATGAAAGACAATGAAAGGCTCCACTGCCATAAGGGCCTGTAATTCAGATAACCTTCTTGCAAAAGTGATTGCTAAAAGGAAAGCTGTTTTCCAGGAAAGGAATTTTAAATCTGCAGTAGCAGCTGGCTCAAAAGGAGGACGAGTGAGTTTCTCCAAGACAAAGTTAAGGTCCCAGGCTGGAGTTGGAGCTCCCCTAGGTGACCTTAAGTTTTTGGCCCCTCTGAGGGTGAGAGAAGAGGGGAGGCTCTGTGCTGTAATGAGCTGAAATGGCTGAGGCATGAATTTTGATAGAGGAAAAGAACAAGCCCTTATGAAGCATCTCAGTCAAGTATTGTATAATCTGAGGTAAATTGGGAACTGCTGCGCTCATCCCTTGAGACGGACTCCGGGCACAAAAACTTTTCCATTTTGCAGCATAAGATTTTCTAGTACTAGCCTCCTTACCTCTAAAATGATATCCATCACTGATTTACTGAGGGATGGTAAAGGAGAGATTAAGTAATTAGCCATTCTGCTAGGTTCAGGGTTTGCAGTTGAGGGTGCAGAACCTTGTTCTCCTGCTGAGACAACAGGGAAGGAGTCTGAGGCAGGTGCCATGGGGCCAAATGTGACACTGCGCAAGAGGGGGTACACCAGTGTTGGTGTGGCCAGTCTGGTGCAATTAAAATCATCCTTGGCTTGTCCTGTTTGATCTTTAGTAGTACCTTGGAGAGCAGAGGCAGAGGAGGAAAGGCATAAATTGATTGTTTTTTCCAGCTGAAGGATAGAGCATCCACTTTCCAAGCTAGCTTGTGGGGAATCCTTGTGCAAAATGTGTCCAATTGATGGTTCTGGGAGGAGGGAAACAGGTCTATATCTGGGCTCCCCCACTTGCTTGTCAACAGGTTGAAAATCCTTGGTTCCAGTTTCCACTCGTGTGGGTCCATGAGGTTTTCTGCTTAGTCCGTCTGCCAGTGTATTTAGTTTTCCTGGTAGGAATTGAGCTTGTAGATTCACTAGGTAGCTCAAGGCTGTGTTCCACAATGCCATGGCTAGTCTGCAGGGGGGGTAAGAATGTGCACCCCCCTGCTTATGTACCACATGACAGTGGTGTTGTCTGTCTTTACCATTAGTTGTCCTGGAAGAATGTGGTCCTTGAAGGCTGTCAGAGCATTCTGTACAGCTAACACATCCTTTTGATTTATGTGCAGGTGCATTTGACTTGGGATCCATTTGCCTTGAATGCACTTCCCTACCACGTGAGCCCTCCCATGCATAGTCTGATGCATCTGTTAAGGTTTGGGCGGCAGGGGGTACTGTGAATGGTAGTCCCCTGTTTTGATGGCAGGCCTCTGCCCACCAAAGGAATTCTAGGCATAGGCAAGGTATGACAGGAATCACTGCTTTTAGATCTTGTGAATGTTGACACCATAGGCTTTTGAGATACCATTGTAGTTTACTCATATGCAGCCTTGCATATGGAATTAGAAGAATGCTGGAGGCCATGAACCCCAAGGCTTGCAGTATTTGCCTTGCAGATAGCTGGGTTTTTGTGGCCACTTGCTTGAAGTAGGTTGTCAGATGAATCTGTTTCTCTGGCGTGAGGAAAGCCATCTGGGAAGTTGTATTCAAGCTTGCTCCCAGGAATACATTTTGTTGACAGGGTACCAGGTGTGATTTCTTTTCGTTTATGATGTATCCCAGACAAGTCAGCACCCTTTGAGCAAAGGCCAGATGATTCAAAAGTATGTCCTGGCTTTCTGCCTGAATTAGACAATCGTCCAGGTATGGGTATATTTGAATATTCCTTTGCCTGCAAAATGCAATGACTGGAGCTAGGCACTTTGTGAATACCCTGGGCACAGTAGATAAGCCAAAGGGCAGTGCAGAGAACTGATAGTGAGTGTAGCCTGCTTTGAAGCGTAGGTATCTTCTGCAAGATTCCCCGATTGGGATGTGCAGGTATGCTTCCTTTAAATCTAGTGTTGCCAACCAGGCATCTTTGCCTAGAATAGGAAGCAATTAGTGAAGAGTCAGCATCTTGAATTTTAGAATCACCAAAAAGGTGTTTAGAGTAGACAGGTCCAGGATAGGACACTGTGAATTGTTTTTTCTGGGTACCAGGAAAAGTCTCGAATAGAAACCTTGTCCCTTTTCCTTCTTCTGGTACCAACTGAGTAGCCCCCATGCTTAAGATAGCGAGAACTTGATTTTGGGCCTCTACCCACTGATTTGGGGGTAGATCTGGCCACCTGCTTGATGTTGGTAACATGTGGAAGTGAAATCTGTATCCTTGGGACACTATATTTAAAACCCATTTGTCCTGGATAATGGGTTCCCAGTTTTTGGCCTGCAGACCAATCTTTCCGCCTAAAGGAGCATTCAGTTGGGAAGTGCTTGGAAGTTTTAAAAGCAAGTCATTGAGACAGTTTTCCAAAAGGGGGAATCTTACTACTCCCAGATTTGGGTGCGGAAATTCCCCACTGCTTAGTCTCGTGTCCCCTCTGGGACTGAAATCTGGGGTTTCTGCTGTGTCTGTGTTTGGCTTGAGAAGACCTAGAAGGGGCTGGAAAGGACCAGTTCTTAGAGGGCCAATGCCTACTAAATCTAGGAGGCTGAACTTGCAAGAAATCTTTAACAGTTTGCATAGATTTAGCTTAATCTTCCATCTCTTTAAGAACTTCCTCAGCTTTGTTGCCAAACAGGCGGACCTGACTTAAGGAAGCATCCAACAGTTTAGCTTTAACATGATCAGGCAAAGACTGCTAAAGCCAAGCAAGCCTTCTGAGACCCAGTAACAGCAGCCATGCAAGAGGCCTCTAATGAATCAAATCCACATTGCAAAGTATTGTTTACCAACCTGTTCAGCAAAATGCATTAAATCCTGTAAATTCTTTATTTTCAGCACAGTCAGGAATCAACAGCATTTTCTGTTTAAGCAACCCAATAACATGTTGCTGATACTTTAACATATGAAATTGGCAGTTTAAAGCCCTAATGGCCGAGGTTGCAAAAGTGTAAACCTTCTTACCCCATACATCCAGCGCTCTGGAGTCTCTATCAGAAGGGGAAGGATTTTTAGCAGTAGAAGCCTTAATGCCCTTGGGTCCCTGTGAAATAGTCTCTGGATCCGCAATAGGATTTTTAAAAATACACTTGTGTGAATCAGAAACCCTGTAATATCTGTCAGGTTTTCTGGGAGCAGGAGGCAAAGAATCAGGGGCCAAACTAGACTCCGAAAAGGCATCATCAACAATGTCTAGTACAGGAGGTATAGCTAAAGGCCTATGCTGAGGCAGGAGTAAGAAATCCCTAAGCCTCTTTTTTGAATCAGAAAAATCCTGGCTTTCCCAGTGGAAATGCTCCCTTAGAGTATGTAAGGTTTCACCAAACGAAAAATCCTCTGGAGGGGAAGCAGAGGGAATACAGTCCTCTGCATCAGAATCCTCATAAGTAGATAAGGGCAAACCCAGATCATCAGAAGAATCAGAAAAATCAGAATCATGGTCAGAAGATTCATAAACAACTTCAGTCCTAGGTCTCTTAGAAGGGGGAGGTTGGCTTCCCCCAAGATCTTCAGCCATTCTTTTTTTTTTTTAGGTATAGAGGTCTGAGCATGCGGCCTGGGCTTCAGTTTCCTAGGCACGGTTCGAGATTTAGGCCTAAATGAAGAAGGAGGTGTCAGTTTAATATGCAAGTCTGTAGGCCTGAATACACCCTCAGAAGCCGGTGCCTGCACAGCGGCTCCAGACCCATCCAAGGTAGAGACATCTGCAGGTTCCACAGCTGAAGCATCTCGCGGCATACCGGACTCTGAATGGGTCTCAGTAGAAGCCTGCGAATCAGAAGTAGCGGATGTCAGGGGCTGCGAAAGCGGCTCACTGAGTACCGGCGAACTGGTGAGTGGCTTAGGAGAAGCGTCGTCGGCAGCTTTGGACCTAGGCGGCCTGTCTCTGTCTATCTTTGCATTTTTTTTGAATCCCGATAGTCGGATGGCTAACAGATGACATTTCTGGATAATAAAACCGAGAACCGAAATATTTAGAGGTGAAAATATACAGACGGCGGATAGTGCGCTGATTAAATAAAGCACAAAACCGACAGATAGGTACATCATGGTCAGGGCCCAGGCAAGGAATACAGTACGAATGAAAATCTTTGTGAGGTATTTGCTTTCCACAAGTAATGCAATTACGAACTTTTACTGACATCAGTAAGGAGCAAGAAAAAGTTTCCCCAACGGGGTACTTGGCTTTAGTTGAAGACTTTGGTTCTGAAACCCGAAAACGAAATGACCGGCACTTGCAAACTGCTTCTGTGTTGGGCACCGCACAGCAAGAAAGACTGATGTAATGGCGTCGGCTGCATGTTTTATACCCCTGACATCATGGAAACATCCGATGCAGGACCCAAGACTTTGTTAATCAGGCCAGCTGAGGGCTACTGCAAGCAGATAACCCAAATATAATGACTGCAACAGTGAAACACGAGGAACATCAACATTCTGAGATGTTAGCATTAGAGTGGTACCATATTTTTCACTACCTGACGTTGTTGTAAATGTGATATCGGAGCATTAAACCTGTGGAAATCAAAATTAAAACTTGCATGCAGTACAGTCTTCTACCCAAGGATGTGCCCCGCCACAAAGTCTGAGATGATCAAATACTGGGGTTATATGCTTAGTAAACACTTCATAAACAGCAAAAAAAAAAAAAAAAAATGTTTTAAAAACATGAATTGAAAGTACTTATTCCCACTCAAATATATGAGGTACTGCTGGTGGGATTACCTCTAAGGATTATACAAGCAGGTATCCACTATATCTAGAGTTACCACAAAAGTCATACGAGGCAGTTGAGAAAGTCGATAGCACAGCATTAACATCTTGTTTATTTTTTATATTACAAATATATTCAGAGTTAAACATATCCATTACTAGCCTCCAGTCCCCATCTTTATCTCAGAAGCAGAAAAAGTATAAACTTTTCTTTACTCTGCAGAGGAATTCTCAATTACCATTATGTCAACTAAGTGATAAACCAAGGCCAGAGTCAGATCCAACTGTTGTGGAGGAATCACAGAGAATGGACTATAAATGCATTTCATTTCCGATGTGCAGTTTAATGAGAACACCTCTTTAACCATTTGTCTGAAATGATGTCTGCAATTAAACTGCAAACACAGCTAGCCTTCTACCAAATGGTAGGGAGCGGTAAAGAAGGGAGTGAAAAAAGACAACATAAGAAAATAATTTCTAAAATTAGTGGGGAACAAAGATGTGGCCTTGCCTTGGAATGAACCCTTCCTTAAAACTGATTCCCTTTCTGAAAATGTTTAAAACCGTCTGAACTGCTGAAAATATCCAGCAAATCTCTCAAGCTTACAGAAGACAGTGTAACATAGATAGTGCAGCAAAACTTTAGAAATGCCCTCAACACAAATATTGACGGCTTCAAATGGCATGCACATCTGCAACACATCAGAGCATCACTAATGGCAACAGCTAGTTGAATTAATTTCACTATTACAATCACATAAGGCAAACAGTTATTAAACATCTGTACATGACAGTGAAAAAAAAGGCAGCCTCAGGCCAAGGAGGCAGTGGGACATGATGAAAGGTAGGCTTTCGGGATAGCAACGAAAACAAAACAGCACAGCACATTTCCTTTTGTTGAAGCCCAAAGCAGATTTAAAGGGATTTTGCATTGAATATAGTACTGGTGGAATCCACTGCTAACACTGTGTATGTAATGCTCACACTGAATGGGTTAGCTCAGTTTGTGGCTTTCATGTACTAGTTGCAGCACAGACAATGTTAAGCCTTTATGTTGAAAACATGCTCAAATTAATAACCACAATAAAAAAAAAACACTGTGCAAACCAATACTTAAACTATGCTGTAAATATTTCACTTGCTTACTTTCTCCTATTCTTCTCACTTGCAGTTGACATCAATACAGATTTAACTTATTTGCTTTTTTAAAGAAAGACACAGTTATTATGGTAAAGAGCACATGGAGTAAAAGGCACTATGCAGATCTTTTCAACCAAACGTATCAATAGAAACTGTGGTTATGAAAATAATTGTGGGGGAGGGGGCAGACACTATTCCTCTAGTGATAAAGAATAATATACTTCAAAGATACTAACTTATGCATGTCACAGTCAGTAAACATTTAAAAAGACTACAGCATTACTGACTGTCTAACATAGTACTGAATGCAATGTGCTGCAAAAGTAGTTATGGTACAGCCTGTTGAAGGAAAGTTCTGGTAAACACAGTCTTCTTCTTGGAATGCAACTTAACTACTAAATGTGCAAACAAATCATCCTCTCAAACACAACTTCCTAACTGCAACTGCCAGGAATCTCAGTGGGCTACTGCAAAGACAAATGTATTATTTATTTACCCTATTAAATCTTTTGGCTTGGAAAGTGTGCCCATTTGCGAAATAAAGCTTCCTCCAGCGACGAGCACCCCTGCGGTAGATGGACTCTAATAGAGGGGAAAAAGAGAAAAGTGAAATAACTCTACGTAGTCTGCACATACAAAAACAAAAATAAATGTAGCTGTGTGAGGCATTCACCATAACAGACGTTCATATTCACTCTTCTCTTAACATGTTTCTTTTTCCCAGGAACTACTGTGGCCATTTTTTTCCCCTCAACAAATGCTCAACACCCCATCCTTCAGAGAAAAGTCTGCCCCCATCCATCCTGAGTAAAGCATAGGCTGTGAAGGCTGCAGGAAAGGGACACATCTTCAGATGTTCAGAGTTATGGCTCCAAACAAAACAGATAAATATAAAAACCTAGTGGCATGAAAAAACACTGAAGAACCTCTCAACTTTGGCTCCATTCCAGCAAAGAAACATCAGCCACCTGATGAGAGCTACACTATTACTTGGTAGCTATACCAACCCATGTGAACCCTGGTTTGTTGTTAAAGACAGTACAATCTGCTAGTGCTTTGAAGTTGCCAGAATCCTTTCCCCACAGACACAGCAGCTTCACAACTGAGTACAACTTACAAGGTGTACAAGAGATCTGTCTCTGCACAAGTATATGCTGTTGGACAACTAAGTCATCCAAAAGACAAAAAAAATTTACAGGCACAGTTGCAGAAAATAGACCTGTGTACGTACTTAAAATAATAGCAGACCTTTGTGATATTCTACTGCACTGATTTCTTCTCAACATATGAATTTATAGATCTTTTGTATTCTATTTTCAAGCATTGGCCATTTTCTCTGCAAGGAACTAACCCCAATATCACACCAAGCAAGGTACTGATGTAGGTGGTGCAAGACTCTCATGAATCTCCACAACATTCATTGCTCTCTTCAGTTCAAGGCCTTGACCTCACAGGGAAATGAGGTATTAGAAATTAAATTCCATTTTTAACCAGTACTGTAGCATACAGTGAACAAATACCCTGAAAAAATGTTACAAAAATGTATACAACACATCTTCAAAAAAAAAAAAAGCATGCAGCTGTCAAAATACAAGAAAATGAAGTATAATAAGGGCATGCATTATGCATTGTAAAAACACTAATCCAGCTGGTATATAAAATCCAGTGATGCAGAACTGCTCAAACCCAAAATAAATGTGTGACAGAGTACAAAAGCACCTAAAAGTGCAGCAGCAGTAAACTACCAAATGGAAAGAAGCAAATGCTAGTTAAGTGGATAATATAAACATACGTTATCGTCAGAAAGTAAAAAACATTCCTCCAACATTACAAAGATTTAACAAAAAAAAGGCGGCAGGAAGCTTAAATGTTTAAGTGACCTCTCACTGAAGATCTGCTGGTAATGTTAAGTACCTTACATACTTCCAAACCATCCAAAACCAACAAACAAAACCCCAAGAAAATCTGGGGAGCAATCAACTCCCTACTCTATCCAGGAACTAACAATAATCCATGCCCAAACCCAGAAAAAATTGCCTCAGAGTTAGCTTCACTCTAACTCATATTTTATTGACACCATCACTAAGCTTACTACCACCTTCCCACCTATCAACATAGACCCACTAGAACCACCACCAGTACATTCCCCATCTACTTCTCTACCTTTCTCACTCTCTCCCATACCTACCTCAACCATACAAAAACTTCTTCACAAACTAAAACCATGTACCAATGCCCCAGATAACTTACCTGTAGAATTCTTACAACTATCAGCCTCCTCCATTGCATACCCAATCAGCACTCTCATCAATAGGTCCATTCATGAATCATGTATACCTGATATCTGGAAAAAGCATTTGTTCTCCCACTTCATAAAGGTGGCAACAACTCTGACATCTCAAACGTCCGACCTATCAACCATTCTTTTCCCCATCTACAAAATACTAGAGAGGTGCATTCACCCTCAGCTAACTTAGCTATCTGATTAAACGCCAACTCCTTTCCTCCACTCAACATGGCTTTAGGCCTGGACATAGCACTAGCACTGCCCTCATTTCCTTCCTGGACACCGTAAACAGAGCTCAAGATGCTGGCTCCATAGTCTCTGCACTCTTTCTTGATCTACCAAAAGCATCAGACACAGTTTCCCACTCCCTTCTGCTTACTAAACTCTCCAACCTAGGCATCTCTCCCCCTACCTTACACTGGTTTTCTAACTATCTCAGCAACAGGCAGCAATCTACTATATGGCAGCACTCCTTTTCCCCTTTCATCAATACAAATACAGGGGTACCCCCAGGGATCTATACTGGATCCCCTTTTATTCAGTATATTTGTCAATAACGTTCATAACACTCTTACCCACAGTACTATTATCCAATACGCAGATGATTTTATTATCTGCTCTTCTAAATCTGTCTCTGCACTACAGCGTCTCACCCAAGAAGCATTTACTTCAACAGATACCTGGATGTTACAGAACCATCTCGCCCTCAAACCCAATAAAACAAAACTCTTAATATTTAACCCCAAAAATCTAGTCCTGTTAACAAGTGTGAATTCACTTTTCATTCCCAAAATAATACCATCATTGAAGTTGTCCCTAGTACCAAATTGCTTGGTGTCATCATTGATGATTAACTTTTGACCTTCATATCTACAGTAACACCAAACAAAAACATCAAAAGCTGGGAGTCCTTTACAGGCACAGCTATTTTCTTAACTTCTCTTCTAAACAGGCTCTTGCCTTATCATTCCTACTTCCAACTCTCTTATATGGTGCCCCCATCCTCACCAATATTCAGTCCTCCCTGAAAACTAAACTCGACTTGTGCTACAACAAAGTTGCCAAATTTGTTACAAATGCTAAATTCTCCATCCACCACTGTTCCTCTCTGCATCAACTAAATTGGCTCGAATTCCTTCACTACCTCACTTAGCTACAATTAACTACTGCCCATAAACTTATTTACTACCCAGCAACCTGCTCATCCCTCTCCTCCATACTGACCATGTACCATCCTAATAAGACACCTTAGGTCTGAAAACAAAATGCTATTGAATGTTGATAAACCTACGCTCTCAGCCAGCCAAATGTATTCTTTTTACTGTCTCTAAGCTATGGAATTATTTCCCTTCTTCAATCAGGACCATCAGTAATCCTACTTCCTTTAAAAAAATCCCTCAGACTACATCTCTCTTCTAACTGGCTATGCACCTGCACCCTAACAGATAACCTCAAAACCTGACTTCCCTCTCTGGAAACTTACTCTTCTCCATTCAATTACTGGTATATCTTCCCCTTCTCTCCATTCAATTACTGGTATATCTTCCCCTTCTCTCCATTCAATTACTGGTATATCTTCCCCTTCTCTCTACCATACTAACTCCTTCTGCTGTCACTTCAGCTTGCTTTATCCCTACCATAACCCATCTGTTTCCTTGTATTTTTACCCCTTAAATTAATTCTCCTCACTGCTAAAAATTCTACATATACATGTATACTTGTATGTTATTTGAATGCATTGTATTTTCTCATGACTGTAAACTATGTTTCACTATCAATTTTATTTTAAGGTATTACTACTGTTTTGTATACTCTGTATTGTGTACAATATTTCCTTGTATGTAATTAAATGTGGAGCTTTTCTCCCCAGGCCTCCAATGAAAATGGGCTCATTTTAGGCCCAGTGGACTTTCCCAGCAAACAAACGCAATAGATAAATAAATAAATAGTTGTATTATTTTGTTCAAAGAGGATCAATGTAACATTTAGGTAGATTCTCAAGCTATACTAGGTAACCCTTAGGAGGTAGGAACGTTATCATAACAAACGCAAAAGTTCAGCAGTATACCATTTATTTAGACTTTCTACTGGCACACACAAAACATTAAGGAAAAATAGGTAAGACAGAACATAACTTGTTATCCTCTGTAGGCAACAGCAACAGAAAGGACAACTTTTATACATGCCAGTCTCATATAAAAAAACATTAACAAGACAATGTAAGGTCTTATTACAGTTAAGAAATAAAGACCACACATATGCTACATCTATATTGCACAATTTAACCAAAGAAAACTACATTTTGCAGTCCTAACCTGAACAATAAGGTGAGAAAATCACTTTGGTGATAACGTCTTCTTCATAAAATATAAATTACTTCCATGAGCATTCATAACCTAACAGCAAATCTCCAATCTACACTCCTGGGACTGACAACTGCATTCTTGACTGCATTTTTGTTGAGACTAATCTGGTCCTCTGTGTACTCCCTTCTACAGCAGTCACTTAAAGCATAAAGAATTTCTCATAAATACATGAACACATTTTACGTACATCTTCAGGCTTTATGAGTTCAATCATCATCATGATGTTTTTTGATTTTAAGCAAAGCTCTTAATAGTAATTTTCTTGCAGGAAGACTTTACTATTTTTTTTAGAGAATGGACAACCTATACATCGCCACTCTGACTGGAGAACGAAAGTTCTCCAGCAGGGTGATAATGTACAGGTAATGCCTGCTGAAAAATGAGCCATATGCTTCGCTGCAGCATATTAAGTTGCTGCTGAGCTTGGACTATAACAAAGATAACATCCGCCATTATTTTAAGCTTGTTAAGCAGTGCTTTTGTTGTTTAAGGAGTGTAAAACTAAACAGAAAAAAAAAGCGTCTGTATGAGAGAGTGTGCGTGTGTGCGCATGAAAATTGTGAGCGAGATCGACTGAGTCATTATTTTACACTTGCTAAAGTGTGCTTTTGCTGTTTAGCGATTGTAAAATAAAAAAAAATGAAAAAAAAAGTGTGTGCACGTGTGTGTTTATGTTTTTATACCTCTGTCTGCTTCTGTGAGTGTACACATTCTTGAGTGCATGAAAACAGAAGTGTGTTTCTGTGAGAGAGTGTGAATGAGTGACATCGCACAGTGGCAGCAACAGTTTAGAGGTATGCATATCTCTCATCCTCTCAGCTCAAGAAATCTGGATAAAGCCTAAAATAAAGGGGGAACAAAGGCTCAGAAATAGAATGGATTTTAAATATTCTCCTATAAAATGAGAAAGTTGTTAGAACAGGATTTGTGTTAGCATGCATTCGGCAAATCAAATGCATGTCATTACTTCATGACTTCAATCCCCAATAACGCAACAAACCACACATTTTAGAAGTAAGGGATCAAAAAAATATATGGACATTTTTTGAAAATGTTATATTTTGGAAGTCAAATACTTCCGCCAACATCATTCACATATACTACAGGAACTTTGAAACATTAGGCAGAGGAACTATTTTACAACAAAAACATAAAAAAAAATACTAACATGGTAATAAAAATAAATAAGTGCATAAAGTACATAAAATACAATTTTCTCTAAGCACAACAATGCTCTCTGGGGTGTGTGCTGCTGTGTAAAAAAATGCCTTGCCAAGGGTGTACAGGCTCTCCCATCTGCAGGGTCAGGCCTCATAAAGTACAGTTTTGTACCTACCATAAATGTAGATGTTCGAAGATCCACATTGCTGCAGTCCTTACACTTGGGTAGTCCGCTGTCCTCGGTCGGCCCGAATATCAAAGTATAAGGCTGACGTCGGTCAAGGCGCATTTGACTGACATCAGGACGTCAGGGTACAAATGCGCATGACCGACGTCCTATCCTCAGTCTTTTCTTGCCCCAGATGTCAGAATACCCTAAAAATAAAGGTCAAAACCAAAAGACAGCAAACAAACAACCAACCACCCTTGCACTAATTATATATACATTATATACAATATACACAATATTTACAACCCAACCCACACAACCACCTCTAACAACAGAGGGGAAGGAGGGAGGGTAAATTGGACTGCAGCAATGTGGATCTTCGAACATCTACATTTATGGTAGGTACAAAACTGTACTATGTTCTTCATCTCACATTGCTGCAGTCCTTACACTTGGGTAGAATCCCAAAGCAGAAGGGAGGATGGCCAAACTACAAGGAAGCAGGAGCTGCTAAAATGCCCTGCAAAACAGCAGTGGCAAAACCAGCCCTGGATTTAGAGTAAAGTGGCAGGTGATAATGCCTAGAGAAAGTATGCACTGAACTCCAAGTAGCTGCCTCCAAAATATCCTTGGTTGCCACTCCCCTCAAAAAGGCTGTCGAAGTGGCAGTAGCCCTAGTGGAATGAGGCCTAATCCCAGCTGGAATCTCCTTGCCATGATGGGAATAACAGAAAGCAATGCAAAACCCAATCCACTTAGAAATAGTTTGTTTTGACACAGGCTTGCCCTGAGAACTCAAAGCAAAAGAAACAAACAACTGCTGAGACTGCCTGAACCCTTTAGTTCTGTCCAAATAATATCGCAACTGCCTGTGTACATCTAAAGTGTGCAAAATCTTTTCCCCTTTATTTTGGGGATTTGCATAAAAAGTAGGCAAATGAATAGTTTGGTTTAAAGCCACACTAGAGACCACCTTAGGCATAAAGGAAGGATTAGTACGCAAAGATACCCTATCCTTATGGAAAATCAAGAAAGGCTCAACCGCCATAAGGGCCTGTAATTCAGAAACCCTTCTTGCAGAGGTAATGGCCAACAAAAGGCAGTCTTCCATGATAAATATTTCAACTCAGAAGTAGCTGCAGGCTCAAAAGGTTGTAGAGTGAGTTTCTCCAACACAAAATTGAGATCCCAAGCAGGAGTAGGAGCTCTCACGGGGGTCTTATATTCTTTGCCCCTCTAAGAAATTGCTTGAACAAAGGATGAGAAAACAATGGAGGGTCACATTCATAGTGAGCTGAAATTGCTGCAGCATGAACCTTAATAGAAGAGAAGGACAAACCTTTGTCCAGTAACTCAGTAAGATATTGAAGAGCCACACTTAAATTAGGCTCAGAAACATCAAAATCCTTTGCTGCATTCCAAAATAAAAATCTCTTCCATTTATCTGCGTACACTTTCCTTGTACTAGGCCTTCTAGCTTCCAAAATCACATTCAAAACTTGTTGTGGAAGTTGAGACCCTCTATGGTTCAAAACAGAATATGCCAGGCTGTTAGGTGAAGAGAGTGAAGTTTGACATTGAGCAAATGGCCGTCCTCCTGTGACAACAGGTGTGGAATCGAAGGCAAAGGGCATGGAGGCTTCCGTACCAGACTTCTCAGTAATGGGTACCAGTGCTGTCGAGGCCAATCTGGAGCTATTAAAATCATCCTTGGCTTGTCCTGTCTGACCTTTAGAAGTACCTTTGGGAGGAGAGGCAGAGGTGGAAAGGCATACACATGAAGATTGCTCCAATTGAAAGAAAGAGCATCCACTTTCCAAGCTGTGGGATGAAACCTTTTTGTGCAAAACTTTGGCAGCTGATGGTTTAGTGGAGAAGCGAACAGATCTATGTCTGGAGTTCCCCATGACACTGTCAATTTCTGAAATACATGAGGATCCAATTTCCACTCGTGGGGATCCATAATTCGTCTGCACAACACATCTGCTAAGGAGTTCTGTGCTCCTGGCAGAAACCTTGCCTGAAGATTGAGCTGTAAACTGAGAGCAGTCTCCCACAAAATCATTGCTTGCCTGCATAGAGGATAAGAATCGTTCCCCTTGCTTGTTGATGTACCACATGACAGTTGTGTTGTCTGTTAGAATCAACACCTGCCCTGGAAGAAGTAAATCCTTGAAAGCTATTAATGCAAACTGGACTGCTAACATCTCCTTCAGGTTGATATGTAGATGTTGTAGTCTGGCAGGCCACTTGTCTTGTATCCACTTTCCATTTAGATGAGCTCCCCAAGCTTTGTCTGAGGCATCTGTCGTTAAAATCTGACTCGCCTCTGGCGGGTCACAGAGAGTCCCTTGTTTAGGTGACATTCCTGAGCCCACCACAAAAATTCCTTTTGAATGCAAGGTATTATTTGAATGACAGTGTCCAGATCCTGGCAGTGCTGTGTCCATACATTTTTGAGATACCATTGCAGCTTCCTCATATGCAGTTTGGCATTGGGAAGCACCAGAATACAAGATGCCATGAACCCTAAGGCTTGAAGGACTGTCCTTGCAGTCAGCCCGGACTGATGAGATAGTTGATGGAAGTAAAGGGAAAGACTCTTTTGTTTGTCCGGGGTTAAAAAGGCCATCTGGGATGCTGTATTCAGTCTTACACCCAGAAAGCACATGTCCTGAGAGGGTACTAGACTGGACTTTATTTCGTTCACAGAATACCCCAGGCATCTTAGCAGAGGTAAAAGCTGTTGTAACGTCAACATTTTGAACTTGGGAATGTCCAGATAAGTGTTGAGGATAGATAAATCCAAAATTGGTCTCCACGTGTTCCCCTTCTTTGGTACTAGGAACAGGCGAGAATAAAATCCTAGGCCCACTTCTGGCATAGGGACCGGCTGTATGGCCCCTAGTTGAAGTAACAGAGAAATTTGCTTGTGAGCCTCTATTCTTTGTAGAGGAGGAACGTCTGGCATGCCTCTGAAAGGAGGCAAGGTATGGAAATAAAACCTGTAACCTTGGTGTATGATATCCAATACCCATCTGTCTTGGGTAATTAAACTCCAATTTTCTTTGAAAAGTGCCAACCTTCCTCCCAAAGGTGCTGCCAGACGAGAAGGCTCTGGCAGCTGAAAAGGTAGGTCATTGGGTCTGTTTACGAAAGGACTGACCCCTGCCCTCACCTGAAGACTGTGCAGGAGAACTCCCTGTTCTAGGCCTGAAAGAGCCCTGAGCTCTACCCCTACCACGTCTAGATCTACCCCTAGACTGGGAATCACAAGAAGGATACGTCCACCCTTTAGCAGGCCAATTTCTACTAAACTTTGGAGGCTGAACCTGCAAAAAATCTTTAACAGTCTGCATAGACTTAGCCTTGTCTTCCATTTTCTTTAAAACTGCCTCAACAGGAGAACCAAACAACACATCAGATTGTAAAGGAGCATCTAAAATCCTTGTTTTAACATGGTCAGATAAATTTTGATCCATCAGCCAGGCGTGCCTGCGAAGAACTGACCCAGTGGCAGCCACCCTAGACGAGGCCTGTACAGCATCAAAACCACATTGCAAAGAATGCTTACCCACCTGTTCAGAAACATGTACTAAATCTTGTAACTCTTTACAATCAATACCTTCCGCCAGAGCATCAACCTTAGACTTCAACTGTGAAAGGAGATAGTTTTGGTATTTTAACATGTGAAACTGGCAATTCAAAGCCCTCATAGCTAGAGTGGAAGAAGTATAAACTTTCTTTCCCCATCTATCCAAGGCCCTGGCTTCTTTATCTGCAGGAACCGGATTCTTGACAACAGAAGCCTTAACACCTTTAGGCCCCTGGCTAACAGTTTCTGGGTCTGCCCTCGGACTCTTAAAAAGATACTTATGAACTTCAGGCACCCTGTAATACCTATCCGGTTTAACAGGAGCAGGAGGCAAAGAATCAGGATTAAGAGAAGCCTCTGTAAAACATCTTCCACTACATCCAAAACAGGAGGTATAGCCAAAGGCCTATGTTGGGGTAAAACAAAAATTCCCTAAGCCTTTTCCTGGAATCAGAGAAGTCCTGACCTTCCCACTTAAAATGCTCCCTCATGGAATGAAGAGTTGCTGAAAAAGAAAAATCCTCAGGAGGAGAAGCAGAAGGAGTAGAATCATCCACATCAGAATCAGAATAAGGAGAGTACTCCTGCAAGTCTTCAGCCGAAGACTCTGAAACATCCGAAGCCTGCTCAAAACTCCCTAGCTCAGGCTCCACCCTAGGTCTCTTATCAGGAGGGGGCAAAGAACCCCTAATCAGAGTAATCAAATCTTCTGCCATTTTAAGCATATGCTTCTTGGGCACAATTCCAGAAGAACTAGGGGTGACACCAACTGAAGCTAAACCTGGCCTGCCTCTAGGAGAAGCCTTGGAAACAGAAGGAGAGGGCCTAACCACCCTAGGCAGGGAGGGGAGTATAGTAACCTGAGAAGCCCCATCACCCTGGCCTGCCTCCTGAGAGGCCACATCCTGCAATAACAAGGTCTCTCCCTGGGATCCCAAAGAAACCTCCGGTGGAACCACCGGCTCCACCGACACCTCTAAAGAACCGGCGTCCAGTACGGACGGTTCTTCTAGCCTAGGCTTCACAGCTTTGTCCTTGCGCTTCTTCGAAGAAGCGGGCGTCGGAGCATCCGACGGCATTTTATAATTGCACCGCTTCCCAAAGACTAACCTGGCACAATCCAATCTCCTCTTTATAGTGCGCTTATTAAATCTAGCACAAGAGCGACACCCAACAACGTCGTGCTCAGGCCCTAAACAAGGAATACACAAAGTATGATAGTCTCTATGCGGTATCTGTTTCCCACAAGAAATACAATTATTCACTTTTTCTGACATCCGGTAAACCACTGAGGCAAGAAAAAACTAAAATATTCCCCAACGGGGTACTTAGCCAACTTTGACTCGGTCTGAAACTCCGAAAACGAAAAATTTCAGAACGCCAACTGGCACTCGCAATACTGCTTCTGCATCAGACCATGCGGCAAAAAAGACTGAGGATATGACGTCGGTCATGCGCATTTGTACCCTGACGTCCTGATGTCAGTCAAATGCGCCTTGACCGACGTCAGCCTTATACTTTGATATTCGGGCCGACCGAGGACAGCGGACTACCCAAGTGTAAGGACTGCAGCAATGTGAGATGAAGAACATCACCCCTGAGTGAGTGTTGCTTACACAGTAATACACACCCTGTTGGTTATCACTGCTTGCTTAAAAATTAAAATTATGTACTCAACATAACTAGGCATCTGTATTGTCCATTTTCATTCTTTCTCAATGTATGGGTTACGGGTCCAACTTGGCCACTTTTCACAGATTTCGGATCCAACTCTCGAGCTCCTCCCTCTACCCACAATGCCCTAGTCCATCCTCAATACAGTACAGTTGTGTACACTTACCATAAATGTAGATGTTCGAGTGTCTTCACTGTTGCAGTCATCACTGTAGGGTTCTTCCTGCCAGCAGGCAGCCCTCGGTCGGCCAGAATCCCAAAGTCTGGGTCCGGCGTCGGCTGTTCAGTCATGCTCCCTGACAGAGCACCAGGAGTACAAAGCTGCCAGCCAACGCCATGTTCTCCAGTTTTTCTTGCCCCTGATGTCAGGTGCCCAAAAGTGAAGGCTAATAGTAAAACAAAAATGTAACATACAACAAACCCCATACCCTGTAGCAAAAACACCTCAGAAGGGTGAATTAGGAAACCACACTAATAAAAGTATAAGAGGGGACAGGAGGGTGGGTAACCCAGACTGCAACAGTGAAGACACTCGAACATCTACATTTATGGTAAGTGTACACAACTGTACTATGTTCATCGTGTTTCACTGCTGCAGTCATCACTGTAGGGTTGAATCCCAAAGCTGAAATAAAGGGTGGTGGTTATAGAGTAGAAGGGGCAGAAAGAAGGCCCTGCAAGACTGCAGAAGCAAAGCCTGCCCTAGACTTAGGATAAAGAGGGAGATTATAGCGCTTAGAGAAAGTATGCACTGAACTCCAAGTTTGCAGCTTCCAAAATATCTTTGGTAGGTACTCCCCTGAGAAAGGCAGCTGAAGTAGCAGCAGCTCTGGTAGAGAGTGTCCTAATTTTTCCTAGGATTTGCTTTCCATGATGAGAGTAACAAAATCTGATTCCATGAGCAATCCATTTAGAAATGGTCTGTTTTGAAATAGCTTTGCCTTGGGAATTTGCTGCATAAGAAACAATTTCCTGATATCCTTGGTTCTGTCCAGGTAAAAACGAAGCTGCCTGTGCACGTCCAAGGAATGCAAGATCCTCTCCCCCTTATTTTGTGGATTAGGGAAAAAAGTTGGCAGGTGAATGGTTTGGTTTAACGCCACTTTAGAAACCACTTTAGGCATGAAAGTAGGATTAGTCCTTAAAGACACCCTGTCTTGATGAAAAATAATATAAGGTTCCACAGCCATGAGTGCTTGTAACTCTGAGACTCTCCTGGCTGAAGTCAAAGCCAGTAGGATAGCTGTCTTCCATGATAAATATTTAATATCAGATGTGGCAGCAGGCTCAAAAGGAGGCAGAGTAAGTTTTCCAGAACATAGTTGAGATCCCAGGCAGGTATGGGTGGTGTCCTAGGGGGGGCCTTAAATTCTATCCTCTGAGATATTGTTTCAGAAGTGGATGTGAAAAGATTGGAGGATCTGTATTGTAATGTGCAGAGATAGCTGAGGCATGTATTTTTATGGAGGAAAAGGATAAACCCTTATGTAGCATGTCTGTCAGGTAATGTAAAATCAATGGAATATTAGGAATGAGAGGATCTGTAGCCTGAGCATTCATCCAGGTGCAAAATCTCTTCCATTTACCTTCATAAGATTTTCTAGTGCTAGGCCGTCTGGCTTCTAAGATGACATCCATGACCTGTTTGGGAAGGGTAGGATTAATCATAGACCCTGAATATGCCAGGCTGCCAGGCTGAGAGTTTTGATATGTGAGTGCAGAACCTGGCTCTGCTGCTGGGACAAAAGATTTGGAATCTGAGGTAAAATCCAAGGAGGCTCCTGGGATAGATTCATCAGTGTTGAGTACCAAAATTGACGAGGCCAATTTGGGGCCAGTAAAATCATCTTGGGTTTGTCCTGCTTTATCTTTAATAATACCCGTGGAAGAAGAGGAAGAGGAGGAAAGGCATACCCAGAGAGGTTCTTCCAACTGAATGAGAGAGCATCCACTTTCCATGCTAGTTTGTGATATGTCCTTGTGCAAAAAATCTGTAACTGGTGGTTGAGGGGGGATGCAAATAGATCTATGTCCGGGCAGCCCCAGGCTTCTATAATCATCTTGAATATTTGGGTGTCTAGCATTCACTCGTGTGGGTCTGACAGGTTCCTGCTCAGGCTGTCTGCCAGAATGTTTTGTTTCCCTGGCAGGAACTGAGCTTGTAGATCCACTTTGCAAGCTACAGCTGTGTTCCACAGAGTCATGGCTAGTCTGCAAAGGGGGTAGGAGTGTGAACCCACTTGCTTGTTTATGTACCACATAACTGTGGTGTTGTCTGTCTGTATCAGTAGTTGTCCTGGCTGTAGAAGATCCCGGAAAGCCAAGAGGGCATTCTGTACAGCTAACATATCTTTTAAATGGATATGTAGGTGCTTCTGATCCTCTGTCCAAAAACCTTGCAGGCCTTTCCCCTGTAAGTGGGCTCCCCATGTGTAATCCGAGGCGTCCGTGGTTAACACTTGGTTGGCTGGAGGCAGACCGAAGGCTTTCCCTTTGTTTTGAAGACATGCCATGGTCCACCAATGGAATTCCTTTTGAAGGCAAGGCAAGGCAGCAATGTGTGTGTCTAGACTGTGACAATGCTGGGACCATACACTTTTTAGGTACCATTGTATTTTTCTCATATGCAGTCTTGCATATGGTATGAGAAGGATGCAGGAGGCCATGTATCCCAGAGCCTGCAGGAATTTCCTTGCAGTTAGCTGAGACATTAATGCCAGGGTTTTGAAATTTGAAGCCAGCTGAAGTTGCTTTTCGGATGTCAGGAATGTCATCTGGGTTGTTGTGTTTAGAAGAGCACCCAGAAAAGTTATCTGTTGTGTGGGTGTCAGATTTGACTTTATGTTCACAGTGAATCCCAGGTACTTGAGTAGATTTTGAACAAATTCCAGGTGCTGGAGTAAGACATCCTTGCTGTCAGCTTGAATAAGGCAGTCGTCCAGATAAGGGTAAATTTGAATTCCCTTGAGTCTGCAGTAAGCTACTACTGGTGCCAGGCACTTGGTGAAGACCCTGGGCGCAGTAGACAAGCCAAAGGGCAGCGCAGAGAATTGGTAATGTTTCGAGCCGGCCTTGAACCCGAGGTATTTTCTGCACTCCTGTCTGATAGGGATGTGTAGGTAAGCCTCCTTTAAATCCAATGTCACCATCCATGCATTTTTGCTCAACATTGGCAGGAGCTGCTGCAGAGTAAGTATCTTGAACTTTGGTATCTCCAGGAAAGTATTTAAGACTGACAGATCCAGGATGGGTCTCCAGGAATTCTGTTTTCTGGGAACTAGAAAGAGCCTTGAGTAAAAGCCTTGCCCTGTCTCTGATTGTGGAACCAGTTCTATGGCCCTCATAGCCATGAGGGATCCCACCTGGTTTAATGCCTCTGCCCATTGGTGTTTTGGTAAGTCTGGCCATCCGTTTGGTCTTGGCAAGGTATGAAAGTGGAATTTGTAACCTCTTGAAACTACATCCAGAACCCACTTGTCTTGGGTTATGTAAGCCCAATTTTGGTGAAAAAGAGAGAGTTTTCCTCCTAGAGGGGCTTCCAGGAGAGAGGTTCCTGGAACCATGCAGGGTGAGTCATTGAGTCTGTTTCCTATAAGATTGAGGTCTGTCCTCTCCACCCCTGGGGGTGGAAGCACTCCACTGTCTAGGTCTGTATGAGGTCTGTGCTTGGGCCCTCCCTCTGGTGCACCTATATCTACCCCTCTGAGGCCTGTCCGAGCTGGGAAAGGACCAATTTTTAGTTGGCCAATTTCTGCTAAATCTTGAGGGCTGAACTTGTAAGAAATCCTTAACCATTTGCATGGATTTTGCCTTATCCTCCATTTTCTTTATCACCTCTTCAGCCTTAGACCCAAACAAAACATTATGCTGAACTGGAGCATCCAGTAACTTTTGCTTTCACTTGATCAGGCAAGTTTTGTTCCTTTAACCAAGCATGCCTTCTAATGACTGTGCCAGTGGCAGCTGCCCTGCATGAAGCCTCCAAGGCATCAAAACCACAGTGTAAGGTATGCTTCCCCACCTGCTCAGTAACATGCATCAAATTGTGTAATTCCTTATTATCTGCACATGCAGAAATGGTACCTAGCTTTTGTTTCATAACAGACAGAAGAAATTGCTGATATTTCAGCATGTGAAATTGACAATTTAAAGCCCTAATGGATAAAGTAGCAGAAGTGTACACTTTTTTGCCCCATCTTTCCAAGGCTCTAGAATCCTTATTTGACGGAATAGAGTTCTTAGCAGAGGCGGCCTTAACACCCTTAGGTTTCTGGATCAGCAGTAGGATTTTTATAAAGAAACTGGTGGGAGTCAGGGACCCTGTAATATTTGTCAGGCTTTGCAGGGACTGGAGGAAAGGAGTCAGGAGTTAAATTAGCCTCAGAAAAGACATCATCCACAATATCCAAAATAGGAGGAATAGCCAGGGGTCTGTGTTTGGGAAGAAGAAGGAAATCCCTAAGCCTTCTCTTAGATTCAGAGTACTCCTGTCCTTCCCAGTGAAAATGTTCCCTCATGTCATGTAAAGTTTCCCCAAAAGAAAAATCCTCAGGGGGAGAAGCTGAAGGAATGGATTCCTCAGCATCAGAATCTTCATAAGAGGGAAAAGTATATTCCTGTTCAGAGGAAGACACTGAAGAAATAGATGCCTGATCAGAGGATTCATAATCCAATTCTTGTCTTGGCCTTTTGTCTGGAGGGGGATGTGAACCCCTAATCATAGTAAGTAAGTCCTCCGCCATTTTAAGCATTTGCTTTTGAGATTTGGGTCCCGGATCAGAGGAGGCCTGGGCTTGAGTCTTTGATTTAGAAGGAGTCTTTGCCTTTATCTGAAGTTGTGTAGGCCTGAAAACCCCCTCGGAAGCCGGCTCCGGACCCATCCGAGGGAGCATTGTCCGAAGGTCCTGCACCTGGAGTACTCAAAGGCCTAGTTGGCTCCTCATGGGAGTCCATTTCGGCAAGCAGTTCTGAAATGGCCAACGACAGGGACTGCAAAAGCGCCTCACTGACTACGGCCAAACCCGCAGCTGGCTCTGCTTGTAAACAGTCGTCTGATTTGGACCTCGGAGGCCTGTCCTTATCCTTGCATCGTTTGTGAACTCCGGTAGTCGGAAGCATGTCCGACGACATATTGTAATTAAATAGCCTGCCAAAGTAGTGAAAAGCAAAATCGTATCTCCGCTTAATAGTACGCTGATTAAATCTAGCACAAAACTGACAACTAGCTACGTCGTGGTCAGAGCCTAAACAAGGAATACAGTATGAGTGGAAATCCTTATGAGGTATTTGCTTCCCACAAGAAATACAATTATTAACTTTTTCTGACATCGGACTGGAGCAAGAAAAAAGTTTCCCCAACGGGGTACTTAGCTTTGAGAAGACGAAGAAAGTCTTCGGAATGAAGCATGAAAAATATCAGGAGTCAGCCGACCGGCACTTGCGAACTGCTTCCACCGCACGGCAAGAAAGACTAGAGAACATGGCGTCGGCTGGCAGCTTTGTACTCCTGGCGCTCTGACGTCAGGAAGCATGACTGAACAGTCGACGCCGGACCCAGACTTTGGGATTCTGGCCGACCGAGGGCTGCCTGCCGGCAGGAAGAACCCTACAGTGATGACTGCAACAGTGAAACACGATGGACATCTCAGAGTTTGCTGCCTTAAAGGTCTTATTATATAATAGCAGAGGGAATTAGGAATTAAACCAAGACTCAAACCTGGAACTACAGGTTCCAAAATTCCATCAGGTCACTCCAGAAATGGACAGGAAGGGGGAAGGAGGGAGGGGAGTTGAGGAAGAATGAAAATGAACACAGGTGCCTTATTATGGTGAATACATAACTTTAATATCTGATGTTGTCCTTTTCATTCTTCTTGAATGTATGGGACAGAGTCCTCAGCTAAATAAATCTTGGGTAGCCCTCATGGAAGGATATTCTGGAGAACTGCTGAATCAAAGGCAGCTCTGATTCTGGAAATTATGTCCAGTTTGCAATTAGCAATAAAAGTACGAGCATTAGACCATGTGGCTGCTGTACAAATATTATCAATGAAAGTTCTAGACCAGAAGGCAGATGAAGTGGCCATAGATCTAGTAGAATGACCCTTAGGCGGTTTGGGTAGGGAGAGCCTTTGTTGACATATAACCAGGAAATACTAACAGTTATTTATATGGCCAGTGTAACCATAGAAACTGGAGGAACCCAGTTGACTAGGTGATAAAGAAACTGGTCCATTTTTTCCTGAAATCTTTTGTTCTGCGCAAGTAAAAACATAGATGTCAATGCACATCTAAAAGATGTTAACATATATTATCTTTGTTCGAAAATATTGGAAAGACGACCAGTAAGTGAACGGTTTGATTTACATCCGACTCAGAAACCACTTTTGTCAGGAAAGAAGGATTGGTTCGTAAGGCAACTCTATTTTTCTGAAACACAATGTAAGGAGTTTTCGATGCAAGAGCCTGGAGTTCGGAAATCCTTTTAGCAGAAGTAATAGCTACTAAAAAGGCTGTTTTCCAAGACAGGAACTTTGAGTTTTTGCTGAAGGTTTCAAAGAGTTAAATCTGCAGTACTACTGTCAAAACCCAGAGAGATGACATTTTTCACTGGAGGTCTAAGCAGAAGGTGCCCTTCAGGAAAGGCTTACATAACTTGGAAGCAGCAAACAAGAAGCACTGCCTCAAGGACGAAATATGACAAGGCTGCCAGCTGTACTTGGATTGTGGAAAAACTAGCAACTTCCTTTAAAAAAAAGGTCCAGTACAGCAGAAATAGGGGCAGTGACAGAGGGATCAATGTCATTTTTCAGGGCCCAAACTGAAAATCTTTTCCATTTGCTTTGGTAAACCCTCTTAGTGAAGTATTTTTGTGACAAAAGTATATCATGTACTGGGGAAGAAAGCCTGGGCTGCTAGCTATTAATGGAACTGGAGAAACCATGTGGTTAGTTTGAGGGCTGGGATATTGGGATGTTTTATTCTGAAGGGATATAACAGAAGACCTGAGCTGGGTTTCAGTATCCAAGAAGGATAAATATGAAACCAAAGGAAGTGGAACCAGAACTGGCGCAGTCAGAAGGGGGCAATAAGGACAACAGAGCTCTTCAACTGTCTAGTTTTCTGTAAGAAATGTGCAATCACTGGTACTAGGGCATAGAAGTAAAGGAGACCTAAGGGCCAAACGTGGACTAGAACATTTTTCGGTGACTCCCCCTGAGGGGGGGATGAGGGTGAAGTACCTGCTGCATTTGTTGTTGTGGGGAAGAAGCAAAACGATCACAGCAAGTTTGGCCCCAGTGATGGAAACTTTTGTTCACCACAGAATGATCGAGAGACCACTCACGAGGCATCAGAATGGACTTGCTCAGTTTGTCCGCTAGTAAGCTGGATTTCCCCAGAATGTGAAATGCTACTAGAAAGACACTGGAGGAGACTTCCCACTGCCACACACTCATAGCTTCTCGGTAGAGGGGGTAAAATAGAGTTTTCCCTTTGCTGATGTACCACAGCAAAGATGTTGTATGGTCAATGGTCCCTAGATGGACATCTTGAAATGCCTGCAACACTAATAGGACTGCTCTCATCCCCACAATATTGACTTGCGAATTGGTCTCGTGGAAGCCACGCGCCTTGGACAGTCCTTCCCAAGAAATGTCTCTCCCCTACATAAATGTTGTTTGACTGGATCCAACAGCCAATTTGCCTTTTGCATAACTGTTTATGGGACAAATACTACAGACGCTGCCATGGAACCTAAGGGTTGAAGAATAAGTCTGGCAGAAGGAGCAGGATGAGAAAGAATTTGATGAACCTGAGATCTGATTGTGCATATATGGTGAGGGCGGTAAAGAAGTAATCTGATTTATTGTGTTTAGATGAGCACCAATGAACTCCAGGCTCTGCACTGGTAGCAGTTTAGATTTGAAAATATTGACTGAAATGCCTAGTGATTGGCAAATTTGAAGCAAACAGTCCCTGGACTGCTCTAGGAGATGCATGGTTGGATCGATGAGAAGCCAGCTGTCTAGGTATGGAAACATTCAGAATCCTTGCAGTCTCAAGTGAGCTGCTACCACTGCCAAGCACTTGGTAAACACCCTAGGGGCTGTGTAGAGTCCAAAGGTCAAGGCTCTGAACTGACAGTAACTGGCTCCAGCTGAATGCGCAAATGTCTTCAGGGGTGTCTGTTTATTCTGAAGTGACCGTACAGGTCGTGAAGACTGAGCACATCCAATTGTCCTTGTGTAAGAGATAGAATGGACTGAACTGTGAGAATTTGGAACTTCGATTTTCTCACAAACTGGTTCACATTGCTTAGATCCAAAACTGGTCTCAGGTCCCCTGTCTTCTTTGACATTAAAAAGAACACTGAGTAAGTTCCAAATCCTCTCTGGTCTGGTGGGACCTCCTGGATGACTTTTGTCCAGCAGCTTCTGAATTTCTTGAGGTGCAGCTTCTCTCTGACTGGGTGGAATGCAGGAAGCTTTCTTCTTTTGGAAGTGGGCATTTGGGAAAATGGTAAAAAGTAACCTCTGGACATTATTTTTAGCACCCAAGAACCTTTTGTTATAGCAGCCCAGGCGTCTGGGTGCAAGAACAAGAATCCCCAGACTGCCTCCAGAGGCGGGCACTCAGGCAGCACTTCAAGAGTGCTGAAAGAGTTTATATAGAAATGAATCTCAGAAACCCTGACTTTGCAGGCCTATTCTGCCACAAGGATGTCTTCTATTTTAACTCCCTCCTCTGCCTCTGAGGGAGTTGTCTCCGCATGAATCTTGGAAAGATCCCTGGGATTTATGAAACCAGCTCTTCTTGCATCTTGATTCCTTAAAAAAGATCTTTGAGGGGTAGAAAAGCAAGCCTCTATGGCAAATAGGGTCTTTCCTTCCTGTTCACTGCAGGAAAGTTTCTTTCACAGAAGGGACAAACAAGGACATTCCATCAAAAGAAGCATTGAAAGACTCCACAAAGTCACATAATTGCATCCATGCATGTCTCCTTATAGCTATGCCTGAGCCAGCAGCCCGTGAGGTGTCTTCTGCTGCATGAGAAAATCAACCTCAAGGATGAATTGGAAATAAAATAGTGGTAGGATTACCTCATGGCCAACCACCTTTCTGCTTAAAGATTTCCAAAAATGTCTCCAAATGAGACATCATTAGGTGGTGATCTTAGGGAACCTTTCCCCTTCATCGAAATCAGTATCTTCGGTGAGAGATTATAAGTGTGAATCTATGTACCTGCTAGCTACCACACCAATCTGTAAATAAGCATTAAAACTAAACCTTTGCCATTGCAATCTCTTAAAATTTAATACCTTTTATTCCAGTGAATGAATAAGACCAGTCAATTCATCATTATTGTGCAAGGTATTATTCTCATGAACCCCAATAGCGGATTCTTTTTTACATTCAGTAAATCTCGTAGAGACGAAGATGCTGCAGAATTTCTAATTTCAGTAACTGGCTGCATAATACGAAGAGGCACCCCAGGCAGTTCCCAAGCAAGAAATCCAACGAAAACAAAACCAATGGAGCTGCACTATGATGAAGCTGGATATCGACCAAAAACAAGACCAAAAAACAAACAAAGAACCAGCAAACGCCGTTAAAAAAACCTTTTATTTTGCAAAGCTGTCATTCCAAAAAGATCCTTTATCAGTGCTTAACTTCATAAAATACACACATTCTCATTCAGTTTATATAATGCAGCCAATAAATCAATTAAAATCAATTAAACCAATTAAACAGGTCATTAAACAACACTATTTTAAGCAAGCTTGCATTTTTTTAAATACAGGTTTCAGGCTAATACTTGCCATTTATACCAGGGGGTTTTATCTGCACGCATTAAAATTATCCATTTGTATTCATGCAATTCAAGTTCATTGTCAACATCTCCCCACCTTTGTTTTGGATTCATCATTTCAATAACTCTAAACATAAAACAGTGCCCATCTCCATATTCAAGATAGTATTTAGCCAGAGCATTAGTTTGCACATTCCTACGAATGCCCGAGTTGTGCTCAATTATTCGTTCTTTAAGTTTCCTACGAGACTTACCAATATAAAAAGCATTGCATTCTTTACAGATAGCAAGATAAATAATGTTGCAAGTATTACAAGTTGCTGAACAATTACACAAAAATTCTCAACCCATAGTATAGGCTGTTGAAAAATATTATTACTACATATAAGATTACAGCAGCAACAACTGCGACATGGAAAAGTTCCTTGTTTTTGCATTACTTTCTTTGTAATCTGCTTTATTTCTTTATAACACAACCAATTTTTCAAATTTAAACAATTTTTATAGGCAAAAGAACAACTCTCGCCTATTTCACGCATCTCATGTGGAGCCATTAAAATTCCCCAGTTGTTACTAATAATATTTTGCTCTTAAATTATTAGTAGTAGTATATCTTATTTTATTGGGCAGAGTGTTTCTAACCGATGACTTACTGACTTTTTTTTTTTATTATTGTTATTTTTTGCCATAGAATCATAGGACGTTACTAGGTTAATGGCCCAAGGGTTCTTACAAGCCTAGCCAACTTTTACCCTTGTTACCATGATCAGCCCCTGTCCAAGAGGGTCACAGGTGGAACCCCCGGGGTGAATTCATGGTTACTCATCCAATCGCCCAGACTGTGTTAGAAGAGGGCCAATGAGGTGCTCTGTTTGATGTGAAGTGGGAGTCTATTCCAAAGATGCAATAATCTCTGGGAGACAAATTAGTCCCACCTGCAGGTTCTATTGATGTCACATACCAGGTTTAGGTCTTTAGAGCGAGTAAGCCATGTGCCATTTGACTTGAGGATATGATGCAGCATTTCCACTAAAGCGGTGTCATTGATTACCCTGTATGCAAGGTAGAGAGTGCCTCTAAGTAGTCTGTATGAAACAAAATAAAGTGACAGTGATTTCAGCCGATCCACATAGGATAGCTGCTAAGACCTTGAATTTTCTTTGTGAGGAACCTTTGTGGTCTCTCCAATTGCTGCAGGTACTTTGAAAGGTACATGCCAAAAAGGGGCGTTGTACTCAATTATTGGCTTAATGAGTGAAGAGTACAGGGAGGTGATAACTTCACTTTTTCTCAAGGGAATGCCCTTACTTATCAGGTGAGCCACACAGAATGCCCTTCTTACTACTCTGGAGACATGGTGATCAAAGGCAAGGTTGCTGTCAACCTGAGTGTCTAGATCGCGCACCACTGAGTGCATACTTAGGGTATTGCCACTGCTGTGGTAATTTGCAGGAACATCACTCTTGCCAAAAGGGATGATCATACATTTTTTTGCATTGAATTTGAGGCCATGACTTTGGCATCAATAGTTTGTTTGCTTAAGACCTTCTTGAAGGATGTGGACATCATTTGGAGATTCTATGACCGCACCCAGTTTGCGGTCGTCAGCAAACTTTGTTAGCCACAGTCCCTTGGTTTTAGCTTGTACTTCAGAGAAATAGATTCTGAACAGTAGAGGTCCTAGAATAGATCCATGTGCAACATCACTGGTAACGGGTCTGCTGTTGGAGGTGAATTCCCCTATTTTGACTGTATGGGTTCTATCAGAGAGTCAGTTTGCAACACACCTTACGATACATGGGTTGATGTCTAGCTGGGAGAGTTTGTCAATGATGCCTGAGTGAGGGATAGTGTCAAATGCCTTGGCCAGGCCTAAGCAGGCTGTATGCACAGATTTCCCCTTGTTCAGGGCCCTTGTGACTCCCTCAAAGAAGTCTAACAGTTTCAACAAGCATGATCTCCTCCTGACAAATTCAAACTGGGTAGGATCTAGTGTTTGGAGATAACCTATGTCTTTGTTGATAAGGTCCATGATGTTTCTCTCCATGGCTTTGCAGATAAAGCTAGTCAGGCTAACAGGTATGTTGTTCCCAGGGCCAGTAGAAGCACCTTTGTGCAGAGGGATAATGGTGGCCATTTTCCCTTCAGCTGGTGCTTAGACTGACTGAAAAGAGTAGCCAATGGTGATGCTAATTCTTGTTTGAGCCCATGTAGGATGCAGCCTGGGATGTTATCAGGTCCCACTGATGCTGAGTTTTTGGCCTTAGAGAGGCCGTTTACGACCTACACTTTAGGGATACAAGGTAGGGGACAGTTGGTAGGGATGTAATGAAGTACATGGAGAAGTGAAGTTTTCACCAAACCTGCTGGTTAGCAGGTTTGCTATGTCCGCCGGCTCAGTGTGTTACCAGTAACTACCAGTTCGGCACAAATCTGAGCCTTACCTTTTACGTTACGAATGTAACTAAAGAACGCCTTATGGTCGTCCTTGGTTGAGGAAGCTAACTTGGATTCGTAGTTTGTATTGGAGGACCTCACAAGAAGGCTTATTTAAGCTAAGAAGGGAGTGTCTCTATTTTACAGCCCGCTCCTTCTTACTCTTGGGTAGCAGTTTTATTGTAAAGCCTGTTAATGGTGGTTGACCAATAGGCAGGTTTGCTGTTCCTTGAAGAGCTTGTTTTGGTCCTAACAGGTACTGCCAAGTCAATGCAGTTATACAGGTGCTTCTCTTCCTGAAGTATTTCACTACTATTAACTACAGCCAGGTTTATCAGTAGCTGCTCTCGTTGTGACATCATTCTGCATTTATCCTGAATGCGGTCAAATCCCAAGTACTAATGCACTATAAACATTCACTGCTCTATTTAATATGCATTAAGTTACACTTGAGGAGACGAAGTTTTAAAATGCTACTCACTGTAGCCAGATTTTATGAATAAACCTTTAACATTATATCTTTAAAATGTGTAAGTACCGGACTGCTGCTTTATAAGTTGAAAAGTTCACAAGTCAGATATTCCTTGACCCTTCTGATATGCAACTGTTTAACAATGCTGTTTACTCTAATTTCATGGTGGGTTTGAAGTCTACAATTGTTTTCCCACTATTCCAAAGGTTCACAGGTGATTACTTGGCTAACAACCCTAAAGGTCCTTTTTAAGCATAGTCGTGCTTCCCAATTGTACTGGGCAGGGTTTGATACCATAGTTTTTTTATGGGAAGTATTTATACCTTGGACATGAGTAGTCTCACATTTACAAGGTTTCTCTTTCTGATAGAGACACAGGTGCCAAATCAAGTGAAAATTGTCAATTCACCATCCACTGGTCCAAGTTATACATGAACAACTGCAGGGAAGAACTCTTTCAAATGGATGGGAAGACTGCTACAAAGGGGTAATCAGACATATACCTATCCCTCCAACATGTTTTATTATGTTACAGATGATTCTTAGATCTCTGGATGGCATAGTTCTGATGTTATTTGTTTTGCAGATGTGCAGTAGGTCCATCAGTGCTGGATTAGAGGATGCTTTGTAGGCCAAGCATAGACTGCCTCTCAGCAGTCTGTACAAGGTGGAGTACAGAGATACGGTTTTGAGACGGTACACGTAGGACATGTTTTCATCACCATGTATTATTTTGTGAGGAAACTTTGCGGACACTCTGGTTGTTACATATGCTTAGTGTGATACATACTGAAGGGGGCCCACTGTACTCAATGAGGGCAAAGTACAATGGATCAATGATATCTCCAGACCTAGATACATAACCCTTGCTTATATGTTATGCAGTATAAAATTATTTTCCTGCTACAGCAAACACATGATCAAAGACCAAGTCACTATCCACGGGTGTTCTTAAATCCCCAACCACATGGTCTATTCTCACAGGGTGCATTACCAATGTAGTAATTTTCCAGGGTGGCCATCTTACCGAAGCTTACTAGTACATATTTCTTGGCATTGAGTTTTAGGCTGTGACTCTGGCACCAGTTATTAGTTTGTCTCAGGCCTACTTGTACAGTATTTGAGAGATTCTATGGCCGTGCCTAGTTTGCAACTGTATGTGAACTTGATCCTCTAATCTAGCTCTGATGGACCTACTGCAACATCAGAGGCCACTGCTGTTAGCTTTAACTTCAAAGAATAAAATGACAGAAAGAAGCGGCTCCAGCATCAAGCCCTGAGAGACTCCACTAGTGACTGGCCTTTTAGTAGAGGTAGACTCCCCTATCCTGACTTACGGGTATTATCTTTGAGCCACCTGGCTATCTAGCAGGTGATGCAGGAATGTATACAATGCCTGAGTGGGATACTGTGTCCAATGTCTTGGCCAGATCAGGGTAGGCTATATACACCATTCTGCCCTCATCTGTTACTTTGGTGACCTTCTCAAAGAAGTCCACCAGATGGGGTAGGCATGACCGGCCCTTGACAAAACCGAACTGGGTTGAGTCTAGTGTCTGAAGGTATTCAGTGTCATCATATTAAAGATGATTCTTTCCATGGCTTTACATATGGGACTAGTTGCACTTATGAGTTGGAAGATACCTGGGTCTGTGGATGGCCTGTCCTTATGTAGAGAGATAACAGTTGCAGTCCTCCATTCACTTGGCAGAAAGTCTTTTTGGAGGCTACAGTTGCATAAAGATTCTAGTGGGCCCTATATGTTATACCTCATACTATTTAGCAGGCATACTAGGACATTATTGGGACCTATCAAACCAGGGTTTTTTGCTTTGGAGAGAGCACTGAGCACATGGTTCCTTAGTGATAAGTGGAGAAGTTATGGTTTCGAGTATTTCAACAGAGGTGTCAAGGAGAGAAAGTGGGGTAAATTGCAGCTGTATTTTTCAGGACAGTAGATTTGCTATATTCTCCAATTCAGTATAGATGGATCCATTTACAATTAGTTCAGCACATTGTTGTATATTGCTTTTGAGGTTGCAACCATAGTTAAAGAATACCTTGTGACGGTCCTTAGCCCAGAAAGCTACTTTAACCTCATACTTGCTTTGGCAGACAAAGTACAGTTGTGTACACTTACCATAAATGTAGATGTTCAAGTGTATTCACTGTTGCAGTCATCACACTTGGGTTATCTGTCTGCAGGTAGCTCTCAGTCGGCCCGAATACCAGAGTCTTGGGATTTCTGCATTGGATACTGTTGCCTCTTCCATGACGCCAGGTCGTCAGGGGTATAAAACAAGCAGCCGATGCCATTACATCAGTTTTTCTTGCCCCAAATGTCAGGAGCCCCCAAAATAGGAAGCTATTATATGATGTGGAACACCCCCAGTAAAAAGTAAATACCACTGCCATAAAAAAATTGCCATAAAGAGGATAGGTAGAAAGGACAGAAAAAAACAGTGGGCTGGAGAGAAGGAAACCAGGACTGCAACAGTGAATACATTCTAGCATCTACATTTATGGTAAGTGTATACAACTGTACTATGTTCTTCGTGTTTCACTGTTGCAGTCATCACACTTGGGTTGACTCTCAAAGCTGGGGAAGGGTGGAGGCAGTCAAGAGGAAGGGTGGAGGCAGTCAAGAGGTGTTAGGGCTGGCTAGCAGGCCTTCTAAGACTGCTGTAGCAAATCCAGCTCTGGATTTAGAAAAAATAGGCAAGTGGTAATGCTTGGTGAAGGTGTGTACAGAACTCCAGGGTGCAGCTTCCAGAATGTCCCTGGTAGGGACTCCCCTGACAAATGCTGTAGAGGTGGAAGTAGCCCTAGTGGAATGTGTTCTGATCCCCTGTGGGGTTGGTTTTCCATGGTGCTTGTAACAGAAATGGATGCAGTGTGCTATCCATTTGGAAATTGTTTGCATTGAAATGGCCCTGCCCTCTGCCCCTGTAGCAAAGCTGACTAGCAGCTGGTCAGATTTTCTGAAAGGTTTAGTCTTGTCAAGGTAGAACCTGAGCTGTCTGTGCACGTCCAAGGAGTGCAGGATCCTTTCCCCTTTATCTTGAGGATTAGGGAAGAAGGTTGGCAAATGGATGGATTGGTTTAGAGCCACACTGGATACCAATTTAGGCATGAAGGATGGGTTAGTCCTGCGGCATGTCAGCATGAAAAATAATGAAGGGTTCCACAGCCATTAGTGCCTGTAACTCAGACATTCTTCTTGCTGAAGTAATGTCTAGAAGCAAGGCTGTTTTCCAAGAGAGAAAATTTAACTCTGCTGAAACAGCAAGTTCAAAAGGGGGGGGGGCGTGAGCTTTTCCAGTACAAAGTTAAGGTCCCAGGCTGGGGTGGGAGCTCTCCTAGGGGGCCTTAAACTGTTAGACCCTCTCAGGAACTGTTTGATGAGAGGGTGAGAAAAGAGAGGTGGCTCAGTATTATAATGAGCTAAGATGGCAGATGCATGAATCTTAATGGAGGAGAAGGATAGGCCTCTGTGGAGCAGCTCTGCTAGGTAATCAATGATTTGAGGTAAGGAGGGCACAGCTGTGTCCTTTCCTTGAAAGTGATTCCAAGAACAATAATTCCAAGAACAACATCTTTTCTACTTTTCGGAATAGGATTTCCTAGTACTAGGCCTTCTGGCATCAAGAATGACGTCCAGCACCTGTTTGAGGGTTGCTGGTGGTGTATTCAGGAGATAAGCCAGGCTGCAAGGTTTAGGGTTTGCAACTGTGGATGCAAAATCTATCACTCCTGCTGAGACAGCAGGGAAGGTGTGAGATGTAGGTGCCAGGGTGGCACTGCTGTCAGACTGCGTAGGAGTGGGTACCAGTGCTGGCGTGGGCAGTCTGGGGCAATAAGGATTGCCCTTGGCCTGTTTGATCTTGAGTAGTACTTCTGAGAGGAGGGGCAGAGGGGGAAAGGCATAAATTGAGAGGTTTTCCCATGTGAAGGATAGGGCATCCACCTTCCAGGCCCTGTTGTGAGGGGTCCTGGTGCAGAATTTGCTCAATTGGTGGTTCTCGGGGGAGGCAAAGAGGTCCACCTCCGGTGTCCCCCACCTCTGGATTAGAAGTTTGAATGAGTTGGGCTCCAATTTCCACTCATGTGGGTCTAGTAGATTTCTGCTCAAGTCGTCTGCCAGTGAATTTTGTTTGCCTGCTAGGAAGTGCACTTGGTTGCTCAAGGCTGTGTTCCACTGGGCCATGGCTAACCTGCAGAGTGGGTAAGAATGGGTTCCCCCCCTGCTTGTTTATGTATCACATAACCGTGTCTTTATAAGGAGCTGTCCTGAAAGGATTAGGTATTTGAAGGCTGTCAGAGCATTCTGTACAGCTAGCATCTCTTTTTGATTGATATGCAGGAGAATTTGTCCTGGGCTCCATTTGCCTTGAATGCATTGCCTGCCATGTGAGCCCCCCATGCATAGTCTGATGTGTCTGTTGTCAGGGTTTGGGCGGAGAGGGGTTGAGTGAAAGGCAGTCCCTTGTTGTGGTTGCATGCTTCTGCTCACCAAAGGAACTCTGCCCTTAGACAAAGTACGATAGGAATCACTGTTTCCAGGTCCTGAGAATGTTGACACCAGAGACTTTTTAAATACCACTAAAGTTTCCTCATATGCAGTCTTGCATATGGAATTAGCAGAATGCATGAGACCATGAACCCTAGGGCTTGCAGTATTTTCCTTGCAGATAGCTGACTTTTGCTGGCCATTGGTTTGACGTACTTTGTCAAATGGACCTGCTTTTCTGGAGTGAGGAATGCCATCTGGGAAGCTGTGTTCAAGCTTGCTTCCAGGAATACAATTTTTTGGCAGGGCACCAGTTGTGATTTCATTGATGGTGTACCCCAGTGAAGTAAGGAGGCGTTTTACAAATGCCAGGTGGTGAAGCAGCAATTCCGGACTGTCTGACTGAATCAGGCAATCGTCCAAGTATGGGTAAGTTTGAATATTTCAATGCCTGCAGTATGCAATGGTTGGAGTCAGGCACTTTGTGAACACTCTGGGCGCAGTAGATACGCCAAAGGGATGTGCAAAGAACTGATAGTGCATAGAGCCTGCCCTGAAACATAGATATTTCCTGCAAGACTCCCTTATGAGGATGTGCAGATAAGCTTCTTTTAAGTCTAGGGTGACTAACCAGGCATCCTTGGCCAGCACTGGGAGAAGATGCTGCAGTGTAAGCATTTAGAATTTTGGGACCACCAGAAAGGTGTTGAGAATTGATAGATCCAGGATAGGGCGCCAAGAGCCCTCTTTTTTGGGCACCAGGAACAGTCTGGAGTAAAAACCCTGTTCCCTTTGTTCTGCTGGAACAAGTTGAATAGCCCTGACACTGAGAAGGGAGAGTACTTGCTTTTGAGCCTCTGCCCACTGGTTTGGAGGAAGGTTTGGCAACCCACATGGGGTTGGCAGTGAATGGAAGTAGAATCTTTATCTTTGGGATACAATGTTTAGAACCCATCGGTCCTGAGTAATGAACATCCAGTTTTTTGCATAAAGGGCAAATTTTCCTCCTAGGGGCACAAGTAATTGGGCATGGCTGGGAAGGATAATAGAAAAGTCATTGTGACCTTTTTCCATAAGGGGGTGGCTTACAATCCCTGTTTTTGAGGTGGGAGCACTCCATTGTTTAGATCTCTGCATACACTGAGACTGTAGTCTTGGTGGTCTGTTTCCCCTGGGTTTGGACTGAGAAGGTCTGGGGCGGCTGGAAAGGACCAGTTTTTAGAAGGCCAATGCCTACTGAATCTAGGTGACTGCACCTGTAAGAAATCTTTGACAGATTGTATAGATTTAGCTTTTTCATCCATCTTTTTTAAGAACTTTTCTGCTTTGGTGCCAAACAAACGGTCCTGATTTAAAGGAGCGTCTATTAATTTTGCTTTGACATGATCTGGCAAGATTTGTTCCTTCAGCCAAGCATGCTTTCTCAGTACAGACCCAGTGACTGTAGCCCTGCAAGATGCTTCTAAGGCATCAAAACCACACTCCAAAGTATGTTTACTAACTTGGTTTGCAAAATGCATCAACTCTTGTAAATCTTTATTTTCTGCACAATCTGGAAGTAGCACCATTTTTTGTTTAAATAGTTCCATAATATGCTGCTGTTACTTCAACATGTGTAACTGGCAATTCAAAGCTCTAATGGCAAGAGTAGCAGAGGTATACACCTTCTTACCCCATCTATCTAAGACTCTTGAATCCCTGTCTGAAGGGGTAGGGTTTTTGGCTGTAGTAGCCTTAATGCCTTTAGGTCCCTGGGAAATGGTCTCTGGATCCACAGTAGGATTCTTAAAGAGAAATTTGTTAGAATCAGGTACTCTGCAGTACCTGTTAGGTTTTCTAGGGGCTGGTGGTAAAGTGTCAGGAGTAAGACTGGATTCCATGAAGACATCTACAATATCCAGGACAGGGGGTATAGCTAGAGGCCTGTGCTGAGGCAACTCTAAAAATTCTCTGAGCTTCCTTTTGGACTGAGGATAGTCCTGGCATTCCCAGCGGAAATGCTCTCAAAGTATGCAAGGTTTCACCAAAAGAAAAATCCTCTGGAGGGGAGGCAGAGGGAAAGGATTCCTCTGCATCTGAATCCTCATAGGTTGAGATAAGGGTATGTCCTGGTAATCAGAAGGGTCAGTGCCATTGGACTCCTGGTCTGTAGAATCAGAAGGGAACTCAAGTCTTTGTCTTTTAGCAGGGGAAGGCTGGCTTCCCCTAATTAGAGTAATAAGGTCTTCAGCCATTCTAAGCATTTGTTTTTGTGGCATGGGAGCTTGAGCATGCGCTTTGGTCGTCAGTTTTCTAGGAGTAGTGCGAACTCTGGGCCTGAGAAACTTGGTAGTTTTAGCTAAAAACAAAGTTGTCAGTTTAAAACGAACATCGGTAGGACGGAATACATCCTCAGAAGCCAATGCCTGGCACAATGGCTCCGGACCCATCCAAGGAAGAGACATCTGCAGGTTCCATAGTCGAAGAAGCATCTCGCGGAATACCGGATTCCGAATGGGTCTCAGTGGATGCCTGCAAATCTGTAAAAGCGGGTATCAGGGGCTGCAAAGGCACCTTACTGAGTACCGGTGGACTAGTGGCTAGCTTAATGGAAGCATTGTCGGCAGTTTTGGACCTATGCGGTCTCTCTTTATCTTTACATTTTTTCAGATCATCAGTAGTTGGATGGTTTATCAAAGCCATTTCGGAATACGGAGAATGAGAGCGAAAGAATTTAGCGACAAAGATAGCCCAACAACGAATGGTTTGGGCATTAAACAAAGCACAAAACCGACAGTGAGGGACGTTGTAGTCTAGGCCTAAACAGGTGACGCAGTAGGAATGAAAATCTCTGTGAGGTATTTGCTATCCATAGGCAAGACAATTGTTAACTTTTTCTGACATCAGTTAGAGCAAGAAAAAAGCTTTAGATGACTTCAGGTTTGAAACTCGAAAAATGAAAATTTCAGGAAGTGGCCGACCGGCACTTGCGAACTGTTTCTGCTTCGGGCTCCTCCACAGCAAGAAAGACTGATGTAATGGCGGCAGGCTGCATGTCTTATACCCCTGATGACCTGACGTCATGGAAGAGGTGACAGCATCCGATGCAGAAATCCCAAGACTCTGGTATTCAGGCTGACTGAGGGCTACCTGCAGGCAGATAACCCAAGTGTGATGACTGCAACAGTGAAACACGAAGAAAATCTAGTTCCCCGAGTTGTTTACAGATTGATTATGGAATTCTTATCTTGCTGAGCATTGCAGCAGGGGGCCTATGGCTTGAGTTGTACGTGGAGAAGCTCAAGAGTGTCATATGGCTTGCCCAGCCTTGAATTGTGATTAATTTGGATGTAAATTGGGTCACATCCACCTTCTGTCCCCATCTGTGTAGCAGCTGACCTAAAATGTGTTGAAAGGGTTGCTGTACTCCACTACTGGGATGCTCTCTGCAGCTTTAAACCACGTCTCAGTAACTACAGAGATGTTTTCCAGGATGAGGAGAGCTTTCAGGGAAAGGAGTTGAGCAGCAACACCTTTAGATTATCTTGGGTAGGTCTAGCTAGGTCAGAGGGTTTAGACAATGCCAAAAAGAAGGCACCATGGGGGATAGGTAGTTTTAGTCAATATTAGAAAGGATAGAGAGGTCAGGTGCAGACCTCCCCTGGCAAAGAAGTGTGGTGTGTCAATCATATCCTCCCAGGCTGACAAACATTGTAACCCCTTTCAATAACACCAAAAGCTAAGACATTAACTGTAGCTATAAGTAAGGTTGGATGCTTTAGTACCTTTTTTTAATTGGAAATGTCTGATATTTTAGACTGTATCTCAGCCATGTTCATGGTGTCCACGTAAACATTTAATGATCTGTTGGCACAAGCTTCCTTGTTCTATGGCTCTGAGACTAAACACTGCTTACCTTTCCGAGACTTGAATTTTAAGTTATTTCCAAAGCAGCTCAAGATAAGCTTTTAGTACATTTATTGCTCACTTTAGCTTGGATTTTTGGATTGTAACAACAAAGCGGTTATTTCCTGATGGAAAGATCAAGTTTAACTATATCCACCTCTAATGAAGTGGCTGAGTACAACCTTGCCATCCACTGCATCTGCTATCCCTAACTTTACTCCACTCTGATACACTAAAAAGTAGAGCATCACTTCCCAAGCTGAATGAGTTAGTTTAATTAAGATTACTTTAACAGAAAGGACATCTCATAAATTTGTTATTCTAAAACTTGACATTCTACTTCAACATGTTCTGACATCTAAAATTATACCATCATAACTTCAATTCACTCGGGATGGATCACATGAACTACTTTTAACATAGTGACAAAGTGCTCTAGAAACACACATTGATAAACATATGACTTTCATTGCTTTCCACTACAGATTTAAGCATTTCAATTACATTTTAACTTTAAACAAAGCAAGTATTTGCCTTCAGCTACAGTTAATGCTACCAGCACCAAAACTTAAATGTGTAGCTCACTTCTGCACATTAGTGAATCTATCTTTAAACCTTATACCACTCTACTGACAAACTGCTTTATTCTGTATTTCAAATTCAGAGGGCAGTTCCTAGGGCAAAAGGCTGTGTACCACTCCTGGTAAACGAATAATTTACTAGTTAGGATACAGCATTCTTACCAAATATGAAAGATTAAAACCCCTCTCTCTCTAAGGTTAACATGGGAATGGCCTTGTAATAACAGTGGTCTTCTAACACCAACTCTCAACAAAAACAGCTTAAAATCAGTTATCCCAAAAATAACGTCGTTTCTGAATTACAAAAACAAGTTTTTTTCTAGAAGACCATCTTAATACAGGAATTTTGCAAACAGCATCACATTCCAGCCAGACCAAATATTATACTAGCAATCACTCAACATTACACTGTACTATATGTACCAATTGCCAGGCTAAATATAAATCTTTTGGTCATGACTCAAGTCCATAGCTGCCAATGTACCATTTTCACTATAAATGGGCTGGTCATGAGTAACTGAGAAAAATAAGTGCCACTTGATTTTGCAACACGTATTTAACATTCTGCTTCCACATGAAAACAGGTTTTATCCCCTCAAGACGTACACATGGCAGAACCCACGTGTTTTAAAGGCCATTTCCACTTGTAATTCTGCATAGAAAGCTTACAAAAAGCTTTCAACTTAAACAGCATCAACAATATCACTACTCAAGAGGCACTTATGAAAAGTTAGTTAATAGGAACAAAGCAACATCTGTGAAACAGAAGCAGATGGAAAACATGGGTAACCCAGAAGATTTTCAAATTCAATTAATGCATCTGACTTGCAGAAATGTCAACATGCATTTAAACCATTCATGGAGAAATTACAGCTGTGTGATACAGTTCAAATCTGGACTATCCCAGTCATGTTCAAAAAATGGCACTAGACATGCGTCTGGAGCATTTCTCACCCGGCCTCTGCTAAAAATCGGCTTTGTTCCACGTCAGACTTTCCCGGTAAACAAACGTTAAATAAAATAAAAATAAAAATAAATAAAAAGATTATACTGGAATAAATAATAAGATTATACTGCCAGATGAACAAATGGCCACCCTACACAAATTCCACAGCTTTATGATGTCTGTCAAGCAGGGCTGGCACTTCCACACAATGAATGTCAGCTAAGATGTACAATACAAAAAGTGACATGTACAAACTTCTGTTATTTACTGTGAATGACTTCTCTAGAGACTAGAAATGTCACCTACAAGCGTGATGCACCCACGTAGGTTACAGGGTACATCCTGCAGTTTGAACAAATCTGGCAAGAGAGGGTACTTCCATAAACCAGAAGAGAGAACTTTTCTTGTTTCAAATATTACGCAAGCTGGAAGTATGATGAAGGATGTAAAAGGAACTCTACGCATCACTGACCTTACTTGAATGATACAGTAAGTATGCTCACAGAGCTTTACTGTGTTCTTCATAAGGAAGAACAATTACGGTATGATTCATCTTGAGGAACATTGCTGCAGTACATTTCACCACGAGTACTAAAACATCCCAGAAGCTGACTAGAACTTTCAGCGAGGCACAGCTCAAAGCTCCTGTAGGGCTATCAGTGGCAAAGTCTGCGTGGCTTTCAAGATAATCCAGCTTACAGTGCCTAGAAACAGTTTGAGTGGCAGACTATGTAGCTGCCACACAAATGCTTTGAATGGAATGTTACTGAAAATGCTAGCAGTAATAGTAGTCGTAGCAGCTGCTGTTTGTGGAGTGTACTCTAAATTTGCCCCCCAAATACTTTCTCTCAGCATTCACAGCAGAAGACAAAGCCTGTGAACCATTTGAGCAGTGTTTGCTCAGCAAGAGGTCTGCCTTGCTTAGCCAGCTTGAAAGATGTAAAAATTCTTATTTTCAAGCTATAACTAAACCATCTATCTTCAACTTCAGTGTTACTACTGTGATTACTTCCTAAGCACTCTTACAATAATCAACGAGAAGCAATTAAAGACTGTAACATTACAAGACGATGCAAAGCTACAAATTTGACACCATGAGCACAAAATAGATATGCAATGTAAAAACAGTGATTTACGATGACAGCAACTTAATAGCAAAATGATTTCAAATTTAAGACAAATATTCCAATACTTTACTGCTTATAGTAGCAATCGAACAAATCTCACACCAACACTGTCCAGTGGCAACAAGAAAATGAGTCCAGCAATCCATAAGCTTCCCATCAGACCACGGAAAACAAAGTACAGTTGTGTACACTTACCATAAATGTAAATGTTCGAGTGTATTCACTGCTGCAGTCATCACACTTAGGTTATCTGCCTGCAGGTAGCCCTCAGTCGGCCCGAATACCAGAGACTTAGTATTTCTGCGTCAGATGCTGTTGCTCCAGGACTGACGTCAGGTCGTCAGGGGTATAAAAACAGGCAGCCGACACCATTACATCAGTTTTTCTTGCCCCAAATGTCAGGAGCCCCCCCCCCCCCAAAAAAAAGGGAGCCAAGTCATGGTGGGGAAAACACCACCAGTAAAACGTAAATACCAATACCAATACACCTGAAAGGGGGGAGTAATAGCCATAGAGAAGAGACAAAGAGACCAGGAGGCTGAAGGGAGGAAAACCAGGACTGCAACAGTGAATACACTCGAACATCTACATTTATAGTAAGTGTACACAACTGTACTATGTTCTTCGTGTTTCACTGTTGCAGTCATCACACTTGGGTGGATTCCCAAAGCTGAAGAAGGGTGGAGGCAGTCAAGAAGAGGACTCCCCTGAGAAATAATGTAGAGGTAGATGTTGCCCTAGTGGAATGTGTTCTGATCCCCTGAGGGGTAGGTTTCCCATGGTGCTTGTAGCAGAAATGGATGCAGTGTGCTATTCATTTGAAAATTTTGAAATGTCCTTCCCTCTGCCCCTGATGCAAAGCTGACTAGCAACTGGTCAGATTTTCTGAAGGGCTTAGTCCTATCAAGGTAGAGTCTGAGCTGTCTGTGCACATCCAAGGAGTGCAAGATCCTTCCCCTGTATTCTGAGGATTAGGGAAACAAGTTGGCAAATGGATGGATTGGTTTAGAGCCACACTGGACACTACTTTAGGCATAAAGGAAGGGTTAGTCCTGAGGAAAACCCTGTCAGCATGGAAAATAATGAAGGGTTCCAGAGCTATAAGTGCTTGTAACTCGGACACTCTTCTAGCTGAAGTGATGGCCAGAAGCAAGGCTGTTTTCCAAGAGAGGAATTTTAAATCTGTTAACGCTGCAGGTTCAAAGGGGGGGGAGAAGCGTGAGCTTTTCCAGTACAAAATTAACATCCCAAGCAGGGGTGGGTGCTCTCCTTGGCGGCCTCAAGTTGTTTGCCCCTCGCAGGAACTGATTGATAAGAGGGTGTGAGAAGAGAGGTGGCTCAGTGCTGTAATGAACAGAAATGGCTGAGGCATGTATCTTAATAGAGGATAAGGACAAGCCTTTGTGGAGTAGATCTATTAAGTAATTCAGGATTAGAAGCAGGGAGGGCAGAGTTGTGTCTTCTCCTTTAGACTGAATCCAGAAGCAGTACTTTTTCCACTTATCAGTACAGGATTTTCTTGTACTGGGTCTTCTGGCTTCAAGAATGACATCCAGCACCTGTTTGCTTAGGGTTACTGTGGGAAAAATGAAGGAATAAGCGAGGCTGCAAGATTTAGGGTTTGCAGTTGCGGATGCAAAATCTGTCCCTCCTGCTGAGAGAGCAGGGTTGGTTTCTGGTGTAGGTGCCAGGGTGGCACCGGTGACGGGCTGTGCAGGAGTGGGTACCAGTACTGGGATGGTCAGTCCGGGGCAATCAGAATTGTCCTTGGTCTGTCCTGTCTTATATTGAGTAATACTCTTGAGAGAAGGGGCAGAGGGGAAAAGGCATATATTGAGAGATTTACCCACTGAAAGGATAGGGCATCCACTTTCCAGGTCTTGCTGTGAGGGTTCCTGGTGCAGAATTTGCTGAGCTGGTGGTTGTAGGGGGAAGGCAAAGAGATCATCCTCTGGGGTCCCCCATTTCTGAATCAGAAGGTTAAAAGTGCTGGGCTCCAGTTGCCACTCACGAGGGTCGAGGAGGTTTCTGCTTAAGTCGTCTGCCAGTGAGTTTTGTTTGCCTGACAGGAACTGAGCTTGCAGATGGACTTGCATGTCCAAGGCCGTGTTCCATAACTATGGTGTTGCCTGTTTTTATTAGAAGTTGTCCTGGAAGGAGTACGGACTTGAAAGCTGTCACGGTGTTCTGCACAGCTAGCATCTCTTTTTGGTTGATGTGCAGATGAATTTGACTTGGGCTCCAGTGGTCCTGAATTCATTTGCAGTCTATGTGTGCTCCCCAGGCATAGTCTGGTGCATCTGTGGTTAGGGTCTGGGTGGCGTGGGGTTGAGTAAAGGGCAGTCCCTTCTTGTGGTTGCATGCTTCTGCCCACCAAAGGAACTCTGCCCTTAGACAGGGAATGATAGGAATTCTGTTTCCAGGTCCTGAGAATGCTGGCACCAAAGACTTTTTAAGTACCATTGAAGTATCCTCATATGCAATCTTGCATATGGAATTAGCAGTATGCAGGAGGCCATGAACTGTAGGACCTGCAGTATTTTTCTTGCAGGTAGCTGGGTTCTGGTGGCCATTTGTTTGAAGTAAGCTGTCAGATAGACTTGTTTTTCTGAAGTGAGGAATGCCATCTGGGATGTTGTGTCCAAGCTTGCTCCCAGGAATACAATTTTTCAACTGGGTACCAGTTTTGATTTCTTTTCATTGATGGTGTACCTCAAGGAAGTGAGAAGGTTTTTCACAAATGTCAGGTGCTGCAACAGCAACTCCTGACTGTCCGCCTGAATCAGGTAGTCGTCCAAGTACGGGTAAATTCGGATATTTCTTTGCCTGCAGTATGCAATGGCTGGAGCCAGGCATTTTGTGAAAACTCTTGAGTGCAGTGGATAAGCCAAAGGGAAGTGCAGAGAACTGAACTGATAATGCATAGATCCGGCCCTGAAACATACATACTTTCTACATGATTCCCTTATGGGGATGTGCAGATAGGGTGACTTACCAGGCATCCTTGGCTAGCATAGGTAGAACTGTTGCAGGGTAAGCATTTTGAATTTTGGTACCACCAGGAAGGTGTTGAGAATTGAAAACTCCAGAATTGGGTGCCAAGAGCCCTCTTTTTTAGGTACCACGAAGAGTCTGGAATAGAATCCTTGACCTATCCGTTCTAGTGGAACTGGCTGAATAGCTCTGATGGAGAGCAGGGAAAGAACTTGGCTTTGGGCCTCTGCCCACGAGTTTGGAGGAAGGTCTGGGAACCCTCTTGGGGTTGGCAGTGAGTGGAAGTATAATTTGTACCCCTGGGACACAATGTTGAGAACCCATCGGTCTTAAGTGATGGACATCCAGTTTTTTGCATGAAGGGCAAGTTTTCCTCCTAAGGGCACAAGCAATTGGGCAGGGATGGGGAGTGGAGTAGAGAAGAGAAGTCATTGTGAGTTTTTTCCGTAAGGAGGTGGCTTACCACTCCCTGCTTTGGGGGTCTGGGCACTCCATTGCTTAGATCTCGGATACCCTGAAACTGTAGTCTGGGTGGTCTGTTTCCCAGGGTCTGGCTTGAGAAGGCCTGGAGGGGGCTGGAAAGGACCAGTGTTTGGAAGGGCAATGCCTACTGAATCTAGGGGGGTTGCACTTGTAAGACTTCTTTAACAGTCTGCACAGACTTAGCTTTTTCTTCCATTTTTTTATGAACCTCTTCTGCTTTGGTGCCAAACAAACTGTCCTTGTTTAAAGGAGCGTCTACGTAACTTTGATTTGACATGGTCTGGCAAGGTCTGCTCCTTGAGCCAAGCATGTCTTCTCAGTACAGAACCAGTGACTGCTGCCCAGCAAGATGCTTCTACGGCGTCAAAGCCACACTTGCAAAGTATGCTTGCTGACTTGGCTTGCAGAGTGCATAAGCTCCTGCAAATCTTTATTTTCTGCACAGTCTGTAAAGGTTGCCACTTTTTGTTTAATAAGTTCCATAATATGTTGCTGGTACTTCAGCATGTGAAACTGCCAATTCAATGCCCTGATAGCAAGAGTTGCAGAGGTATATACCTTCTTACCCTATCTGTCCAAAGCTCTGGAATCCCTGTCCGAAGGGGTAGGATTCTTGGCTGCAGTTGCCTTGATACCTTTAGGCCCCTGGGAAATAATCTCTAGGTCAGCAGTAGGATTCCTGAAAATAAATTTGTGTGTGTCAGGTACTCTGTAGTACCGGTCTTGTTTCCTCGGGGCAGAAGGTAAAGTATCACGAGTAAGACTGGATTCCATAAAAACATAGTCAACAACTTCCAAGACAGGTGGCATTGCTAAAGGCCTGTGCTGTGGCAAATCTAGGAATTTTCTGAGTCTCTTTTTGGACTGAGGATAGTCTTGGCATTCTCAGTGGAAATGCTCTCTTAAAGTATGTAAGGTTTCACCAAAAGAAAAATCCACTGGAGGGGAGGCTGAGGGAATGGATTCCTCTGCACCTGAATCCTCATAAGCAGATAAAGGCATGTCTTCATAATCAGACACCTCAGAGTCCGCCGGTACTCAGTGAGGTGCTTTTGCAGCCCCTGATGCTGGCTTCAATGGATTTGCAGGCCTCTACCGAGACCCATTTGGAGTCCGGTATGCCGCAAGACTCTTCTTCGACTCAGAGTCATCAGACCCCTGGTCTGTTGAAGCTGCAGGGGACTGGTCTCTTTTCCTCTTAGCAGGGGAAGACTGACTTCCCCTAATCATCGTGATAAGGTCTTCTGCCATTCCAAGCATTTGTCATTGTGGCATGGGAGCAGGTGCATATGTTTTGGTTGTCGGTTTTCTAGGCGTAGTGCATACTGTTGGCCAAAGAAACTCGGTAGTTTTAGATAAAAAAGAAGTCATCGGTTTGAGTTGAACATCGGTTGAGTGAAGAACTGCCTCAGAAGCCAGTGCCTGCACAGCGGCTCCAGACCCATCCAAGGTAGAGACATCCACAGGTTCCATAGTCGAAGAGTCTCGCGGCATACCAATAAGAGGCCTGATCATAACCCACCTCCCATGGTTATGTGCTAGATAGGCAAGATGACACACTGACTGTTGGCTCCCTTACAAGTTCCCAGATAGGAGACACGAGACCTTGTAATAGATGTTAATGCATAGGGGTAAACTGGTGCCCATGCCACCCCTACAATGCTTGTATCAAAAAAGTGGGTGGAACACAGGACTGCAGCAGTGATTCTTCTCAAATGCCTATTATGGTAAGTTATTTACATTTATGTACTTTGTTCATATATGGATCACTGATGCGGTAGCAGTTACCCTTACGATGATTTCCAGAGCTAATGACTGTTTGATGATGGTAGTGGTGGACATTTCCATGAAATAGGCTGTAGAAGACATTGCAGAATGGCTGTGGCAAAGCTAATCCCACTTTTGGAGAAAATGTCTACTCGTTTCGCAAGCTTTACAGATTCAAACTGTGTATCAAGTGGCGGCCTCTAGGATGACCTGGGAAGTCAACTCTCTCAGACACATTAGAGGACTAGCCCCAGCCCTTGTACAATGAAGCTTAACATGTCACTTTAGGATTTTGGCCTAGGCAGAACAGCAGAAAGATATTCCAACACCCAGCCATTTTGAAACGGTTCGTATGGAAATTAAGTTACCTTTTTCTTTTAGCTAAAAGTAGAATAAAATAAAAGGGCACAAAAAGTTTATCCAGGCTTCTTACATTTTTTGTTCAACACATGTAGTATCACAGCTGTCTACAGTCATCTGAAGAATCAAATATTCTTTTGCTTTTATCTTTGTGGATTTGGACTGTACAGATTGCTTTAAAGACACCACACTTTTCTACTTCAGCAGGAAAGGAGGGTGTGCAAGCTAATCATGTCCACATGTAACGTTAAAATTATGTTTTGTGCATCCTTGCTTGCAGTTCAAAGAATTTCTTGGCTATGCAATGGCGAGCAAAATGATTGCCTCCCAAGATCCTTTTCTACTTAGATTGCTAATATTTCCTTGTATAAGGCTTCCTAGTCTCTCATAAATGTTAAGCATATCTTCTGAGAACAGGTCTTTAAGGGCAGTAGTGTTACAGTACCCATGATGTAAAGTCTTAGTATATACAAGTTTAGATTATCCGAAGGACATCTTTAGCTGCATCAAAAGGCTAACATGCTGAGTCTGAATGAAAGGTTTCTCCTTTGTTGATAGGAAAGAGAACCAGATGTTTACTGGGCTAAAAAAAAGTGCGCTAGCACAAGCATCCTTGGCTCCTCCGCCTTTGTTTTTGGACCACCCTGGGGAACAGGGAGGGAACGGAGCAGAGAATGGATTTAGAAACAGGCCTACCCAGAGGCGAAAGTGTTCCCTACCAAACCTTCATTGTGAGGTATGGTCTTTTGGCCCATCTCGTCTTGCCGTCCTTGAAGCTAGAGGAAAATTCTGAATACGTTTCTTTTTTTTTGGCTAAGCTTGAAATGCTCTGCAGACCATTTGCCTAGTACTTACTTATGAACCTACAGAGCAGCATTTTTTCAACTATTTGCTGTTCACAGAAGAGAAGAGGTCTAATTCTGGTACAACCACTGATCCTGGGAACTATTGACCTATTAGCCTGATGAGCCTGGTCCGCAAGGCCATGGAACGCATCATCATGGAACTCAAACAAAGACATTGGTAACCTCCAAACTCTGGATCCCACCCAGTTCGGGTTTGTGAAAGGCAAATCATGCCTCCTGAACCTGATCAACTTCATTGAGGCAGTCACCAAATGTGTAGATGAGGGTAAGGTGGTTCACACAGCCGATCTTGACCTCACCAAGGCTTTCAACACCATCCCCCATTCTGGAATTATAGCTAAACTCACTAAACTAGGTATAAATTCCTACGTCACAAGATGGGTTGCCAACTGGCTCACTGACAGAACCCACACTATAAAAGTTGCAGACTCCAAATCTGACCTCAAAGCAGTGACGTGGAATACCACAGGGTTCCATCCTGGGAACTCTCCTGTTTGGTATCTACTTTTCTGAAGTATAGGCTAACACAGAAGGCCTCTGGCTAATGAAGTTCGCAGATGACTGCACAAACTAGGAGCCACAGTCAAGTCCCCAAATGATGTGGACATCCTACAGAAAGGCCTCGCTGAGACAGATGCCTGGTGTTAGAGCCATGGCCTCAAGCTCAATGCCAAAAAGTGCACTGTCATCCGCTTTGGTAAAAACTCTGTATCCATGAACTACCACATAGGTAGCAATCTACTTAACACCGAATGCGTGATAAGAGACCTTGGGACCCAGGTGGACTGTAGTCTCTCCTTTGATAGTCACATCGCCACAGTAGTCAGGAAGTCCTTCTACGTGGCCCACCTCATCATAAAAGGGTTCTTATCCATGAAAAAAGAGGTCACTGTTCCCCTCAACTCGACACTCATTAGACCCATTATACAGTACAATGCCCCTTGTGGAATGTACCTCACAAGACGTCTGCAGCAGCTGGAAAGGCCACAGAAGTACCTCACAAAGAGGATTACTGGCCTCAAACAAATGCCCTACACTGACCGCCTCAAAATACTCCAGCTTTACTCCGTAGCATATCTCCTACTCAGAGGTGATCTCTGCCTAACATATAAAGCTATGTCAAACCCAGAGCTCTTGGACATGCTACACCTAAAGAAATCCCAATCTCTCAGAGCTACACACCCTAGGGACCTAAACCTTGTTACCACAATAAACAGGACATGCTGGAAGGATAGATTCCTGTCCCAGAGACTTCCCATACACTGGAACAGGCTACCCATCTATGTCAAGCAAAGTTCTTCATTAGCACTCTTCAAGAAAAATCTTGATGAGTGGATGGGAAATAGGAAATGCACCCCAGGGATCACTTCTGTGTCTCTGTGAGACAGTGGCACAGGAAAATAACTTTCTTGGGTGGCGTAAGCCAGGGAACCTTGCTGGCTAGGCTTACATAGGCCCTTGGGCCAATAGCCTAGTACCTACCTATGAACCTACCTATCAACTGTCCCCAAGAATAACATTCAAGGGGAACTGCTTCTGTTCTGCTCAAATGACCTGATAGAGTTTTGCTGGGAAAGGATGCAAGAGGACCTGATTTTACTTCCATCTCCCATGCTTTCACTGCCAGCCTGCAAAGACAGTAGAAGTGAGTCTCCACATCTGTGTACCACATCAGTGTGGTATGGTCTGTAATGGATCCCTGGCTTCCAAAATGGACATAACAGCCTTGACAGACTGACTCACTACCCATCACCTCTAACAGTGATATCAATCTTTTACTGTGTTTTGTCCTAGGTGTTCAGTTCCTCTGTGTGCTCACCAGGCTGTGTCACAGGCATATGTGGTCATTTTGGCACTGGAGTCCTGTTTGAAAGGCACCATTAAATCTTCTGGATTTGTTGGGCCAATCAATTGAGCTCCTGCCCAAAGCAAGGCAGAAGTGGAATGAACAACTCAAAGAAGTGATTGTGTATGATGCCAAATTCTCCTGAAGTATGAACAAAGCTTTGTTATGTGGAGTCCCACCAGGAGCAATGGAAGCAATGTCACTGCAATATAGCTCAAAATGCTAATAACTCCCATGCATTAATCAGTTTCTTTCAGGATATATCAAAGTTGCTGTCAGAAAAAAAAAAACACACTGATTTGGGTTATGTTGCCATTACGGTCTGTAGAAGCTACTAAGGCTCACACAAGAAGTACCGCCACATATGGGTTCAGATTAGCCTTTTGAATGCTGATATAGAGACCATGATTCTGAAAGCAATTCAGAGTAAACAAATGGCCCTCTACTCCCCTTACCCAGGACTGAATCTAAATTAGGCAATCATCAGGTAAGGATAGATAATCATGCCCTTGGTCTGGAAATAAGTGATTACTTGAGACAGGTACTTTTTAAACACTATGTGACCAGTTAGCAAATCTGAAGGACAATGATGCATACTGGTAGTAATACATCTCCCTTCCACTTCAAACCTGAGGAAAGCATCTGTGGTCCCTTTGAATGGTAAGAGGAAAGCAGGCATTTTTGAGGTCTTGCGTGATCACCAAAGGCTAATGGAAGAAGTGGTAAGAGGGTCTATAAGGTTACCATTTTGAATTCTGGCATTCTAAAGGAATTTGTTAGGTCTTAACATGTCCAGCATAGGTCTCCAGGGACCATTATTCCTTGGTAGCCCGAGTACTACTGAGTAGATGCCTGTTCCTGCTTTTCCCTATAACTCTCTCCCTATAGTCTCTAGTCGAGAGAGGAAGTACAGGAATGGTTTCACCAGTCTTCTTTGTTTGGTACTAGTGGAATCCTCTAATGGTGGTCTTGTGAGAAACAGCAGCCTGCAACCATCGGAGACTAAACCTGTACTCTGTTACTTTCTACCACTGAATTTCAAATAAACATAAACCACTTCTATTTTTTTCCTGGTCGGTGTGGTGGAAAGGTGAGGTTTAGAGTACGGAAGGGCTGGGAGAAGCAGCATGGGAAAGTCATGGCTGAAGGTGGCAAGGGTGCTATTCTGTTGACATATAGTGGAAGTTTGTTCCAGAGGTGAAGGAATAGAAAAGCATCTAATTTGCAGGCCTGCATGCAAGGAATCCTGGAACAGAATTTCTTCGGTTATCTGTTTTGTAAGACCCAACTTAAACAACCCTCCCCTCCTTCCTACCTTCACCACTCTGTTACACTTATCCGCTCCCTCCTCCAATCATCACTACCTCACTAACTTCCCCCCTCCTAACTCATCCTCCACATCTGTTATCTACCTTTTCTTTTCCCTACTACCTTAAATTTTCTACTTGCAAAACTAGCTCCTTCTCTTTCTCTTACAGCTTAAACCAAAGACAAAAAGCCTGCTTGGAAACCCAAATAAAGGACTGAAACCTGGTAAAACTCCTTTATTCAAAGCGAGTGTAAAGCGACATCCAATAACTCAAAAGGACTGATCATCCACAAAACGTTTTGTGGAAGGTCAGTCCTTTTGAGTTACTGGATGTCGCTTTACACTCGCTTTGAATAAAGGAGTTTTACCAGGTTTCAGTCCTTTATTTGGGTTTCCAAGCAGGCTTTTTGTCTTTGGTTTTGGTATTCTAAGCTTGCTCTACCATCGCTGTTTGGTTCTCTTACAGCTTCTTGTTTCAGATCTACTTCTACTTTTCTAAGCATAAAAGACTAACAACCCTTACAGTCGACTCTGTCCTGCTGTTTAAGCTTGCACAACTAAATAAAAGACATAACATGCAGTCATACCCATCTCTATCTCATGCTTATGTCTTGCTCTTATTCGGAGATCTTTTAATCCTGTTCTTAACTTCAAACAATAGGTTTTACTATAAATTCATCCCTTGAAGTAATATTATCTTGAATGTACTTTTTTTAAATTCATGAATGTATTTCATTTTTGTTCTTAGTTTCGTATGTCATAATATGTTGTGTATATACCTTTTTATTATTGCTCGACTTACACAACCGGAGCTTTTCTCCTTGGGTCTCCACTGAAAAAGGGCTTCTGCCCAGTCAGACTAACCTGGTCAACAAATAGCAAAATAAATAATCTACTTGAGAAGTTCCCCACAACTGGATCAATTTGCGGAATAACCCCTCATTCAATTTAAATTCATGAGGGTCTGTCCTTTTACCACTCAGTTTTGTCTGTCAACATTTTGCTCTGAAAGAAGCTTGGAGGGTTAAACACTTTTAAACTCTAACCTCTCGTGTTACACAGCCAGCCTGCACAGCAGGAAAGATCTGGTACTCCTGTTTATGTATCGCATCACTGTGGTGGTGTTTATGATTACCTACTTCAGCCATGGTGACCACAGATGACAAAAAAAGATGACGGCATGAACAACAGCTAACATCTCTCTTCCAAAGACCCTTGCACTTTTACCCCATAGACATAGCTCCCCATGGAAAATCCAATGCATCTGTTACAAATTGTGCAGGGGTAGTCAAAGAAAAGAGGAAACTTGGGTTAAAGATAATCTGGTCTCTCCATCAAAACAACTAATTTCACAAAGCCCAACTAAGAAATCTGAGATGTCAGGGGATGAAGATGACGGGACCATAATGTTTTAAGGAAGCAATTCATTTCTCATATGTAATCTGGCAAAGGGAAACATTAGAATCAAACAAGTCATGAACCCTAGAATCACGAGATATTTCTCTTGCAGAAGTCTAAAGACTGAATGTAGAATCCAGGAAGGATTCCAGATATTGGTCAATAATTTCTTGAGGTAAGAATACCTTTTGCATGAAGGTATCCAGAAAGCACCCTAGGAACACTATCCTGTGACGTGTTAAGAAGGATTTTTGAATGGTGACCTAGACAGAGGATGAGATTTTCTACCCATATTTGGGAATCCTGACATTCCTTGAGAAAACTCTGCAAATATAAGCAGGTCATCTAAATATGGAAAATATAAATACCCTGCAGTTGTGATGAGCATTTTTCACATCTAGAGTTAACAAAAAGAAAACTTATGAAGGAGGAACTGAATTTAGAAAATTTTACAGAGTGAGAAAGGAAATGTCGCAATATAATCTCAAAGAGGGAACTTTCTTTGACACCAAAAAAAAAAAACAAAAAAAAAAAAAACGAATAAAAATACATTTTCCCAATTATCTAGGGGAACTGGCTATATGACCACAGAGGAAGCAATTGGATGAGGACTAAGAAAACCAATTTTCCTTGTACATCTGTTGGCTGGAAGCCTGTTGAGACTGTATTTTGCTTTTAGAAATGAAACTTGTGTTTCCAGCAAAGTTCTAGCAAACTTACAGAAGGAGAGCTGAAAACTCAATTTCCTTCTTTCATCAAACTACCAGAGTTACCGGAGTAACAGAAGGACTGAACAAAACCTCATTTTCCAAAGTAAAATTCAATATTTCAGACTTAACATCTTCTGAAGACTTCTTTGTACACACCGAAAAAAACAGAAGCAAAAGCCGCTGCCCTGGACACAGTAGGCATGTTCAGGACAACAATTTAAAGAAAAAGAAGTTACATCCTTACCATAACATTCCATCTGTGTTGTCAATATTCATTCTTGATGAATGGAACTCTGTTCTGACCCCTCGGAACCGGCTCGGCCGTTATACAGTTCATGCCAGCCAAAAAACTCTCAAGCTAAGACTCTACCCACAATGCCCCTTCTCTCCATTACCTCAGATCGAGTTTTCAGCCAAAGTATAGAAGGATAACAGAAGCCCTGTCTAAGGTGGAAACTAAAATCCTCCCAATAAATGTCCAAACCTCCAGAAGTCCTTAGAAGGGTGCAGGAGGGTGAGATGCCAAGAATGAATGAAGATGGACAACACAGATGGGAACGTTATGGTAAGGACATAAATTTATCTGATGTTGTCAGCCTTCACTCATACTTGACGAATGGGACAGAGCTCCCAACTACTTTAGGTCCTGGGTGGCCCTAAGGAAGGATATTCCTGAGCACCAGAGCCAAAATATGCTCTTCTTCTGGAGGCCATATCCAATCTGTAATGACTGATAAAGGTATGGGGGAGTGGCCCACGTTGTGGCTGTACATACTTCTTCCATGAAAGCCTTGCAGTGGAAAGCAGCTGAAGTGGATACAGATCTGGTGGAATGCATTTTAACAGGCGCAAGCAACTTGAGGTTATTATGACTGTAAATAAAGGTAACACAATCTCTACGCCATTTTGATAAGGTAACTTTCGAGACTGGTTTACCCAAAGTTGAACCTGAAAAGGATACAAATACTTCATCTGATTTCCTAGATAATTTGGTTCTATCCAGATAGAAATGTAACCAACTGTGAAAATCTAGCAAATGCAATCAGTATTCACCTTTATTTGAAAAATTTGGAAAGATGACTGGCAAATCTATAGTCTGGTTAATATTAGATTCTGAGACCACTTTATATTGAAAAAAGGATTGGTTCTTAACACCCTAGCCTTATGAAAAATCATATAAAGGTGTTTCACACAAGACCTACAATTCAGAAACTCTCCTGGCAGAAGTAATGGCCACCAGAAAAAAAGAGTTTTCCATGATAGGAACTAGAGATTACAAGCAGCTGCTGGCTCAAAGGGCTGAAGGACTAAGGACTGTAATACTAAGGTCAGATCCCATGGAGCTGTAGGATCTTTGAATGGGAGCTTTAGATGTAAAGCACCTTTAAGAAAGTGTTTACATAAACGATGGGAAATCAAGGTATGATCATCAAACCCATTGTGCAAACTGGAAAAGGCTGTTAATTAGACTTTGATAGTGGATGGAGGACTGCGTCTCTCGGAGACTCCCCCTGTGAGGGAATTAGGGCAAAGCAGCTGCTGCATTTGTTGTCTAGTGGGAAGGCAAAGGATTGCAGCAAGGCTGGCCTCAGCGATGAAAAATTTTTAACGCCACCTTGGGATTGAGAAATCAGTTGTGAGGCAGGAGGATGCATCTGATCAGTTTGTTTACTATCACACTGGAGCTTCCTGGGATATGCGCTATTAGAAAGCAGTTGGAAGCAATAGCCAATTGCCATATCCCAAGAGCTTCCCGACACGGGGTAGGATCTGGTTCCACCTTGCTTGTTGTGATAACCGGTCTACTGACATGTTGTCTTGATTAGATTGCAACCATCCCCAATGGAAGGACAGACTGAAAGGCTTGCAACACTAGAAGCACCTGGCCTCAATTCTAGGACACTGATGTGCAAATTGGCCTCTTGCAGGGACCAAGTGCCTTGAACTGTTCTTCTCAGATAATGCCCCCCTACCTGATCTGGGAAGAGTCCGTAGTCACTACGGCGGTGGGCAGAGAAGGAGCAAAAGTGCAGCCCCATAGATTTTCCTCTGACTTCATCCACCAGGATAGATCCTTCTTGCAGTGATTCATTATCAAAATTGGTAAGACACTGACTGCGTCAGTATTGACCAATGCGTCACTAAGAGCCACTGAAGCAGCTTCATGTGACACTGTGAGGGGTATTAAAGTTATGGTCACTGCTATGGATCCCAGAGCTTGCAGGATGAGAAAAGCAGGAACCTTGTTTTTGGAAATGATTAGTTGTACTTGTGACCTTTTGTGACCTTAATTTTTGTAATCTGTGTAGAGGGAGAGAGGCTACACAATAAACCATATTGAGGTGTGCTCCTATAAATTCTCTGTCTTGTGTTGGAGTCAACTGTGATTTCTCTCTGCTGATCGTAATTCCGAAAGACTGGAAAAGGTTCAATATTAAGTCTGTGGCTTGAAGCAATAGATGCCTGGTTGGAGCAGTGAGAAGCCAGTCGTCCAGGTATGGAAACACTATGAATCCACACAGCCTCAAGTGAGCTGTTACTGTTGCCATGCATTTGGTGAATATCCTGGGGGCTGTGGTGAGACTGAAGGGCAGCACTCTGAATTGGAAATGACTGGCTCCCAGCAAGAAGCGGAGGAACCTTCTGGAGCATTTGTCCATCTTTATGTGGTAATACGCATACTGAAGGTCTATAGAGCACATCCAATCATTCTCCTCTAGAAAGGGAAGGACAGACTGAACCGTGACCATCCGGAATTTTGTTTGCAGAACAAAATTATTCAGAAGGCTGAGATCTAAAATTGGTCTCCAGTCCAGTCTTTTTTGGAACTAAAAAGAATCTTGAGTAAAATCCGGATCCTATCTGGTCTGGTGGGACTTCCTGGATGACTCTTTTCTAGCAGCTTTTGAAACTTTACGGCTGCTTGTTCCCTCTGATTGGGTGGAACATCAGGGACTCCTTTTGGGGTCTTTGGAAAGAGAGTAAAGGGAATTTGGTAACCTCTAGTGATAATCCTCTGCATCCAAGTATCTGAAGAGATCAATAGCCATGTTGTCTGGTGCAGTGAAAATCTTCCCCTGACTGCTTCCAGAAGTAAGCAATTGGGCCTCCATTCAGGAGTGCTGGTATGGCTGCCAGGAGAAGGAATCTCTGGAGCCCTGATTTCACAGACCTCCTCTACCACGGGGAGGGTGTCTTCCACTTGAACTACCCCCTCTGCCCCACGGGGAGCATTCACCGCGTGTGTCCTGAAAAGGCCCTTGGGACTTTTTGAAACACATTTTTCCACTTCTCTGATTCTTAGAGTAGGATCATCGAAGAGAAGAGAAATGAATGCCCACAGCAGAAAGGTTCTTTTCATCTTTTTCACACCTGGCTAGTGTGTCTCTGACTTTGGGGCCAAACAAGGAAGATCCGTCAATAGGAGCACTGATGAAGGAAGGCTTGAAACGTTCTGCAAATTCACACAAGCGCATCCAGGAGTGGCGCTGCCTTATGGCAATGCCTAAACCCGCTGCCCTAGTAATTCCTTCGGCTACATCAGCGATGAGTCGCATGGACAAGTTCGATATAAACTCCAGGGTCCAAGCTGAGAGGCAACTTAATCCCGCACCTCATCAGACACAACTGCGGCGATGGTATCCAATACATCTCCTTTATCAGATCCCTTTGGAGTCTAATAAAGTGTGCCATGAAATTCAAGAACCTAAGAGCGAAGGTTGATGACACAAAGTCCCATTTTCCAAACATGTCCATCACCTGAGACTCTCTGCTAGTATGCTGGACAGTGGAACTCTCCTCAGCAAGTTCATTTTTGGTGACCACCACCACCACTGTGGCATCTACTGCTAAACTCTCTTCCCAATGTGGCTGGTCTTCTGGAGCTGATAAGATTTTGTACAGCCTCCGGGGAATCATCTCTACGGAATCAGGAGTCTTCCATGCCCGTTGTGCGATAAGATTAATAAGATAGTCAGTGGGTGGGGTCACCCAGGAAGTAGATGGGCTGGCACCGAAAGCCTGCAAGAACACAGATTATTCTGAGGATGGGTTTGTGGACTTCCAATCACCCCTCTGTTTTAAGACTCCCAGGATGTCACCAAATGAGACATCTTCAAAGGGTGATCGGGGGAACCCTCCCCTTCATCGTAGTCTGTGTCTTCCATGACAGATTCTTCTGGAGAATCTAGATGCTTCCTCTTACAAGTCTTCTTACAGGGTGGTTCCTCAGTGGGAATCCCTAAGGAAGAAGCCAAAGAAGAAGGGCCCTGAACAGAGATATCTCTTGCTGTTTCAGTGCCCGTTGTTCCAAGAGAGATGGTGATAGCTGCAGTCCAGAAGGTACAAATATGTGACACTTCAACGTAGAAGGGGCCAGCTGACAGTCCACTGAGGCTAAAGCTCTCCCCATGATCTGGAAGGCAGGCCCACCCGAAGAGGGAAGGAGCCCAGAACCAATAAAGACAACCTTGGAACCAGGGTCCAACCCCTCTCCGAAAGACCGCCCTCCAAACCAGGAGCTGGGAAAGAGTCTGAAACTACCAGGGTTCAAGAGAGTAAAGGATAATCCCAAACATACAATTGGTATGGTACTGGAGCCCTCCAAACTGACAGCCGAACTACTGCCCCAAGTATCAGTTCTGAGGGTGCTAAAGACAGATCCAATCCAGGTACCGAAGAAGGAGCTTCTGTCAGCACTGTAGCAGCGGGAACCAAGGTAATTGAAGTGCTGGGCTCTGAACCTAAAAGGGAGTTCAGAGGAGGAAGATCTGGAGGAATCCTGGGAGAATACATCTCAACTATAAGAGGGAGGGAGGTCTGAGCAGGTGTGGGAAGATTCCTGGCTGCCAAAAGCTGATCCACTAATCACACCATGTCTATCTTGGAAAGACTTCTGGTTGATTGGACCAACATCCCCGAGGGACACTCAGGCCTATCCACGAATGGACTGGGGAGTTGATCCAAAAAGGGGTCCACAGAAGGGAAGCATTTTGTTCTGGGAGGTATGAATGCTTCGAGCTTCGGCACCATATGCTGAGGAGCAGATGGAGAAGTTGGAACAGAGTAGGAGGTCAAAGATGCTGGCACTGCCAAAATTGGTGCCTGGACTGTCAAGGTCTGTGCCGATGAGGCTGTCAGTGCAGAGGTCTGTGCCGATGAGGCTGTCAGTGCAGAGGTTGTCAAGATCGGTGCAAAAACCATCAGTACTGAGGGGGTAGTGACCGTTGGTGCTGAAGGCTGTTTCACAATTAGCTTTAGGACCTTATTCTTCGGTTCCGAAGAGACTGAAGGAACCAGAGACTTATGGCTTTTGTAGTCCGGTGCCAGTGGTGAGCTCGGCACTGAATGACTTCTCTTTCTGCTCAAATTTAGAAGACTCTGGCTTAGAGAAGGCTTCTTCAAAGGAGGATTTTAATAACCCCTTTAAAATAAATTTATTCTGGCACTCTACCTACCTAGGTTCTGGAACTAAAATCCTTGGCAGGTCTTACAATTAGTTTTTAGATGGGGCACACCCAAGCAATATATGCATGGAAGATGCCCGTCTGAACTGGGCATCTTTCTTTCTTTCACAGTCTTGGCACTGCTTGAAACCAAATGTGCCTTTCTGCTTCTCTGCCATTTTAATGAGATCTCACACACACACACACACACACTTTTAAAGGACAGGAAGAAAACCTACCAACAATAGTAGGGAGAAATACCAATAAAGGTAATCAGAAAGGGAAAATACCAGCTATGGTACTGAAAGGGATTACCAAAGAGGTAAAAGGGGAGGGGGGAAAGGAAAAATTACAAATGATAGTAAAAAAAGAATACTATTAAGTAAAAAGGGTACAGCTGATTTAGATGCACACACACCACACTAAAAATACAATAGAAAAAAAATTAAGTATTCTGAAATATAGAGAACAAGCTTTAAGGGAATATATATAGATCAAATTAAAGCACTTAGCTGGAAGGTATCAGCTGACACATCTTATCAGAGCGGCAAATAAGATCTGGGGTAATGGAGAGAGGGGCATTATGGGTAGTCTTAGCTCAAAGAGTTTTTTGGCTGGTGCGAGCTATACAACGGCTGAGCCAGTTCAGAGAGGTCAGAACAAAGTTCCATTCATACCTCTCAACCTGGAAACATCAATAATCTGGATAAAGGCCCATGAAAAATAGTTACAAATCTGTACACTGATTAACATAAAATATGCATACATAATTATCTAACCCCACCTACTCCGATGGAATTGTGGGATGCCAACTTTCAAATACTAACTGAAGAACAGACAACTAAAATATGGCCCCTCAGAGTTACTAATGGTAAAGACTGCAGTTCCACAATTTTTACTCTCTGGAAAAACTGTTTCTTTGTTTTTTTTGTTTTTTTTGTTCATCATTTTGCATCCACACTCCCAGTGTAAGTATTCTCTCTTAACAGTCTTAACTAGTAAGGAGTATATGAGTGATATACAAACACCTTCATAATCAGAAAATATTAGTGCATCACAAACTACCGAGTCTCATATGAATCCAACAACACTCGCAGCATATTTCAAATTCTCACTGTCTTCATTGAGTAAATAAGTACAGTATGCAGATTTCTAAATATCTTAAATATCAAAACTAGTGATTAGTTTTCTCCAGTCAGAGTCTGGAGTATGTGTAACTAGATATTATGAAGGCATCGACCAGTTTCCAGTCTTTAATGGGATAATATTAAAATGAAAGTTAAGAAAAAATATTAAGCTAACCAATCTGTTTAATTACTAACCATCTTCCTTAATAAATATATCAAATGAAGCAGTCTGTATTTCACGGATCATGAGGGTTACTGAACAGCAAAACAATGTTGTTGAGTACATACTTAGTAATTTTATTTACCAGCAGCGCGATAGTTGTGTCTTTTTTTTCTGACCTTGCAGAGGCAATCAGAAGCTAAATAAGAAGTACCCAAGTACCCAGACAGACTAAATAAGAAGTACCTTGCTGCAGCAATAAGAATGGCAACGACAATGTAAATAAATTAAATAAAAAGTTCAGCAGACTATTCAGCTTCAACCCTTGCAGCAATGTAACTCATTCATTCACACACACAGAAGCAATAAGAAGTTTAACCCTTGCAGCACACACAAAATAAATTAAATAAAAAGTACCTTGCTGCAAACTTAAATAAGCAGCGGCACTGTGGCAGTAAGAACGGGAACGGTTGAACACTCGTTCACACACACACACCCACACACACACACACTAACCTGGCTGCTGGTCCAAATGAACGGCTGTTCATGCATTGCAAACACTGTAAATCCAAAACGGAGTGCTTCAAGCATTGTAAATCCAAAACGAAACGAGCATCCAAATCTGCTGGAGTGCTGCTGTTAATTTCCCTGTAAATTCAAAACAAGCACGCTGTTCAAATCAAATGCAGCCTGCTGTTGCTGTTAATTCTGTAAACGGAGAGCCAGAAATGACAACGTGAACTCATTGAGCTCAAGTCCGAATGTCTGGTAGCCCTGACGGAGCTGACGTCATTGCGGACAGGATGACGTCCGCTCCGACAGCACGGTATTTAAAAAAAATTTTAAAAATAAATGAAAAAAATTGGAAATAAAGGAGTGCCACTCGGGAACCGTGGCACCCCTTCATTTGGACCCCAAAACTAGGTAAAAAAACAAGTAATTCAGAATGGTTGAGAGGTCTGGTCCCATTCATCAAGAATGAATGAAGATTGACAACATCAGATTGTTTATTTACTTAGGAAATGGAAACACATAATTCAAAGATGACTTGCCTTCTGAGGAGAAAAACTGGCAGTAATGTTCTTCCATGTCAAAAGAAGCCAACAGATACTTCAACGTGTCATAAAGACTAAAGTGGCAAAAGAATAAATTATCTTAACAAATCTGTCAAAAGCTTTCCCATCCTTGTCAGAGGAAGAAAGATGACCATTAAACTACATTTTTTGCACAAATAGCTGCAGGACGATATCTGGGATGAATACTGAGGAACGTTCTAAGATCTGTTTGCCGTTTTAGGAACTGCGGATTGAAGTATATTACAAGCAATATAGACATCCTCCAAAGCAGGTAAAAGATAAACAAGCACAAGTTTTTCCACAAAGTGCTTAAAATAAGCACAAATAGTAAAAGTTAAATGTAAGAAACAGTCTGTCAGACCAGCCACTTGAGCCAGTCTATAAACCATGTAACATCAGGAATATGTCTCAGAAATCAGAACATTTTTCACAGAAAAGAGGGGAAGGTTTTCCCGAAAGGGTTACCCGTCAAGAAGACTGACCATCGGTCCTTTGAAGCCTACAAGAGAAGTACTCTCTTAAGGCCATCATGAAATTGCTAAAGCTTTTTAGCACCAAGGCTGCTGGTTTTCTCCACTTGGAGCTCATGCAGCCAGCAGCTTGGGTAGATGTGGAGGGAGCCCAAAGCTTTGGAAGACCATCTGGCTGTTGCATCCTCAACAGGATTGGGCTACTGCAGCAGTGACTTATAAATGGACATCATGTCCTACCCCAAACTGCATTGATTCATGAAAAGTTTGGCTACAATCCATATGGCAACTTATAAAATATATCGACACAGTTGTAGAGAAAACCACGTTTTATAGAAAAGCAAACAGCAAAGCTTTCACATGACATGCAGCCCAAAGTCATATGACCAACATAAAATCATATGCATAAAAAATATATATTTTATGTTGGTCATATGACTTTGGGCTGCATGTCATGTGACATTCTGATTTGTATTTAAACTCACCTGCCTTTAGAGTTTGTATTAGCATTGAGAAAGGGTTAAACCCGAAAGCTTTGCTGTTTGCTTTTCTATAAAACATGGTTTTCTCTACAACTGTGTCGATATTTATTAATTTGTTGCAGCCTCTTTATTTCTATTTTAACTTATAAAATATCCCAGTCAGACATTATAAAAGTGAGCTAATGTCCGAGAAGGATGAGCTTGTATAATGTCTAGCAAGGGCTACAGTAGCTCACGCAGCAAAAAGCAATATAGTTGACTACTCATTTAGAAGTAAGGATAGCTATGAAGAGGCTGAAGAATGGAAAGGCTGTTGGTCCAGATGACATACCTGTGGAAGCATGGAGGTGTTTAGGTGAAATGGCAGTGGAGTTTTTAACTAGATTGTTTAATGAAATCTTGAAAAGTGAGAGGATGCCTGAGGAATGGAGAAAAAGTGTTTTGGTACCGATTTTTAAGAATAAGGGTGATGTGCAGAGCTGTAGTAACTACAGAGGGATTAAACTGATCCATCACAGCATGAAGTTATGGGAATGAGTAGTGGAAGCAAGGTTACAAAGGGAGGTGATGATTAGTGATCAGCAGCATGGTTTCATGCCAGGAAAGAGCACTACAGATGCGATGTTTGCTCTGAGAGTGTTGATGGAGAAGTACAGAGAAGGTCATAAGGAGTTGCATTGTATCTTTGTGGACTTAGAAAAAGCATATGACAGGGTGCCTAGAGAGGAGTTGTGGTATTGTATGAGGAAGTCGGGAGTGTCAGAGAAGTATGTAAGAGTGGTACAGGATATGTACGAGGGTAGTTTGACAGCGGTGAGGTCTGCGGTGGGAGTGACGGATGCGTTTAAGGTGGAGGTGGGATTACATCAAGGATCAGCTCTGAGCCCTTTCTTATTTGTAATAGTGATGGACAGGCTGACAGACGAGATCAGACAGGAGTCCCCGTGGACTATGATGTCTGTAGATGACATTGTGATCTGTAGTGAGAGTAGGGAAGAGGTGGAGGAGACCCTGGAGAGGTGGAGATATGCTCTAGAGAGAAGAGGAATGAAGGTCAGCAGGACTAAGACAGAATATATGTGTGTGAATGAGAGGGAGGATAGAGGAATGGTGAGGATGCAGGGATAGAGGTGGCGAAGGTGGATGAGTTTAAATACTTGGGATCAACAGTTCAGAGTAATGGTGAGTGTGGAACAGAGGCGAAGAAGAGAGTACAGGCAGGATGGAGTGGGTGGAGAAGAGTGTCAGGAGTGATTTGTGACAGACGAGTACCAGTAAGTGTGAAAGGGAAGGTCTATAAGAGGGTAGTGAGACCAGCTATGTTATATGATTTGGAGACAGTGGAAATGACAAAAAGGCAGGAGTCAGAGCATGACGTGGCAGAGTTGAAAATGTTAAGATTTGCACTGAGTGTGACGAGGATGGACAGGATTAGGAAGAAGTATATTAGAGGGTCAGCCCAGGTTGGAAGGTTTGGAGACAAAGCCAGAGGCAAAATTATGTTGGTTTGGACATGTGCTGAGGAGGGATGCAGAGTATATTGTGGAAAAAGATGCTAAGGATGAAGCTGCCAGGTAACAGGAAAAGAGGAAGGCCTAAGATAAAGCTTATGGATGTGATGAGAGAGGACATGCAGGTGGTTGGAGTGACAGAGCAAGATGCAGAGGACAGGAAGAAATGGAAACAGTTGATCTGCTGTAGCAACCCCTCACGGGAGCAGCCGAAAGAAGACGACGACTCATTTAGAAACATTTCTTTGAAAAAAGGCAATCATTTTCCTCTCACAAAGGAAAGAGCTGTCCTATTTTCCAGGAGTGTCACCCTCACTCTGGCACTTTGGGGAAAAAAAAAACAGGGAGCTGAATTAGTGAGAGAGATGTGTACATACACTTAGGCAAAAAAATAAAATGGATTTTTTTTAATAACTTTCAATTTTGAGGATATATAGAGAGACTTGCCACAAAGTACAGTTTTGTACCTACCATAAATGTAGATGTTCGAAGATCCACATTGCTGCAGTCCTTACACTTGGGTAGTCCACTGTCCTCGGTCGGCCCGAATATCAAAGTATTAGGCTGACGTCGGTCAAGGCGCTTAAGACTGACATCAGGACGTCAGGGTACAAATGCGCATGACCGACGTCATATCCTCAGTCTTTTCTTGCCCCAGATGTCAGAAGACCCTAAAAAGAAAGGTCAAAACCAAAAGACAGCAAGAAACAACCAACCACCCTTGCACTAATCATATGTACAATATATACAATACCCACAATATTCACAACCCAAACCACACAACCGCCTCTAACTACAGAGGGGAAGGAGGGAGGGTAAATTGGACTGCAGCAATGTGGATCTTCGAACATCTACATTTATGGTAGGTACAAAACTGTACTATGTTCTTCATCTCACATTGCTGCAGTCCTTACACCTGGGTAGAATCCCAAAGCAGAGGGAAGGGAGGATGGCAAAACTATAAAGCAGTAGGAGCCGCCAAAATGCCCTGTAAAATTGCAGTGGCAAAACCAGCCCTAGATTTAGAGTAAAGTGGAAGGTGGTAATGCTTAGAGAAAGTATGCACTGAACTCCAAGTAGCTGCCTCCAAAATATCTTTAGTTGCCACCCCTTAAAAAGCTGTAGAAGTGGCAGTAGCCCTAGTGGAATGAGGCCTAATCCCAGCTGGAATCTCCTTACCATGATGGGAATAACAGAAAGCAATCCAAAACCCAATCCACTTAGAAATAGTTTGTTTTGACACAGGCTTGCCCTGAGAACCCAAAGCAAATGAAACAAATAACTGCTGAGACTGCCTGAACCCTTTAGTTCTGCTCAAATAATATCGCAACTGCCTGTGTATATCCAAAGTGTGCAAAATCTTTTCCCCTTTATTTTGGGGGTTTGCATAAAAAGTAGGCAAATGAATAGTTTGGTTTAAAGCCACACTAGAAACCACTTTAGGCATAAAGGAAGGATTAGTACGTAAAGATACCCTATCCTTATGGAAAATTAAGAAAGGCTCAACCGCCATAAGGGCCTGTAATTCAGAAACCCTTCTCGCAGAGGTAATGGCCAACAAAAAAGCAGTCTTCCATGATAAATATTTCAACTCGGCAGTAGCTGCAGGCTCAAAAGGTTGTAGAGTGAGTTTCTCCAACACAAAATTGAGATCCCAAGCAGGAGTAGGAGCTCTACGTGGGGGTCTTATATTCTTTGCCCAAGAAATTGCTTAAACAAAGGATGAGAAAACAATGGTGGGTCACAGTCATAGTGAGCAGAAATTGCTGCAGCATGAACCTTAATAGAAGAGAAGGACAAACCTTTGTCCAGTAACTCAGCAAGATATTGAAGAGCCACACTTAAATTAGGCTTAGAAACATCAAATTCCTTTGCTGCACTCCAAAATAAAAATCTCTTCCATTTATCTGCGTACACTTTCCTTGTACTAGGCCTTCTGGCCTCCAAAATAACATTCAAAACTTGCTGTGGAAGCTGAGACCCTCCAGGGTTTAAAACAGAATATGCCAGGCTGTTAGGTGAAGAGAGTGAAGTTTGACATTGAGTAAATGACTGTTCTCCTGAGACAGCAGGTGTGGAATCGAAGGCAAAGGCCATGGAGGCTCCCGTACCAGACTTCTCAGTAATGGGTACCAGTGCTGTCGAGGCCAATCTGGAGCTATTAAAATCATCTTTGGCTTGTCCTGTCTGACCTTTAGGAGTACCTTTGGGAGGAGAGGCAGAGGTGGAAAGGCATACACATGAAGATTGCTCCAATTGAAAGAAAGAACATCCACTTTCCAAGCTGTGGGATGAAACCTTTTTGTGCAAAACTTTGGCAGCTGGTAGTTTAGTGGAGAAGCGAACGGATCTATGTCTGGAGTTCCCCATGACACTGTCAATTTCTGAAATACATGAGGATCCAATTTCCACTCGTGGGGATCCATAATTCGTCTGCTCAACACATCTGCTAAGGAGTTCTGTGCTCCCGGCAGAAACCTTGCCTGAAGATTTAGCTGTAAACTGAGAGCAGTCTCCCACAAAATCATTGCTTGTCTGCATAGAGGATAAGAATGTGTTCCCCCTTGCTTGTTGATGTACCACATGACAGTTGTGTTGTCTGTTAGAACCAACACCTGTCCTGGAAGAAGTAAATCCTTGAAAGCTATTAATGCAAACTGGACTGCTAACATCTCCTTCAAGTTGATATGTAGATGTTGAAGTCTGGCAGGCCACGTGTCTTGTACCCACTTTCCATTTAGATGAGCTCCCCAAGCTTTGTCTGAGGCATCTGTCGTTAGAATCTGACTCGCCTCTGGCCGGGTCACAGAGAGTCCCTTGTTTAGGTGACATTCCTGAGCCCACCACAAAAATTCCTTTTGAATGCAAGGTATTATCTGAATGACAGTGTCCATATCTTGGCAGTGCTGTGTCCAAACATTTTTGAGATACCATTGTAGCTTCCTCATATGCAGTTTGGCATTGGGAAGCACCAGAATACAAGATGCCATGAACCCCAAGGCTTGAAGGACTGTCCTTGCAGTCAGCCTGGACTGATGAGACAATTGATGGAAGTACAGAGAAAGATTCTTTTGTTTGTCCAGGGTCAAAAAGGCCATCTGGGATGCTGTATTCAGTCTCACACCCAGAAAGCACATGTCATGAGAGGGTACTAGACTGGACTTTATTTCGTTCACAGAATACCCCAGGCATCTTAGCACTGCTATCACATATTGTAAATGATGAAGAAGTTCGTCCCTTCTTTGGGCCAGAATCAGGCAATCGTCCAAATAAGGATAGATCTGTATTCCTCTTAGCCTGAAGAAAGCTATCACTGGAGCCAGAACCTTCGTGAACACTCTGGGCGCAGTAGATAAGCCAAAGGGCAATGCAGAGAACTGATAATGAGAAGTCCCAGCCCGAAAGCAGATACTTCCTGCAACTTAGCCTGATAGGAACATGAAGGTAAGCCTCCTTGAGATCCAGAGTCACCATCCAGTGATCTTTGCCCAGCAGAGGTAAAAGCTGTTGTAACGTCAACATTTTGAACTTGGGAATGTCCAGATAAGTGTTGAGGATAGATAAATCCAAAATTGGTCTCCACGTGTTCCCCTTCTTTGGTACTAGGAACAGGCGGGAATAAAATCCTAGGCCCACTTCTGGCAGAGGGACCGGTTGTATTGCCCCTATTTGAAGCAGCAGAGAAATTTGTTTGTGAGCCTCTAGTCTTTGCTGAGGAGGAACGTCCGGCATGCCTTTGAAAGGAGGCAAGGTATGGAAATAAAACTTGTAACCTTGGTGTATGATATCCAATACCCATCTGTCTTGGGTAATCAAACTCCAATTTTCCTTGAAGAGTGACAACCTTCCTCCCAAAGGTGCTGCCAGGCAAGAAGGATCTGGCAGCTGAAAAGGTAGGTCATTGGGCCTGTTTACGAAAGGACTGGCCCCTGCCCTCACCCGAAGATTGTGCAGGTGAACTCCTGTTCTAGGTCTGAAGGAGCTGTGAGCTCTGCCCCTACCACGTCTAGATCTACCCCTAGACTGTGAATCATAAGAAGGGTACGTCCACCCCTTAGCAGGCCAATTCCTACTAAACTTGAGGCTGAACTTGCAAAAAATCTTTAACAGCCTGCATAGACTTAGCCTTGTCTTCCATTTTCTTCAAGACTGACTCCACAGGTGGACCAAACAACACATCAGACTGTAAAGGAGCATCCAAAATCCTTGTCTTAACATGGTCAGATAAATTCTGATCCCTCAGCCAGGCGTGCCTGCGAAGAACTGACCCAGTGGCAGCCACCCTAGACAAGGCCTGTACAGCATCAAAACCACATTGTAAAGAATGCTTACCCACCTGTTCAGAGACATGTACCAAATCTTGTAATTCTTTACACTCAATGCCTTCCGCCAGAGCATCTACCTTAGACTTCAATTGAGAAAGAAGATAGTTCTGATATTTCAACATGTGAAACTGGCAATTCAAAGCCCTCATAGCTAAGGTGGAAGAAGTATAGACTTTCTTTCCCCATCTATCCAAAGCTCTGGCCTCTTTATCTGGAGGAACCGGATTTTTACAACAGAGGCCTTGACACCCTTAGGTCCCTGACTAACAGTTTCTGGGTCCGCCCTAGGACTCTTATAAAGATATTTATGAGCCTCAGGCACCCTGTAATACCTATCCGGTTTAACAGGAGCAGGAGGCAAAGAATCAGGATTAAGTGAAGCCTCTGCAAACACATCTTCCACCACATCCAGAACAGGTGGTATAGCCAAAGGCCTATGCTGGGGTAAAAGCAAAAATTCCCTAAGCCTTTTCCTGGAATCAGAGAAGTCCTGACCTTCCCACTTAAAATGTTCCCTCATGGAATGAAGAGTCTCTGAAAAGAAAAATCCTCTGGAGGAGAAGCGGAAGGAGTAGAATCATCTACATCAGAATCAGAATAAGGAGAATACTCCTGCAAGTCTTCAGCCAAGGACTCAGAAAGATCCGAAGCCTGCTCAAAGGTCCGCAAGTCTGGTTCCACCCTAGGCCTCTTATCAGGAGGGGCAAAGAACCTCTAATCAAAGTAATTAAATCTTCTGCCATTTTAAGCATGTGCTTCTTGGGCACAGATCCTGATGAACTAGGAGTGACACCAACAGAAGCTAAACCTGGCCTGCCTCTGGGAGAAGCCTTGGAAACAGAAGGAGAGGGCCTAACCACCCTAGGAAGAGAGGGGAGTACAGTAACCTGAGAAGCCCCTTCAGCCTGACCTGCCTCCTGAGAGGCCACATCCTGCAATATCAAAGTCTCCCCTGGGACTCCAGAGAAGCCTCCGGGAACCACCGATTCCACTGACGCCTCTAAAGAACCGGCGTCCGCACGGACGACTCTTCTTGCCTGGGTTTAGCTGCTTTGTCTTTGCGCTTCTTCAGAAGCGGGCGCCGGAGCATCCGGCGGCATATTATAATTGCACCGCTTCAAGACCAACCTGGCACAATCTAACCTTCGCAATAGTGCGCTTATTGAACCTAGCACAAAGCGACACCCAACAACGTCGTGCTCAGGCCCCAAACAAGGAATACACAAAGTATGATAGTCCCTATGCGGTATCTGTTTCCCACAAGAAATACAGTTATTCACTTTTTCTGACATCCGGTAAACCACTGAGGCAAGAAAAAATTAAAATATTCCCCAACAAGGTACTTAGCCAACTTTGACTCGGTCTGAAACTCCGAATTCGAAAAATTTCAGAACGCCGAACGGCACTTGCAACGCTGCTTCTGCATCGGACCATGCGGCAAAAAAGATTGAGGATATGACGTCGGTCATGCGCATTTGTACCCTGACGTCCTGATGTCAGTCTTAAGCGCCTTGACCGACGTCAGCCTAATACTTTGATATTCGGGCCGACCGAGGACAGCGGACTACCCAAGTGTAAGGACTGCAGCAATGTGAGATGAAGAACATCGGCCTGTTTGAAATCATTTTCCCTGATGTAACAACTGTTAAAAAGTAAGTTTTTTTTCTAAACAAAATACTTGGTATCCATTATTTAAGCTGGTTCAATGGAGGCAACATTTATTTCCAGTATAAAGATCAGCTGAGATGTAGGAAAAATAGTCATCTGTGGAGAGTTTAAAGCACAACCCTCTTTATGAAGGAGTCTATGGATAAACTGGTTGCTAGCCGGCAGAAGACTGGCAAGGCAAGCAAATACAACTGAAGCATGTACTTTGATGGAAGACTAATCTAAGTTACAATCAAAAAAGGTGATTAAGGTAGTTTAAACATTTTAAGAATTTGGCAGTTTACTTTATCTGGTTTCTTGACTGTTGTCCGAGAAACAAATTATTTAGGTACCATGTCCTAGTTGTTTTTGGCTTCCACGAGTATGCTTAGTACTTGTTTGTAAAAGAAAGCACAGTTTGAAATTAAAACTGTATCCTCCAAGCTGAAGAATTAGAATGTTGATAGGAACGGTGGGGGGGGGGGGGGTGTAACACCTTACCCTGTTGTAGGCTAAAACACTATTTCTTGTACAGATATGAAGCAAGCAGATACATGGCCACTTTCATCAGCAGAGACAACCATGATCATCTAGGTCAATGAGTTAAAGTTTACTGTTTGAAATACTTCATTAAATCAACCAGAAGCTGTACCACCTGAGCAGTTAAGTTTTGTCTCATCTTTTCCTCTACATTCTCTCTCTCTCTCTCTCTGTTATGGAAATTTCACAATACGAAAATTAAGAAAACAAAGGAGGAAAGCAGAAGAGAGGATTAATAATAGAAAAGTTAAAGAAACAGAAACTGAAGTTATGGATTACCTGCAAATTGAAGGATTGAGTGTAGAAAATCAAACTCGATGTTACAACATGATGGAACAATGAGTCCCCAAGTTAAGGAAAAACAGGAAGCATCTGATCGCATGCCACATGACAACACTAATTCTTTCAGCAGGAAACCAGTATAGATGTTGCATGGCAAGGGATTAAGCAGGAAAAAGTGGCAACTCTAATGCAGACAATGCTGTGGAGTGATGGGCCAATGGAATTCCTATATGAAGGAGCAATGGATAATGCAGGAAGCAGCTGAAGACAGTATGTCACAGGAAGATGTTCTGGAACTTCCTGTAGAATGCTAGCAGGAAACAGAGAAAGAATGTGCCCTCAGTTTGGAAGAAAATGACCTAAGGGAAGAGTTGCTTGATTTAATACATATGGACTGACATATTAAGATTGATGAAAGAAAAAGACTATAAAAAGTAAGTAAGACCCAAAATGTTAGAAGTCGGATAAAACAGAACACAGTAATCAAGATTATTAACAGAAATTAATATGATACAAGTAAATAGGATATATTACTGTGTTGCTAAACTAATAACAGATAAAGTCTTACCACGAAAATACAAAGCAATAAGGGAAAGGAAGAGGAGGAATAAAACACCATCATGGAAGTATTGAATAGAGAACACTATAAGGCAATTAAGACAAGAATTGTCACTGTTACAGAACAAAAAGTACAGTTTTGTACCTACCATAAATGTAGATGTTCGAGTGTATACCCTGCTGCAGTCATCACACTTGGGTTATCCTGCCATCAGGCGGTCCCGCAGTCGGCCCGAATTCCAAAGTCCTGGTCCGGCGTCGGTTGCTGTCGCCTCTTCCCTGACGTCAGTGCGCCAGGGGTATATGAGAGGCATCCGACGCCATTTTCTTCAGTTTTTCTTGCCCCAGATGTCAGGTGCCCCCTCCCAAATGGTGGTCAGAAGATAGTACCAATAATAAAAAGTGTAGCATAAACACAAAATCCCTCCAGCTATAAGCAAATACACCACAAAGGTTGTAACAGATTTAAAGGTTTTGAAAGGTCTTAGTTAGGTCAGAGGGGATGGAGGGAGGGTAACCTGGACTGCAGCAGGGTATACACTCTAACATCTACATTTATGGTAGGTACAAAACTGTACTATGTTCATCATGTTACCCTGCTGCAGTCATCACACTTGGGTAGAATCCCAAAGCTAAGGATGGGAGGTGGAGTCAAACAGGATTAGAGGAGGCTAGAAAGCCCTGCAAAACTGCAGTGGCGAAGCCAGCTCTAGTCTTAGAGTAAAGTGGTAAGTGGTAATGTTTGGTGAAGGTGTGTACTGAACTCCAAGTTGCAGCTTCCAGAATATCCTTGGTTGGTACCCCCCTGAGGAAGGCTGTAGATGTAGCTGCTGCCCTGGTAGAGTGGGGCCTTATGCTAGAAGGAACTGGTTTTCCATGGTGGGTGTAGCAAAAACGTATGCAATGTCCTGTCCATTTGGAAATGGTCTGTTTTGAGATGGCCTTTCCTTGTGATGCTGTAGCTTAGGATACAAAGAGCTGGTCAGATTTTCTGAAAACCTTTCCTTGTGATGCTGTAGCATAGGATACAAAGAGCTGGTTAGGTTTTCTGAAAACCTTAGTTTTATCCAAGTAGTAACGTAGCTGCCTGTGAATGTCCAAGGAATGTACGAGTCTTTCTCCTTTGTTCTGTGGATTTGGAAAGAAGGTGGGTAAATGGATGGTTTGATTTAGAGCCACATACCACCTTAGGCATAAAGGAGGGGTTAGTCCGTAGAGAAACTCTGTCTTGATGAAAAATGAGGAAGGGCTCTACTGCCATTAGTGCCTGAAGCTCTGAAACTCTTCTCGCTGAAGTAATTGCTAGCAGCAGGGCAGTCTTCCATGATATAAACTTTAAATCAGTTGAGAAAGCTGGCTCAAAAGGAGGTAGCGCAAGTTTTTCCAGAACAAAGTTGAGGTCCCAAGTAGGTGTTGGTGCTCTCCTGGGAGGCCTAATGTTTTTGGCTCCTCTGAGAAACTGCCTTAGTAGTGGATGTGAAAATAAGGGAAGATCAGTGTTGTAGTGAGCTGAAATAGCTGAGGCGTGGATTTTAATAGATGAAAAGGAAAGCCCTTTGTGTAACATCTCAGTTAAATATTGCAGAATCTGAGGTATGTCAGGCTGAAGGGTATTTTGGCCTTTAGCTTGGTTCCAGGCGCAAAACCTTTTCCATTTGTCTGAGTAGGCTTTCCTGGTGCTGGGCCTCCTGGCCTCCAGAATAACATCCATAACAGCTTGTGAGAGAGGAGCTGGCTGGTTGCTTAAGTGATTTGCCATGCAGCCAAGTTTAAGGTTTTGAGCTGGCTGTGTAGAATCTGATTGTCCTGCTGTGTGAGCAGATGGGTAATTTGTGGTAGAATCCATGGTGGGCCCTGTGCCATATTCCTTAATAGTGGGTACCAGTGCTGGTGTGGCCAGTCTGGGGCAATGAGTATCATTCGGGGTCTCTCCATCCTGACTTTCAGCAGCACCTTTGTGAGAAGGGGTAATGGAGGAAAGGCATATACTGTCAGCATTTTCCAACTGAATGAGAGTGCGTCCACTTTCCAAGCTTGATGATGAAAGGTCCTTGTGCAAACTTTTGTTAGTTGATAGTTTTGGGGGCTGGCAAACAGGTCTATGTCTGGGAGCCCCCATTTTTGAGTTATCATTGCAAATACTTGTGGATCCAGTTTCCACTCATGGGGATCCATGATGTTTCTGCTTAGGCCGTCTGCCAATGTGTTCTTTTTTCCTGGCAGGAATTGAGCTTGTAATTGAACTTGGTAAGCCAGTGCTGTGTTCCACAAGGTCATTGCTTGCCTGCATTGAGGGTAGGAGTGTGTACCCCCTTGCTTGTTTATGTACCACATATTACTGTGGTGTTGTCTGTCCTTATTATAAGCTGTCCTGGATGTAAGAGGTCCTTGAAGGCTGTCAGAGCATTTTGTACAGCTAGCATTTCTTTTTGATTGATGTGCAGATTCCTTTGATCTGCAGTCCATATGCCTTTAATGCACTGTCCTGCCATGTGTGCCCCCCAGGCATAGTCCGATGCATCTGTTGTCATAGTTTGCCTGGCTGGGGGTAAGGTGAAAGGCTGACCCTTGTTGAGGTGACATGCCTGTGACCACCATAGAAACTCCTGTTGAAGGCAGGGAATGAGAGGTATCATTGTTTCCAAGCTGTGGCTCTGTTGAGTCCATACGCTTTTTAGGTACCATTGTAATTTCCTCATATGCAGTTTTGCAAATGGTATTAGTAGTATGCAAGATGCCATGTGGCCCAAGGCCTACAGAATTTTTCTTGCAGGGAGTTGGGTCTTTGTTGCCATTGCATTGAAGTATTGAGTTGATTGTAGTTGTTTTGTCTGGCTTCAGATAAGCCATCTGGGCCGTTGTATTCAAGCTGGCACCCGGGAATGTCATATTTTGTGAGGGCACTAGTTTTGATTTCTTTTCGTTTACTGTGTACCCTAGGCAACTTAGAAGATGTTTTACAAAAGCCAGGTGTTGTAAGAGAATGTCCTTGCTTTCTGCTTGGATGAGGCAGTCGTCCAGGTATGGGTATATTTGAATTCCTCTGTCTGCAGTATGCAATTACTGGTGCCAGGCATTTTGTGAAGACCCTGGGCGCAGTAGATAAGCCAAAGGGCAGTGCAGAGAATGGGTAATGGGTTGAACCTGTAATGAAACGGAGGTATCTTCTGCAATTTTGTCTGATAGGGACCATGCAGGTATGTCTCCTTGAGGTCCAACGTTACTAGCCAAGCTTTCTTGCCCTACATGGGAAGAAGCTGCTGTAGTGTTAGCATCTTGAATTTGGGTACTTGCAAGAAGGTGTTTAAAACTGAAAGGTCCAGAATGGGTCTCCAAGCTTTGTCCTTTCTGGGGACTAGAAAGAGCCTTGAGTAAAATCCTTGGCCTTGCTCCTGTGTAGATACCAGTTGAATGGCTCTCATGTCCATGAGAGCTGTAATTTGTTTTTTGTGCCTCTGTCCATTGATTTTGTGGCAGGTTTGGCATTCCTTTTATCCTTGGCAAGGTGTGGAAATGGAATCTGTATCCCTGTGAGATAATGTCTAGGACCCATTTGTCCTTTGTGACGATGCGCCAGTTGTCTGCAAAAAGTGCTAATTTTCCTCCCAAGGGAGCTGCCAAGAGTGTTTTGCTTGGCAGTTTGAGGTTTAAGTCATTGCGTTTGCCTTCTAGTAGTTTGGGGCCTGTCTTCTCCTCCCTTCTGTGTTGCAGTGCCCCATTGGCGAGGTTTGTAAGGGATTTGTGCTTGTCTTCTGCCCCTTGGGCACCTGTATTTACCCCTCTGTGGTCTGTCAGAAGCTGGAACGGACCAATTTTTTGTTGGCCAATTTCTGCTGAAACGTGGGGGCCGTACCTGTAAGAAATCTTTGACCGTCTGCATAGATTTTGCCTTATCCTCCATTTTCTTTAAAACCTCCTCTGCTTTAACCCCAAATAAGACATCCTGTTGTAAGGGTGCATCTAGTAACTTTGCTTTAACATGATCAGGCAGAGATTGTTCCTTTAACCAAGCATGTCTACGTATAACAGACCCAGTCACAGCTGCTCTAGAGGAAGCTTCCAAGGCATCAAAACCACATTGTAAAGTATGTTTGCCCACCTGTTCAACTGCATGCAACAGATCCTGCATTTCCTTGAATTCAGACTGTTGAGGTTGCGTGCCCATCTTTTGTTTTATTTGAGAAATTAGGAATTGCTGGTATTTAAGCATGTGAAACTGACAATTTAGTGCTCTCATAGCTAGAGTAGCTGAGGTGTAAACCTTCTTCCCCCACCTATCTAGTGCTCTGGAGTCCCTTTCAGAGGGTACAGGATTTTTAGCCACAGAAGGTTTAGCCCCTTTGGGACCCTGGGAGATTGTCTCTGGATCAGCAACAGGGCATTTGTATAGGAATTTGTGTGAGTCAGGCACTCTATAGTATCTATCTGGTTTGGCTGGAGCAGGAGGCAGAGAATCTGGATTTAGACTAGATTCTAAGAAAACATCATCCATAATGTCTAAAACTGGGGGGATAGCAAGGGGTCTGTGCTGGGGGAGTAAAAGAAACTCTCGGAGACTTTTCTTTGAGTCGGAGTAGTCCTGACCTTCCCAGTGGAAATGTTCCCTCATGGTAGGTAAGGTTTCCCCAAAGGAATAATCTTCAGGGGGAGAAGCTGAGGGAATAATGGAGTCTTCAGCATCAGAATCTTCATAAGGGGGAAAGGAGTAATCCTGTTTCTCCGAGGAGCCTGAGGAAACAGACACTTGATCAGAGGAGGCGGCATAATCTTCCTCTTGTCTAGGCCTTTTGTCGGGGGGGGGGGGTTGGGAACCCCTGATCAAAGAAATTAAATCTTCAGCCATTTTTAAGCATCTGCTTCTTAGGCATAGGGCCTTGACCTGGAGACCGAAGTGTAGTCTTTTTTGGTTTTAGAGGAGTCTTGAGCTTAGCATAAGATTTTATGGTGAGAGTAGTCGGTCTGAAGACACCTTCAGAAACCGAAGGTGTTTCTACAGCACCAGCTTCTCCTACTGCAATGTCATCGGTAGGGCCTAAAGAAAATGGCTGCGTCAGCCTAGAACTCTCTGCTGGAGAATCCAAAGCGGTCTGGGGATCCAATTCAGCGGTAGCCAGGGGCTGCGTAGGCGCCTCACAGAAAACCGGAGAACTGGCGACCGGCCCAGCCGAGGGCTCGGAGTCTGGCTTGGATCTAGGCTGCCTATCTTTATCTTTGCGTATTTTATGCACGCCGGTAGTCGGTTGCTCCGACGACATAGTGTAATTAAATTTCCTACCGAAGTAGTGACGTGCGAAACCAAAGCGTCGCTTTATAGTTCACTTATTGAACCTAGCACAAAACCGACAACCAGTGAAGTCGTGGTCTGGGCCTAGGGCAAGGTATACAAAAAGAATGAAAGTCCTTATGAGGTATTTGCTTCCCACAAGAAATGCAATTGTTAACTTTTTCTGACATCGGACTGAGGCAAGAAAAGGTTCCCCAATGGGGTACTTAGCTTTGAAGACTTCGGACTGAAACTCTATTCGAAAATCTCAGGTGTCGGCAGGCACTTGCGAACTGCTTCTGCTTCGGGCACCGCGCGGCAAGAAAGACTGAAGAAAATGGCGTCGGATCCCTCTCATATACCCCTAGCGCACTGACGTCAGGGAAGAAGCGACAGCAACCGACGCCGGACCTGGACTTTGGAATTCGGGCCGACTGCGGGACCGCCTGACAGCAGGATAACCCAAGTGTGATGACTACAGCAGGGTAACACGATGAACATCAGCAAAAATACTTAGAAAGATAGACATGATAAAAGCAGCACATAGAATCAGAACAGACCAGGATCTATCATACACTACTGTAAATAATAAACTAAAAACATCAGCACACAGGCAGAAAAACTTAGATATGCAAATAAATATAAAGGAAAAGTACAAAATAAGCAATTCATTGATAACCCCCCCAAAAAATTTCCAGAAAACTAAGAAACAAAGCAAAAGGAATAGAAACTCCACCAAAAGGAGAAAGAACTTATGTACTCGCCATAATGTTCCATCTGTGTTGTCCATTTTCATTCTTTCTCAACAGTTGGGTTCGGATCAGACTCGGACACTTCTTCCAGGTTGAAGAACACTTGAACTCTTGAGTTCCTCCCTTTACCCATAATGCCCCAGCCACCTAACATACCTCAGATCTAGTTTGTTGCCGATAAATACACAGAGCAGTAAAAATTCAAAAGGAATGGAAACTGGAGTTCAAACAAGGAGCAGATGTTTCTACAAAACTCTTCAATCTACTCAGGAGTTAAAGAAGGAGGGGGTAGGTGGGTGGGAAATTGAGGAAGAATGAAAATGGATAACACAGATGGAACGTTATGGCGAGGACATAACTTTTTTTTTTTTTTTATATGTAATGTTGTCATTTTCATTCATTCCTCAACAGTTGGAACAGAGTCCCCAGCTACCCAAATCCCAGGAGGACTCTACAGAAGGAAATTCTGAAGCATAGCTGATACAAAATTTGCTCATCACCTTGAGACCTGATCTAAGCACTAAATGAGCACTAAAAAGTATGAGGATTAGCCCAAGTTGCAGCTGCACAAGCATCATCCAAGGAAGTTCTAGACAAAAAGGGCTGAGAAAGTCGCCATAGACTTCATGGAATGGGCTCTTGGAGGCTTTGGTAAAGGCAAACCACTTATTCATAAACAGAGGTAATACAGTTATAGTTAACCACTTGGCCAACGTCTCTATAGATACAGGTTTGCCTAGTTTTGAATCAGAAAAAGAAACAATTGTTCAGATTTTCGCAAAACTTTGGTTCAGTGAAGCCAGAAACATAACTGTCTACGAACATCCAAAAGATGCAACATATATTCATTCGCCTTTGTTTGAAAAGCTAGGAAAGATGACTGGGAGATGGATGACTGGATTAATATTAGATTCTGACACCACCTTTGGTAAAAAGGAAGGACTGGTCCATAAAGAAACCCTGTCCTTGTGAAAAAATTAAATAAGGAGGTTTAGAGAACAGTACTTGAAACTCTGACAGTCTTCTGGCAGAAATAATGGCAACCAGGAAGTTTTCCAAGTCAAAATTTTCAGATCAGCTCTAGCTCATGGTTCAAAGGGGGGCTGAGTCAAGGTCTGAAGAACAATATTTAGATCCCAAGGAGGGGTAGGGTCTTTTAAATGAGGTCTAGGCAAGTTAAGTTCCTCTGAGAAAGGCTTTACAAAGCTTGTAGAAAGCTAAAGAATAATTATTTACTCCTATATGTAAGCTGGAAATGGATGCTAATTTACTCTGGCAATTGTGGAGCTGGCAACTTCACTGAAAATTGTAGCTAAACAAAAAATCATGAACCCTTGAGATTGGTGCTAAAAGGGGTCTAAATTCTTTTTGTTGGCCCAAAAAAGAAACTTTTTCCATTTACTTTTATAAACTTTCCTAGTGGAAGCATTATGGGAAGATAAAATATGACAAGACAAGAGAAGAGAGCCTGGGCTGTCTAGCAATCAATGGAATGGGAGAAACAATGCGGTCAACTTAAGGCCTGAAATGTCCAGATGAGTCATGCCTGTCAAGTGAGACAGGAGGTCTAGAATAGGATCCAGAATCCAGGGAGGACACAGAAAATGAGGCCAAACTAAAGAAAAACAGACCTGATGAAGTCAGGTAAGGGGCAAGGAGGATAACTGCACTCTTCAAATCGAGATGCTTTCTGGAGAAATTTGGAAATGAGCAGTAATGGGGGATCAGCATAAAGGAGACAGGAGGGCCAAGCGTGAAGTACAGCATCCCTCGTGAACTCACCCACTTGGAGGGATCACAGCAAAGAACCTGCTGCACCTGTTGTTGAGGGGAGAAGCAAATAGGTCACAGTATGGTTGGCCCCACTGCTGGAAAATCATCTCTGCCGTGTTGATACTGACAGAATCACTTGTGAGGAATTAGAATGGATCTGTTAACTTGTCTACAGTCACACTGGACTTCCCTGGGATGTGCAATGTTAACAGAAAGTGACTGGAGGAACTCGCCCATTGCCATTCTCTCAGCTTCTCGACAAAGAGGACAAGATCTGGTTCTCCCTTCTTTGTTAATGTACCAGACCACTGACATACTGTCAGTATGAATAGCGATAGCCCCAGTCAGGAGAGTGTCTTGAAAGGCCTGCAACGCTAAGAGGACAGCTCTCATTTCCAGAACACTGATATGCATGTTGGCCTCTATGGAGACCATGTGCCTTGAACTATACTTCCCAAAATACCCCCCCCACCACCACCACCAAATGGGAAAGGAGCCTGTGGTCACTGTGGCCTGGGGGTTGAAAGAGAACAAACAGAAGGCCTTCTTGTATCCGACTGGAGTGAATTCTCCAGAAAAGGAAAGTCTTACAAACTTGAGTTATCTTGACTGGCCTGGATAATGGGTGTTGGAGAACAGACCACTGAGTTGCAAGCACCCATTGGAAATTCTCATATGGAACCAGACCAGCGATACAAGGGTGACTGCCACGGACATATATCCCAAGGCTTGGAGTATCAGACACGTTGGAAGGGAAGAATTTTGAATAATCTTTTTGACCTGGAATTGAATCATCTGAATCTGAGAAAAAGGGAAAGAAGCTATTTGACTGGCTGCATTGAAATGAGTACAGAAGAATTCCAAAATTTGAGTTGAGATTTGTTGTAACTGACAAATACCCCCAGATGAGAGCACAGCTGAAGTAAGTAATACCTTGCTTCAATTAGTTGACGCTTGGTTGGAGCAGTCAGGAGCCAGTCATCCAGATATGGAAATGTATGGAATCCCAGCAGTTTCAGGTGAGCTACTACTACAGCCTTGCACTTGATGAGAACCCTGAGGGCTGTGGGTGAGAAACAAAGGGCAGTGCTCTGAAATGGTAATGAATGGCTACCACTTGGAAGCATAGATATCTTCCGGATTGCCTGTTGATTTTGATATGACAGTACATGTCCTGAAGATCTCAGCACATCTAGTCGTCCTTGTGCAGAAACAGCAGAATGGACTGAACCATGACCATCCAGAACTTTGCATACTCAGACTGATTTAGTTTACCAAAGTCTAAAATTGGTCTCAAGTCCTTTTCTGGCACTATAAAGAATGCTGAATATGTTCCGAACTCACTCTAGTTTGGGGGGACCTCCTGGATGATTCTTCTTTTAGCAGCTTTGTTTTATTTCTAGTGCTGCTGCTTCCTTCTGACTGGGTGAAGCATCTAGAATTATCTTTGAAACTGATGGTGAGGGATGGGGAAATGGTATGATATACCCTCTGGATATGATCCTCCACACCCATGAATCTTCTGTGATTTCTAGTCGTGTTCTGTGGTACAGGGATAGACAACTCCTGACTGCCTCCAGAGATGGACAGTTGGGCCTCCATTAAGGAGCTCTGATAGGATCTGCCCAAGAAAGAATCTATAATCTTGACTATGTGGACCACCTCTGCCACAAGGGCAGTGCCTTGCATTTGAATTCCTCCCTCTGCCCCTGGAGGGAACTCTGTCCATGTGTATCCCAAAAGGGACCCTGGGATTTCCAAACCACATGTTTTACCACCTTGTTCGTTTTTAGAAAAAGATCATTAAGGAGTGGAAAAATACACACCAACAGCAGACAGGGTTTTCCCTTCTTGTTCACACTTGAGTGTGTCTTTCACTTTGGGGCCAAACAACAAGATTCCATCAAAGACTGCATTGACGAAAGAAGATTTGAAGGGTTCCGCAAAGTCATACAAGCTTATCCAGGCATGTCTCCTAATGGAATTGCCTGAACCCGCCACCTGTGAGGAACCTTCAGCAGCATGAGAGACAAGCTCACAGACAAATTAGAAACAGACTGAAGGGTAGCCAAATGTGAAGAAATGACACTCCCTTCCTCTAGAGATATGGTCCCAGAGAGATTTGGTTAGGTCCCTGATCAAATCTCTCTGAAGCCTTGTGAAATGTGCCAAATAATTCAGTGACCTAACAGCGAAGGTCACTGAATCACAGACACGCTTCCCAAGACTGTCCAGCTCCCTAGACTCCCTGTTAGGGAGATGGACAGAGGAACTCTGTTCTACCAATTCCTTTTTACTGGCCTCTGCTATGACCACTGCATTAACAGGTACTCCTTTACACCAGAGTAGTCTATCTTTAAGTGGGGCAAGGATCCTGTCCGGTCTTTTAGGTAAAGACTCAGCTGTGTCTGTTTCCTTCAATGCCAATCGAGAATCTAAATTTATGTGCTCAATGGTGGGCAAAGTCACCCAGGAGGCAGACAGGCCAGACCCTGAGGCCTCCAGAAACACTGATTCCTCTTGAGAAGGGTTATTGGGAGACCAAACACCCCCTTTGTTTGAAGGGCTCTAAAATGTCTCCAAATGAGACATCGGGTGGTGAGACCTGGGGGACCATTCCCCCTCATCAAGATCAGTGTCTTCAGTGACAGACTCTTGCAAAACGTCTAAGTGCTTCCTTTTACATTTCCTCTTCCAATGGACCTCCTTGGTGGGTTGCTCCGGGGAGGTACTGGAAGAGATAAGTATACCCTGCAGGGTGGTCTGGAAAAATACAGTTGTGTACACTTACCATAAATGTAGATGTTCGAGTGTATTCATTGTTGCAGTCATTACATTTGGGTTATCTGCTTGCAGGTAGCCCTCAGTTGGCCTGATTAACAAAGTCTTGGGTCCTGCATCAGTTGCTGTCCCTTCTTCCATGACGTCAGGTCGTCAGGGGTATAAAACATGCAGCCGACGCCATTACATCAGTTTTTCTTGCCCCCGATGTCAGGTGCCCCTCTAATGGGAAGCAATTAAACATAAAAGCACAAAGATATACCTCCAACAACAAAGCAAATACACCAAAAAGGCTTTTAAGTATAGTAAAGGAAAGTAGAGGTATAGCAAAAAGCAGTTAGGGGGCTGGAGAGAGGGTAACCAGGACTGCAACAGTGAATACACTCAAACATCTACATTTATGGTAAGTGTACACAACTGTACTATGTTATTCGTGTTTCACTGTTGCAGTCATTACATTTGGGTAGATTCCTAAAGCTATGGTTGGGAGGAGGAATTTAGATAGCATTAGGGCCTGCTATAAGGCCCTGCAAGACTGTAGTGGCAAAGCCAGCTCTGAATTTAGAGAAAATTGGCAAATGATAATGCTTTAAAGTATGTAAAGAACTCCAGGTAGCAGCTTCTAGGATGTCCCTGGTAGGGACACCTCTTAGAAAGGCTGTAGAAGTAGATGCATCCCTGGTGGAGTGAGGTCTGATCCCCTGGGGGATAGGTTTTCCATGGTGCTTATAGCAGAAATGAATGCAAAGGCTTTTCCATTTAGAAATGGTTAGTTTTGAAATAGCCTTCCCCTCTGCCCCTGCAGCAAATGCCACCAGCAGTTGTTCAGATTTCCTTTGAGGTTTAGTCCTGTCCAAGTAGAATCTAAGTTGTCTGTGTACATCTAAGGAATGCAGTATCCGTTCCCCTTTATTCTGTGGATTGGGAAAGAAGGTTGGCAAATGAATGGACTGATTAAGAGCCACACTGGATACCACCTTGGACATGAAGGATGGATTGGTTCTCAGGGACACTCTGTCCGCATGAAAGATGATGAGAGGCCCACTGCCATAAGGGCCTGTAATTCAGATACCCTTCTAGCTGAAGTGATTGGTAAAAGGAAAGCTGTTTTCCAAGAAAGAAATTTTAAGTCTGCAGTAACAGCTGGCTCGAAAAGAGGTACAGTGAGCTTCTCCAAGACAAAGTTAAGGTCCCAGGCTGGGGTTGGAGCTCTCCTGGGTGGTCTCAAATTTTTGGCCCCTCTGAGGAACTGCTTGAGCAGTGCTGAGAGAAGAGGGGAGGATTTTGTGTTATAATGAGCTGAAATGGCTGAGGCGTGGATTTTAATGGAGGAAAAAGACAGGACCTTGTGAAGCATCTCAGTTAAGTAATGTAAAATCTGAGGTAAATTGGGCATTGCTGTGGCTCATGCCTTGAGATGGGTTCCAGGCACAGAATCTTCTCCATTTTTCAGCATAAGATTTTCTAGTACTAGGCCTCCTTGCCTCTAAAATGATATCCATCACAGGTTTGCTGAGGGATGGTAATGGAGAGACTAAGTAATTAGCCAGGCTGCAAAGTTCAGTGTTGGAAGCTGAGGGTGCAGAATCTGGTTCTCCTGCTGAGACAGCAAGGAAGGAGTCTGAGGCAGGTGACATGGAGAAAATCGTGACACACTGCGCAGGAGGGGGTACCAGTGTTGGTGCGGCCAGTCTGGAGCAATCAAAATCATCCTTGGTTTGTCCTGTTTGATTTTCAGTAGTACTTTGGAGAGCAGAGGCAGAGGGGGAAGGCATAGACTGATAGGTTTTTCCAGGTGAAGGACAGAGCATCCACTTTCCAGGCTTGTTTGTGGGGAGTTCTTGTGCAAAATTTGTCCAATTGGTAGTTCTGGGGAGAGGCAAACAGGTCTTTAGCTGGCTCCCCCATTTGCTTGTCAACATGTTGAAAATCCTTGGTTCCAGTTTCCACTCGTGTGAGTCTATGAGGTTTCTGCTTAGTCCGTCTACCAATGTATTTAATTTTCCTGGCAGGAATTGAGCTTGTAGGTGCACTTGGTAGTTCAAGGCTGTGTTCCACAATGCCATGGCTAATCTGCACAGGGGGTAAGAATGTGTACCCCCCTGCTTATGTACCATGTAACAGTGGTTTTGTCCGTCTTTACCATTAGTTGTCCTGGAAGAATGTGGTCCTTGAAGGCTGCCAGAGCATTCTGTACAGCTAACATTTCTTTTTTATTGATATGCAGATGCATTTGACTTGGGTTCCATTTGCCCTGAATGCACGTCCCTGCCATGTGAGCCCCCCATGCATAGTCTGATGCATCTGTTGTTAGGGTTTGGGCGGCAGGGGGTGGTGTGAAAAGTAGTCCTTTGTTTTGGTGGCAGGCCTCAGCCCACCAAAGGAACTCTAGGCATAGGCAAGGTATGATAGGAATCATTGTTTCTAGGTCTTGAGAATGTTGACACCATAGGCTTTTTAGATACCACTTTAGTTTCCTCATATGCAGTCTTGCATATGGAATTAGAAGAATGCAGGAGGCCATGAACCCCAAGGCTTGTAGTATTTGTCTTGCAGATAGCAGGGTTTTTGTGGCCACTTGTTTGAAGTAGGTTGTCAAATGAATTTGCTTTTCTGGCGTGAGGTAAGCCATCTGGGAAGTTGTATAATTTGTTGACAGGGTACCAGGTGTGATTTCTTTTCGTTTATGGTGTATCCCAAACAAGGTAGAACCCTTTTTACAAAGGCCAGATAATTCAAAAGTATGTCCTGGCTTTCTGCCTGAATTAGACAATCGTCCAGGTATTAGTATATTTGAATATTTCTTTGCCTGCAAAATGCAATGACTGGACCAAGCACTTTGTGAATACCCTGGGCGCAGTAGATAAGCCAAAGGGCAGTGCAGAGAACTAAAAGTGGGTGTAGCCTGCTTTGAAGCGTAGGTATCTTCTGCAAGATTCCCTGACTGGAATGCGCAGGTATGCTTCTTTTAAATTTAGTGTTGCCAACCAGGCATCTTTGCCTAGCATAGGAAGTAATTGGTGAAGAGTCAGCATCTTGAATTTTGGAATCTCCAGAAAGGTGTTTAGAGTAGACAGGTCCAAAATAGGATGCCATGAATGGTCTTTTCTGGGTACCAGGAAAAGTCTCTAGTAGAAACCTTGTCCCTTTTCCTCTTCTGGTACCAGATGAATAGCCCCCATGCTTGAGAGAGAAACTACTTGTTTATGGGCCTCTGCCCACTGATTTGGCGGTAGGTCCGGCCACCCACTTGGTGTTGGCAACGTATGGAAGTGAAATCTGTATCACTGGGACACTATATTTGAAACCCATTTGTCCTGACTAATAAGTTCCCAATTCTTTGCATGAAGAGCAATCTTTCCCCACAAAGGGGCAGTCAGTTGATTAGTGCATGGAAATTTTAAAAGGAAGTTACTGAGACAGTTTACCATAGGGGGGAGTCTTATTATTCCCAGACTTGGAAGTGGAGGCCCCCCACTGATTAGTTCTGCGAGTCCCCTGGGACTGAAACCTGGGATTTTTGCTGTGTCTGGGTTTGGCTTGAGAAGACCTGGAAGGGGCTGGAAAGGACCAATTCTTAGAGGGCCAGTGCCTACTAAATCTAGGAGGCTGAACTTGTAAAAAATCTTCAACAGTTTGCATAGATTTAGCTTTATCTTCCATCTTTTTAAGAACTTCCTCAGCCTTGTTGCCAAACGATGGATAGTGCGCCGATTAAATAAAGCACAAAACTGACAGCAAGGTACGTCGTGGTCAGGGCCTAGGCAAGGAATACAGTACGAATGAAAATCTTTATGAGGTATTTGTTTTCCACAAGTAATGCAATTATTAACTTTTACTGACATCGGTAAGGAGCAAGAAAAAGTTTCCCCAATGGGGTACTTAGCTTTAGTTGAAGACTTCGGTTCTGAAACTCGAAAACGAAAATTTCAGGAGTCAGCCGACCCGCACTTGCGAACTGCTTCTGTTTCGGGCACCGCACGGCAAGAAAGCCTGATGCAATGGCGTTGACTGCATGTTTTTTTACCCCTGACGACCTGACGTCATGGAAGAAGGGACAGCAACCGACGCAGGACCCAATACTTTGTTAATCAGGCCGACTGAGGGCTACCTGCAAGCAGATAACCCAAATGTAATGACTGCAACAGTGAAACACGAAGAACATCTGGTTCTGGCTCGCTGTCCCTGTGGAATGGATAAATGAGGCTCTGGATACAGAATCAAATGAGACAGGGAAGTTGGATCGGATGCGATCAATGTTGTCTGAACTGGGAATAAAGCACACTCTCTCCACTACCTTGAAAGGCGAATGCCAGGGAGAATTATAAGCCAGTGGATCTAACAAAGCAGGCTTGCGGATCATCAGCTCTTGCTGTTCCGCAGGCAACCCACCCAAGAAGGGAGTCAGAGCCAAGCTATCCAACACTGATGCTCTGAGGGGAAGAAACGTCTATAAAAACTTTGGAGTTGAATCCAACACCATGGAGCGGGTACCACTTCGGCTCAGAGAAACCACTGGAGTCGAAGAGGCCGATATCTTTGGATCCAAGGAAGACAATGCCAAGACTTTTGAATCAGACGGCTCTGAAAACAAAGCATGGATCAAAAAAAGTGCTATGATAGGTGATGTGGCTTTATGAAGGGTCTCTGGATCTGATGGGGTCAGAGTCAAAAGGACTCTCATTTGAATTTGCATCCTGAGAAACTTCCTCATCATCCTATCCACATCTGCCCTGAACAGGCTTCTAGAAGACCAAAGAGAGGAAAGCAGTACAAGGAGGCCTCAAATGCCATCTTGGAGACTTTTCAAGAAAAGGTGAAGGGACCCTGTATGTGATCGGCTCCAAGATCAAATGTGAGAATCGATCCAGCGGGATCTTTCGGATCACAACTTTGGATCCAACACAACTGGATCTCATTTTCATGCAAGTTTAGTTGGAACCTCAGAAGATGGAGCCAAAGTCAACTATCCTTATATAGTTTGTAATTCAAGATCTAGTTCCTTTAATTTATTTTCTTTGTTTCTCAGATTTCTGCACTCATTGTTACTTTTACAGCACTCCATCTCCTAACTGAGCTGCAGTTTCAAACATTTTCTTTATAGTTTGAAAAAGAATCTCAAAACATTTTTTTCATTTGTTTTACATTTGTAATGAAGCCATCTTCATCTTTTACCTTTCCAAACCATGTGATCCATCTTCTCGCACTACTACAGGCAATTTCCACAGGTGTAGTCAATGTCACAAGAGCTTCTTATGTCCGAGTCAGTAATACCCAATCCTTGGAGTCTCACTTCTTATAAGAAAAAACTGACAATGGAAGAGGTACTTGCCAAATTTATGCCTTGCACCATGGAAAGAGTTAACAGAACTATTTGCAGTCTCCAAGCCCAAGCCAACCAACATTCCAAAACTTAATGTCTGTCTGGGGAATGTTGTCTGGAGAAGACTCTCTCTCTCTTTCAGTAACTTTAAAGCTTCCTCTTCTATAGATTTTTATAGGTAGATTCATAGGTTCATACTAGGCTATCTGCCCTAGAGCATTTACAAGCCTAGCCAGAGTGTGTTTGGCTTTCACCACCCATTTTAAATGAATTTTGCTATGCCCTTTTTCGAGGTTAGTATACTGTGCCTCTGTCTAACAGTGACACAGAAGTGATACCCGGAGTAAATCTACGATCTCCCATCCACTCATCAAGATTCCTCTTGAAGAGAGTCAATGAGGGACTCTGCCTAACCTGGACTGGGATTTTATTCCAGAGTGAAGGGAGCTTCTGGGTTATGAATCTGTCCCTCCAGCATGTCCTATTTATTTCAGTGCTGAGGTTCAAGTCTCTTGAGCGCATAGCTCGATGGGATTTGGATTTTCTGAGGTGCAGCATGTCCATTAATTCCGGGTTGGACATGGCTTTATACGTCAGGCACAGATCACCTCTGAGCAGGTGGTATGCCACTGAGTAGAGCTGGAGTTTCTTTAACCGGGCAGCATATGGCATCTGTTTGAGCCCTTTGATCCTCTTGTTGAGGTACTTTTGGGGTCTTTCCAGTTGCTGCAGGTGTCTGGTAAGGTACATCCCAAAAGGGGCATTGTACTCAATTATGGGCCTGATGAGGGATGAGTAAAGAGGCACGATGACCTCCCCTGATCTAGATGCGAATCCCTTCATGATTAGGTGGGCTATATAAAATGTTTTTCTAACCACTTTGGCCACGTGGTTGTCGAATGAGAGATTGCTATCAACTTGGGTCCCCAGGTCCCTAATTACTTCTTCCGTACTTAATGGATTACCATCTATGTGGCAATTTGTGGGCACTTTGTTTTTGCCGAAGGGGATGACTATACACTTTTTGGCGTTTAGCTTGAGGCCATGGCTCTGGCACCAGTTGTCTGTTTCTATGAGGCCCTTTTGTAGGATGCTCGTGTCAGCTGGAGAGTCGATTATGGCGCCCAGTTTGCAGTCACCTGCGAACTTGGTCATCCACAGTCCTTTCGTGTTGGCCTGTACCGCCGAGAAATATACACCGAACAAGAGAGGTCCCAGGACTGAGCCTTGTGGGACGCCACTTGTAACTGGTTTGGAGTCTGACATGGCTCCAGCAATTCTAACAATGTGGGTTCTGTCCTTGAGCCAGTTTGCAACCCATCTAGTGACATAGGGGTTTATATTTAAGCTGGTGAGCTTATCTATAATGCCCGAGTGGGATAGTGTATCGAAGGCTTTTGCGAGGTCCAGGTAGGCTGTGTGGACCACATTCCCCTCGTCAATGGCCTTGCTGACTGTTTCAAAGAAATCGACCAGGTTTAAGAGGCAGGATCTGCCCTTAACAAAGCCGAACTGGGTAGGATCCAGTGTCTGTAGGTCCCCAATATCTTTATTTATGAGGTCCATGATGATCCTTTCCATAGCTTTGCAGACCAAGCTAGTCAGGCTTATGGGGCGATAGTTTCCAGGATCCGTTGAGGCACCACCTTTGTGGAGAGGGACCACTGTTGCTGTACGCCACTCTTCAGGTACATATCCTGTAGTAAGGCTGAGAATGAACAGTAGTTTTATGTTTGGGTTTAGTTCTTCTTGGAGTTCATGTAGGACGCAGCCCGGGACACCGTCTGGTCCCATTGATGCTGTGTTTTTTGCTTTGGAGAGGGCGGCTCTTACCTGAGCATCTGAGATGTCAGGGGGGCAGCACTCTGCTGGGATAGATATTTGCCCTTTTGGTGGGGAAGGGGGGGGGGGTTGCGCTGAACCTGTCAGCTAGGATGTTGGCAATGTCTGTGGGTTCGGTGTATTTTTTGTCATTTTGGACTAATTCTGAGCATATCTGGGAATTCCCACCCAGGTTCCTAACATAACTAAAGAAAGCCTTGTTTGTAATTATCCTTGGTGTCCTGTGCAATTTTTCTCTCGAAGCTGGCCTTAGACGATTTTATGAGTGCCCGTAGTTTTTTGCTAATACTGATCAGAGATGCCTTCCCTTTTTGGGATTTTGCTCTATCATGTAGTAGCTTCCTCCTTCTATTGTATAGTTTGTTTATGGCTGGGGTCCACCAGACAGGACGCCTGTCTTTGGAGGACTGGGTCTTGGTTTTGTTTGGGATTGCATGATCCATGCATTCCTGAAGGTGTTCATAGAATGCGTTTATAAAGGATTCTGCGGTCTGGGCCGTATTTTCCACAGGCCCGGCGGCTTTGAAGGATTCCACCTCAGTTTTGAGAAGTGTGAAATTTGCTTTAGAGAAGTTTTTCACTGTGGTTTTCTGGGCAGGGGTTGGGGTCGGGATGCGAATATCTAGTGAGATTAGTTTATGGTCTGATCTTACCAGTGAGGGATACACTTCTGGTCTGGAGCATAGAGTCCCCATGTTGGTGATGATCAGGTCCAGTATGTTTTCCTCTCTTGTGGGAGTGGTAACAAGTTGTTCCATAGCATATGAGTTTATAAATTCTAGGAACCTTTGGGCTAGGGTGTTGGAGCTAGGGTAATGCTCCCAGTCTAGGTTTGGGTAGTTGAAGTCGCCCAATATAATGGTGTTTGGAGAGACCTTCATATTTTCCAGTGTTGTCAGGAAGGCCGAGTGGGGTTCCTGGGTTTGGGAGGGTGGTCTGTAGCAGGCTATAAACTGGAAGGCAGTTTTACCCACTGTTAGTTGCACATGGATAGTCTCTGATGCTTCGTGCTGTGCCATCAACCTTGAGGTGTGGGTATCTTTGACGAATATTGATACTGCCCCTCCTTTTGTGGTTCGGTCCAAGTTTTGGGGCAGAAAAACATGGTATGAGGTATAACCTGGTAGTGCTGGGGTGCTCTCGGGAGCCTTGAACCAGGTTTCTGTTACTGCACAGATATCGATGTTCTCCATGCTAAGGAGAGTTTTGAGTGCGTGCGTGTGAGGTTTAGACTTCTGGCATTGAGTAGCATTACTCTTAGTTTCTTATCCCTTGTGATACCTATGGAGGTGGGTTTGTCTTTTGAGCCTTGCCTAAAAAAGGCACTATGGGGGTGGCAAGAGCGTTTGCCAATATCCGAAAGCCCAGGGGTGACAGGTGCAAGCCGTCCCTAGCGAAGCATCGTGGCTTGTCGAGCATGTCATCCCAGGCTGACAGGCATTGGATCCCCTTTGAATGACACCAACAATTGTTGAAATTGATCATCTTGTCTTCATATTGTGGCATCATTCTTGGTGAGGGTAAGATGCTACTCAAGGTCAGGGTCATACCGGCCTGGGCTACATGCTCAGAGAGCTCTTCTATGTCTCTTTTCATGTAGTCCAGGGAGGTACGTCTCAGGTCATTCACACCAGCATGGACAATGACTGAGTCATATTTGTACTTGCCTTGGAGTGACCTGAGTGCTTGTGTTATGTGGCGGATCCTAGTGCCCAACAGGCAGCTCACCGTGACCTTCTCCTTGTTCAGCCTGGTGAGCGGGACGTCAGTGTGCCTGACGACAGATAGGGTTAGTATCTATAGTAGGAGCATGCTGCCTTGAAACTGCCTGCTCTGTTAAATGTCTATATAAATATAACGGCTGGTGGGAAAGTAAGGAGAATTGAGCAGCTTCATCTCCTAGAGTGAGAGGAATAATCCTGGCTACATACAACAGTGAAGCAGTATCCCATTTAATAACAGAAACAGGAGTTCACATGCCCTGAAAAAAACAAAACCTCTTTACAGTTTTTAGTTCTTAAAATGTAACACAGAAAAATGGCATATCAGAAAATATCAAACTTTGTGTCATCCTTTTTTTTTTTTTTTTAAACAAAAGAGTGCTCTTGTACCTAAAGCAAAGATTTATAGTGCAAACAATTATTATCACTTTATTCCCCCAGTGAAGAAAAACAAAGACTGGGCAATTCCTGGAAGTCAAAAGAACACCTTGTGATACTTCTTCAGGAGTCACACACAGGCAAAACAAAAAAGAAAGAACTGTATTGAACTCATAGGCAGGTCAAATTCAAATTTTACTCAAAGTTATTGTTTAGTTTGGGCTAAAGTGATAGAAGCAGTGAATTGCATTTTTTTACTAGCTAAATTGTCTTCTAACAACTTAAGACTGCAACCATGTTTACGGCATGTCAAAATGCTGAAAAGACCTGGCAAAGACCAACATCTTATTCCATGTTATTACGAACTATGATTAGAATATAATTCACTTTTTTACGACAAGCGACCCAGATTATCTATGTTCGTGGATCTTTTGTTCTACACAACTTTATCATCTCAATCTGTGGGACCTATTGCAGCTGACTTTTTCATCAAGCAAATTACTTTTGGCTTTTTTGTTTGGACATTATATCTTACGAGTAGGACTGGTAACTTAAAATTGTGCATATACCGGATTATTTCATCAGGCAGGATATAACACCACTGGGTTTGGTGTATGTTTGATTGAGGTTCTATATCAGACTTTTCCAATTTTGATTATCTGTTTTATGTATTGGGACTAATTTATAGTCAATTTATTATTCCTTACAACTAGGGGCTTATGTCTTGAAGTAATTTTTGAACTGTATGTGTTTGATATATAACTTTTCTCAGTGTTTATGGAATCGAATGGTTGGTCATTACAGACCAGTTTGGTAGATCTACACAAAGCCAATTATCTCATAAATATGTATATTGGAGGTCCTATTGCTATCCAGGGCCATGTTTGAACTCTTAGATACAACGGTTTGAATACATGATTCTGAATATTATTTCATTTTTTTAATATTAGCCACAACTATCACTGCAGATATATTACTCTTGGTTAATTATTATTACCTATAGTGTTAACTAAACTAGTCCTTGTTTATTATCCAGTGTTTAGGGATACAGTAATAATGTACTTCATGTTACAGCTGGATTAGATGTACACAATACACTTATATTTCACACAATTCAATGAATATAATAATTTTTCTGGAGTTATATATTGCCTAATGATACCCCCTTTTTCTTAACTCATAACAATAGGATTAGTCCATTTCTTTTTACTGTTTTCCATACAACAAAACAAGGTTTATATGCTGTCCAGTGACTTCATTTTTGTGATCACACAATAACAGGATCTGTATACTCTTTGCTACATTATTGATAATTCTATACATTTTGAATGTCATTACATGGACTAATTTTCAAAACAATTATTTATTTTACCACTCAATTTAGTGATTGGCATTACAACTTAGTCCTATATTGGGCATTGTCACAGCTTTTCAACAGTGCTGTAAGGTATGATATAATTACGGTTGTAATATTACCATATTTTTTGTCCATTTTTATTATATGGACCCCCCCCCATTTGGTGTTTTTTCATTGCTGTCCTTATTCCAAATCATTCATCAGTCTGTTGAAGGACTCTGTTTTTTTATGGTATTGACTTTGAATTTGCCATCACAGTTACCATTATTGTCCTATTTATTTTATATCTGGACGTGGCACATTTTACCATATTCTTGTGACTTATGATACATTTTTGGGACATTTTGTTGAATATCTCAATTATAACATCTGTAAAATATTATTTATCTACAGCTTCATTGGCCACTATAGTCCAGATTTAATATTTGGAACATAGAAACCAACTATATATCTTTCAAGGACGTGGTGCTAATTTTTTTCATAGATCTATAAACCAGCTTTTCTATCACTAACTTTTTCATCACTGAGCTTAGATTCTTTGTTCAACCTTTTTGGTTGTTTATACTTAGAATTAGTTCTCAAGATGGATTTAAATAGAATATTTGTTTGTCTTTCTTCTGACAAAGAAGATCTAGGTATTTTTGGAATTGGACAACAATCTAACAATACCAATCTTATGAACATTGACCATCCCGAACAGCAGTGTGAGAAACTGTTTCAAAACCTAAACAAAAGTATGAAAACATTAAGATCTAATGTTTGGCATTTGAAATTATTCAAAGCATATATGGCTAAAGGTTTAACTCCCAGAGGACTAAGAGTAAAAATTCAGCCTTTAGTAACTGAGCCTGATTAACAACTAACCAGAGAATGGTCTCTCATACAACAAAACTGTTGCATGAAATTCGTGGAAACATTAGCTAATTATTATGAACGTATTATTGAGAATGAGACACTTATGGTTGGCAAATTATGTGATGATTGCAACAAAGACCAATTATTTTTTTCTACTTTTTTGTCCAAACTAAGTTCAGATTTATTTAATTTTGAACACCAACTTAAGGAAAGGAAGCTTAAAAAGTTCCAGATTTAATTGACTATGAGAAAGGTCAACCTTTTAGACAATCCAGATATGTAAGGTTTGAAGGTAGTTACCAAAAAACCAATGTCACCCTTAAACGTAAGCGCCCAAGGTCTATCCTCAAGAAACGTAGTACCCTAACTGATTCATCAGAGGGCGAGTCTTCATCTGGCACTGATCTAGACACACAACACACCACAGACTCCCCCACCCCCAAACTTAACAGTGGGGTCCCTTTACGCCCTACAGGAGGGGAGGCAGGAAACATCGGAAAGGTCAAAAGGTTGGAGAATCTCATGGAATTGTTGACGAACAAATAAATGTATATACTAATACTAATGTTTTAAACATCTCTGATGTATCATTATCTGAGTCACAAACTGCTCTGCTGAATAAAGGCCTTTCTTTTATTCCGGGTTTTTTTGTGTCTGAAGACATTTTTGCACAAGATGTTACAGCATTCTGTAGACTACTTAACCGTAAATTGCATTTTCAGGAAAAAAAACAATATGATCAGTTGGCTGATAATTTCAGATACCACAAATCCACCTTTGTTCCACCCATGCATCCTAGCATAAGCCTTTTTCAACATAGTGTTCTCAAAGATCTACACTTCACTTCTAATATGACCCAACCTATGTTGAACAATATCTCTCAGAATGATTTGATTAGTTTACAAGAACTTACTGACAATAAGGAACTGGTAATCATATCTGCTGATAAAGGCGGAGCTGTGGTGGTCATGAACTGGATTGATTATGATGCTGAAGCCCACAGACAGCTGAACGATGCTAGATACTATACTAAAATGCCTTTAGATCTGACACCCATGTTTAAAAAACAAATTGACACATTTTTAAATTCAGCATTGGAGAATGGCATCATCTAATCTAATACCCTAAACCATCTTACCATCACTGATCCGGCCAGTCAATACATTTATTTTTTGCCCAAAACTCAAAGATCTTTTGCATCCACCAGGTAGACCAATTGTGGCTGGAAATGGCTCTCTTATTGAACCTCTTTCGGAGTTTCTAACCAAATATCTTAAACCTTTGCTAAAGTGGGTAAGATCCCGTATCCAAGACACCACAGAATTTTTGGGCATTATAAATGATATGCAAATTGAAGATGACTGGCTGCTATGTACCCTGGATGTTAGTGCATTATATACTAACATACCACATTGGGCAGGGTTAGATGCCATTGAATACTGGTTATACAAATCACAATTATACAAACCTGGATTTAACACTTTCCTTATATGCCTCACTGAACATGTACTCACCAAGAATGTGTTTTATTATGGGAAACAATGTTACCTCCAAATACGACCTACTGCTATGGGTGCATCTTTTGCCCCAATATATGCAGATTTGTATATGACATATATTGAGGAACAAATTATTTATGATGATGCACACAATCTCTATTTGACCGAGACTGACATTTGGCGTAGGTATTTGGATGATTGCTGGATGGTGTGGAGGTCTGATGTTGAATACTTACAGGAATTTGTTGAATATCTTAATGACAACAAATGGGGTCTACATTTTACTATGAATTTTGATCAACATAAGATTACTTACTTAGATGTACTGATAACTAGGAATACAGATAATACCTTCAGTACACAAGTATTCAGGAAACATCCAGAATATAACACCTTACTCCACGCATCCAGCTTTCATCCGAAACATATAACCAAAAATATTCCCAAATCACAATTCATCAGAATGAGATGTATTTGTTCAGAGGATAACACATTCCGGGCTTTTCGTCATGATATGATCAGCAGGTTTCAGGAAAGGGGTTACAACATGGGCCATGTTATTACTGCTAGCAATTATGCATCACAATTTAACAGGGATGATCTCCTCAGATATAAAAAGAAAATCCAAACAAATACTAACACCTTAAGATTCACCACTACGTATGGCAGAAACACCAATAAACTAATGGATGCCATTAACCGACACTGGAACATTCTTTTAGCAGACACTGCTTTGTCTCAACATCTATCTGAAACATGTCTAATTCTCATTTAGAAAAGGTAAAAATTTGGGAACACATTTCAATCATTATAAACATCATTCAGAATCTAAAAATTTGCATATGATTCAAACTTCTATTTCAGGGGATAAACTTGTGGGTTGTATGCCCTGTGGCCACTGCACTAATTGTAAATTTGTGTTAAAAACGAAACACTTTTCCAGCAATAATACCAGCAATATATATAACATTCGGTTTTTTGCAAACTGTAATACAGACTGGGTTATATACATGGCCTCTTGTAGCTGTCATGCATTTTATATCGGTCAGACATCTAGACCTTTTAAACTGCGTATATCTGAACATCTTAGTGATGTCAAGTGCAAACGGCCCAATAATGCTTTATATAAACATACCCTCAAACACAACACAGCCAGTTTTCATTTTACAGTCATTGACCAAATAATTGGGGATAGAACTAACAAATCAGGATGGCGCACCAAACTGAATGCAAAAGAGAAAAAATGGATTGTTAAATTGGGTGCTTTATTTCAGCCTGGTCTCAATGAATATTTATGAGCTCACCAATGAAATTTTGTTAAGAATTAAGCTTTACTAAATAAGAACCTCACAATAGTTATGTAACTTTACACTGATGAAGGCTAGGTAAAAAAACATAGCCGAAACCTGTCTGTTCATGTGGTTCTTTATATTATGATTCATTAAATCAAGTTTTTACAGCTCACAGTTGCTGGCTTTTCTTCTTTTTGAAAGACCAACATCCTAATATTCCAAAGTATATCTGAACCCCATAGCAATATCCCTTATGATGTATATGTTAGGGTACAGAAAACAGACTTTAAAATGGATGTCTGTATTTTGCTCCTTTTTTAATTCAGACAGTAACAACTTCTGTAAACTATAGTTAATCGCTATAAAATATGCAAGAAAACTATACTGCAAAAATCACACTTGTAAGATGTCATAGCACTGACAAGATAACTTGTTTTTTTATATATGTGTAAGAAAAATGTTTTATTCCACATTAACTGTGTGATGTTTCTACAGTTTCAGAACTGCATGCATGCAATGCTAAAGGAAATCATAAAACTGTTTGGGGTCAAGAAGCTTAAGAACTGTGAAGGAGCCAGGTGCAAACAGATAATTTTACAAACAGTTAACAGATACTATGAAATCTTATTGTAATAACTGATGTCACTGCCTCTGGTTTCTCTTGGGAAAAAGATAAACTGGAATACATATTTCAGCTGAAACCAGTGTGCAATGGGGAGCCTTATCTGGAAAATCTTGGCATCCACAACACTGCAAATGTTTAGTGTTTTATTACTTATCACAGCTACGGGCTCAGTATTCTAAGTCAGTTGTTGCTATTTTTTTTTCTTTTTAAGTACTCTGTCTGTGCAAATGTATTTACCTGTGAATATTTAATTTATATTAGCAATGTTTGACATATTGTTGTTAAAAATGTATTCATTCTTTTTTTAAGATCTTTTGACTAGTACTTATGCATCACTTATGATAACAGGAGGGTATTACTTTACACTGTAGGTTCTCAAGCTGCTGATCCATCTCTAATTGGCCAGATGTGCTGTAAGGTACTACTTCATGTTTATTTACCTGGCTATAAATCAAGAGTGGCAATGGAAAATTGGTGTACTGGTCAATAGCCATATCTTGAGTGGTGGTAGCAGAAAGTACAGGTGTGTACACTTACCATAAATGTAGCTGTTCGACTGTATTCACTATAGCAGTCATCACACTTGGGTTATCCTGCCAGGGGTAGCCCTCAGTCAGCCCGAATACTAGAGGCTTAGTATTTCTGCGTCGGTTGCTGTCGCACCAGGACTGACGTCATGTCGTTAGTGGTATAAAAACAGGCAGCCAACGCCATTACTTCAGTTTTTCTTGTCCCAAATGTCAGGTGCCCCCAAACAGGGAGCTAGGTTATGGTGGAATAACACCACCAGTAGAAAGTAAATACCAAATAGCACTGTAAGGAGTGAGGAAGACAGAGAGAGAGACAAAGGGGATGGAAGATGGGAAACGAGGACTGCAACAGTGAATACACTCGAACATCTACATTTATGGTAAGTGAAGACAACTGTACTGTGTTCTTCATGTTTCATTGTTGCAGTCATCACACTTGGGTTGATTCCCAAAGCTGAAGAAATGGTGGGGGCATTCGAAAAGAGTTCGGGCTGGCTAGTATGCCCTGCAGGACTGCGGTTGCAAAGCCTGCCATGAATTTGGAAAAGATAGGCAGGTGGTAATGCTTGGTGAAGGTATGAACAGAACTCTATGTTGCAGCCTCCAGGATGTCCCTGGTAGGGACCCCTCTGAGAAAAGCTGCAGAGGTGGAAGTTGCCCTAGTGGAATGTGTTCTGACCTCTGTGGGGGGTGGTTTCCCCATGGTGCTTGTAACAGAAATGGATGCAGTGTGCTATACATTTGGAAATGGTTTGTTTTGATATGGCCTTACCCTCTGCTTCTGCTGCAAAGCTGACTAGTAACTGGTCAGATTTCCTAAAGGGCTTAGTCTTATCCAGGTAGAATCTGAGCTGTCTGTGCACATCTAGAGAGTGCAGGATCCTTTCCCCCTTATTTTGAGGTTTAGGGAAGAAGGTGGGGAAATGAACAGATTGGTTGAGAGCCACAGTGGACACCACATTAGGCATGAAAGTTGTGTTAGTCCTAAGGGAGACCCTGTCAGCATGAAAAATGATGAAGGGTTCCACAGCCATGAGTGCTTGTAGCTCAGACACTCTTCTAGCTGAAGTGATGGCTAGAATCAAGGCTGTTTTCCAAGACAGGAATTTCAACTCTGCTGAAGCTGCATTCTCAAGGGGTGAGCTTTTCCAACACAAAGTTAAGTTCCCAAGCAGGGGTAGGGGCTCCTCTGGGTGGCCTTAAGTTGTTAGCCCCTCTAAGGAACTGCTTGATGAGGGGGTGTGAAAAGAGAGCTGGCTCTGTGCTGTAATGAGCAGAGATGGCAGAGCCATGGATTTTAATAGAAGAGAAGGACAGGCCCCTGTGAAGCAGGTCTGCTAGGTAATCCAGGATGAGAGGTAAGGAGGGCTGTGCTGGTTCAGCTCCTTTATCCTGGATCCAGGAGCAATACCTTTTCCACTTGTCAGAATAGGATTTTCTAGTGCTGTGTCATCTGGCTTCACTTATAACGTCCAGGACTTGCTTGCTTAGGCTGGCCACTGGAGAAGAGGTCAAGGAATAAGCCAGGCTGCAAGGTTCAGGGTCTGCAATTGTGGATGCTAGAACTCTCCCTTCTGCTGGGTTAGGAGAGTTGGAATCTGAGGGAGGTGCCATGGAGGCAATGGTGACAGACTCTACAGTAGTGGGTACCAGTGTTGGCGTGGCCAGTCTGTGGCAATTAGGATTGCCCTTGGTCTTTCCTCCCTTATTTTGAGTAACACCCTTGTAAGAAGCGGTAGAGGGGGAAATGCATAGATCGAGAGGTTTACCCATTGAAAGGATAAGGCATCCACTTTCCAGGCCTTGCTGTGAGGTGCCCTGGTGCAGAATTTGCTGAGCTGGTGGTTGTTGTGGGGGGCAAAGAGGTCAACCTTCAGGGTACCCCATTTCTGGATTACGAGGCTGAAGGTGTTGTGGTTTAATTGCCACTTATGTGGGTCTAGGAGATTTCTGCTTAAGTTGACTGCCAGAGAGTTTTGGTTGCCTGGCAGAAATTGTGCTAGCAGGTGAATCTCCACGGCTGAAGCCGTGTGCCAAAGGGTCCTGGCTAGCCTGCATAGAGGGTAAGAGTGGGTTCCTCCCTTTTTGTTGATGTACCACATCACTATGGTGTTGTCTGTTTTAATTCGTAGAGGCCCTGGAGAGAGAAGGGGTTTGAAAGCTGTCAGAGCATGCTGAACAGCTAGTATCTCTTTTTGGTTGATGTGCAGATGAATTTGATTTGGGCTCCAGTGGCCCTGAATGCATCTGCCATCCAGGTGTGCACCTCAGGATTGTCTGATGCTTCTGTGGTTAGGGTCTGGGCGGTGTGGGGTTGTGAAAAGGGAAGTCCTTTGTTTTGGTTGCATGCTGCTGCCCACCAAAGAAAATCTTTCCATAGACAAGGTATCATTGGTATAATAGTTTCCAGGTCCTGAGAATGTTGACACGAAAGGCTTTTTAAGTACCACTGAAGTTTCCTCATATGCAGTCTGGCATAATGAATTAGAATGCAAGAGGCCATGAACCCTAGAGCTTGCAGGATTTTCCTTGCAGATAACTGGGTTCTGGTGGCCAGTTGAGAGAAGTAGCCTGTCAGATAGGCTTGTTTTTCTGGAGTAAGGAATGCAATCTGGGATTCTGTGTCCAGGCTTGCTCCCAGGAATACAATTTTCTGACTGGTGACTAGTTTGGATTTCTTTTCATTTACAGTGTACCCCAGTGAGGTCAGTAGGTCTTTTACAAATGTCAGGTGCTGCAACAGCTTTTCCTGAAACAAGCAGTTGCCCAAGTAGGGGTAAATTTGAATATTTCTTTGTCTGCAAAAAGCAATGGCTGGAGCCAGGCATTTTGTGAAAACTCTGGGAGCAGTGGATAGGAAAAAGGGAAGTGCAAAGAACTAATAATGCATATTTCCTGCCCTAAAACATACATATTTCCTGCAGGAGTCTCTGACTGGGATGTGCAGATAGGCCTCTTTAGGTCTAGGGTGGCTAACCAGGCATCTTTGGATAGCATAGGAAGAAGCTGCTGGAGAGTGAGCATTTTGAATTTTGGTACCACCAGGAAGTTGTTTAGAATGGACTGAGAGGATTGGGCACCAGGTGCTCTCTTTTCTGGGTACCAGGAAAAGTCTGGAATAGAAACCTTGGCCTATCTGGTCTGCAGGAACAGGCTAAATTGCCCTCATGGAGAGCAGGGACTGAACTTGGTTCATTAAAAAGTAGAAAATCAAGGAGAAAGTAAAATGATCAATAATTCCATACAGGGATATAATATGCAGATGATCCTGTTAGAGTTTTCAGATTTATTAAGTAAAAAAGGGGCTATTGACCTACCTAATGAAAAAAATGCACATAGAAAAAATTAAGATCAGTGACAAATTGGAGGAATACATAAGGACCAGTAAAAGAAAGGGAAAAACACTACGGAAGAAATATTTCAACAGAAAGAGATGGGAAAAAATAACGGAACATGAGGTCAGCCAAAAAGAAATGAGACCAAAGCTCACAGAAAGTACAGATGTGTAAGGCCTGGTTACCCAACAGTAGAGTTCAGCCTTCCTGAAGAGTTTTGTTCTGCCAAGGTAGTACCTGAGCTGTCAGTAGTGCACATCCAAGGTATGAAGTATACTGTCTCCCTTATACTAAAGGTTCTAGTCGAAGCACAGAGAGGATGACCGACTGAATTGAAGTGAACTCTGGGACCACTTTTGGCATGAAAGAGGAGTTAATGCATAATACAATCCTCTCCATGTAGAAAATCAGGTAAGTTTGGACCACCAAGAGAGACTGCAGCTCAGAATCTCACCTTGCAGATGGTCAGAGCAATAAGTAAAACAGTTATCCACATTAAGAAAGTACAGTTGTGTACACTTACCATAAATGTATATGTTCCAAGTGTATTCACTGTTGCAGTCATTACATTTGGGTAATCTGCTGGCAGGTTGCCCTCAGTCGACCTGAATAACAAAGTCTTGGGTCCTACGTCGGGTGCTGTCTCCTCTTCCATGAAGTCAGGTCGTCAGGGGTATAAAACATGCAGCCGAAGCCATTTTAATCAGTTTTTCTTGCCCCAGATTATAGGTGCCCCCCAAATGAGGAGCAAAAATATATATAAACAAACTGTAAATATGTAAATGCACCTTAGAAACATAAAATTTACCTTCAACTAAAAGCAAATACACCACAAAGGCTTTGAGTATAGTGAAGGAAAGAAAAGGTATAGAATGGCGGATGGCGGGTGAGTAACCCGGACTGCAACAGTGAATACACTCGAACATCTACATTTATGTTAAGTGTACACAACTGTACTATGTTTTTCGTGTTTCACTGTTGCAGTCATTACATTTGGGTAGAATCCCAAAGCTATGGATGAGAGGATGGAACTAAACAGCATTAGGAGCAGCTATAAGGCCCTGCAGAACTTCAGTGGCAAAGCCTGCCCTGGATTTAGAGAAGAGAGGTACATGATAATGCTTTGTGAATGTATGAACAGAGCTCCAAGTAGCAGCTTCTAGAATGTCTTTGGTTGGGACTCCTCTGAGAAAAGCTGCTGAAGTAAAGGCAGCCCTGGTGGAATGGGATCTCATTCCCTTGGACACAGGTTTACCATGGTGCAAATAGCAGAAACGAATGCAGTGGCTTACCCATTTAGAAATAGTCTGCTTTGATATAGCCTTCCCCTCTGATCCTGCAGCAAATGCTACCAGTAGTTGCTCAGACTTTCTTAGAGATTTTGTCCTGTTTAAGTAGAATCTTAGTTGTCTGTGTACATCCAATGAATGCAGAATCTGCTCCCACTTGTTCTGCGGATTTGGGAAAAATGTTGGCAGGTGAATGGTCTGGTTAAGAGCCACACTGGATACCACCTTAGGCATAAAAGAAGGATTGGTCCTGAGGGCCACCCTGTCTGGGTAAAATACAATGAAAGGCTCCACTGCCATGAGAGCCTGTAGTTCTGAAACCCTTCTTGCTGAAGTGACTGCCAAAAGAAAAGCTGTCTTCCAAGATAGAAATTTTATATCCGCAGTAGCTGCTGGTTCAAAAGGAGGCAGGGTGAGTTTTTCCAGCACAAAATTGAGGTCCCATGCAGGAGTTGGTGTTCTCCTGGGAGGCCTTAAATTTTTGGCCCCTCTGATATACTGTTTAAGCAGTGGATGAGAAAAGAGGGGAGGCTCTGTGTTGTAATGAGCCGAGATGGCAGAGGCATGGATTTTTACTGAAGAAAAAGATAGGTCCTTGTCAAGCATCTCAGTTAAGTATTGTAAAATCTGAGGAATACTGGGCTTTGCTGCGTCTATTCCTTGTGCTTGGTTCCAAGCACAGAATCTTTTCCATTTATCAGCATAAGATTTTCTAGTACTATCACAGGTTTAACTGAGAGATGTGGTTTGAATTGATTAGCCATGCTGCAAGATTCAGAGTTTGGAGCTGAGTGTGCAGAATTTGATAGTTCTGCTGAGACAGTAGATGAGGTGTTTGATGCAAGTATCACGGAGGAAGGTGCGACATATTCCTTAGAAGCGGGTACCAGTGTTGGCGAGGCCAGTCTGGAGCAATTAGGATCATTTTTGGTTTTTCCTGTCTGACTTTTAGTAAGGCCTTGGCGAGTAGAGGCAGAGGAGAAAGGCATAGACTGATAGGTTTTTCCAGCTGAACGATAAAGCATCCACTTTCCATGCTTTTTTGCGATGAGTTCTTGTGCACAATTTGTCCAACTGATAGTTTTGGGGAAAGGCAAATAGATCTATGTCTGGGCTCCCCCATTTCTGTGTTAACATGCCGAAGATTTGTGGATCCAGTTTCCATTCATGCAGGTCGATAAGATTTCTGCTTAGGTCGACTGCCAGAGTACTTTGCTTTCCCAGCAGGAATTGAGCTTGAAGATGTATTTGGTAAGTCAAGGCTGTGTTCCACAAGGCCATGGCTAGTCTGCAAAGGGGGTAGGAATGAATACCCCCCTGCTTGTTTATGTACCACATAACTGTGGTGTTGTCCGTCTTTATCAGTAGTTGTCCTGGATGAAGTAAGTCTTTGAAGGCTGTCAGAGCATTCTGAACAGCTAGCATTTCTTTCTGGTTGATATGTAGATGCATTTGGTTTGGGCTCCTGAATGCATCTCCCAGCCAGGTGGGCTCCCCAAGCATAGTCTGATGCGTCTGTAGTTAGGGTTTGGGTGGCAGGGGGTAGAGTGAATGACAGTCCCATGTTTTGGTGACATGTCTCTGCCCACCAAAGAAACTCCTGTTGTAGGCCGGGAATGAGAGGAATCATTGTTTCCAGACTGTGACAATGTTGACTCCATAAACTTTTTAGGTACCATTGAAGTTTCCTCATATGCAGTCTCGCATATGGAATTAGTAGAATGCAGGTTGCCATGAACCCCAAAGCCTGCAGAATTTATCTTGCCGATAACTGTTTTTTGTTGCCATTTGTTTGAAGTATGTTGTCAATTGCATTTGTTTGTCTGGTGTGAGGTAAGCCATCTGGGAAGTTGTATTCAAGCTCGCACCCATGAATGTAATTATTTGAGAGGGTACCAGTTGTGATTTCTTTTCGTTTATGGTGTACCCTAGGCATGCTATAAGCCTTTTTACAAATGCCAGATGTTGAAGAAGAGTGCCCTTCTCCTCTGCCTGAATGAGACAATAGTCCAGATGAGGATAAATTTGAATGTTTCTTTGTCTGCAGAATGCAATTACTGGTGCCAGGCACTTTGTAAAGACCCTGGGCACAGTAGATAAGTCAAAGGGCAGTGCAGAGAATTGGCAATGCAAAAAACCTGCTTTGAAGCGGAGGTATCTTCTGCATGATTCCCTTATAGGGATATGAAGGTATGCCTCTTAAGTCTAGAGTTACTAACCAAGCATTCTTGCCTAGCATTGGCAGTAGCTGTTGTAAAGTTAGCATTTTGAATTTTGGAATGTCCAGGAACTTGTTCAGAATCGATAAGTCCAGTATTGGACGCCATGAATCGTCTTTTCTGGGTACCAGGAAAAGTCATGAATAAAATCCTTGTCCTTTTTCCTTTTCTGGTACTGGTTGAACAGCCCCCATATCCATGAGGGACATGACTTGTTTCTGGGCCTCTGCCCACTGGTTTTGTGGCAGATCCGGCCATCCGTTTGGAATTGGCAAAGTATGGAAATGAAATCTGTACCCCTGAGATACGATGTTCAATACCCATACTTATCCTGGGTAATTAACTGCCAGTTTTGAGCATGAAGTGCTAATTTTCCCCCCAAGGGTGTTGCCAAAAGATAAGTGCTTGGAGATGGTAGAGGAATGTCACTGAGACTGCTTACTGTAGGGTTGTACTTTGTTTCCTCCAGATTTGGAGGTGGAGGCAACCCATTGCTTTGACCTGTAAGAACCCTGTGATTGATATCGAGCCTTTTGAGCACCTGGGTTTGCCCTGAGTGGCTCTGTTGGACATAGGAAAGGACCAATTTTTAGTGGGCCAGTGCCTACTGAACCTGGGTGGCTGCACTTGCAAGAAATCTTTTACAGTTTGCATAGATTTAGCTTTGTCTTCCATTTTCTTTATAACCTCTTCTGCCTTATTACAAAACAGAGTATCATGCTGCAAAGGGGCATCCAACAATTTAGCTTTAACATGATCAAGCAGATTTTGCTCCTTGAGCCAGGCATGCCTTCTAATCACAGACCCAGTAACGGCGGCCCTACAAGAGGCCTCCAAGGAATCAAAACCACATTGCAAGGTATGCTTTCCAACCTGTTCTACTGAATGCAATAAATCCTGTAACTCTATTTTCCACACAATCAAAAATCAACATCATTTTCTGTTTCAGTAAGTCCATAACATGCTGTTGATATTTAAGCATATGAAACTGGCAGTTTAAAGCCCTGATTGCCAAGGTTGCAGACGTATAAACCTTCTTAGCCCATCTATCCAGCGCCCTGGAATCTCTATCAGAAGGGGTAGGATTTTTGGCTGTAAAAGCCTTAAACACCCTTGGGACCCTGAGAAATAGTCTCAGGATCAGCAGCAGGATTTTTGTGGGAGTCAGGAACCCTGTAATATCTGTCTGGCTTACTTAGGAGCCGGAGGCAGGGAATCAGGAGCCCTGCTTGATTCCGAGAACACATCATCAACATTGTCTAATACAGGAGGTATTGCCAAAGGCCTATGCTGAGGAAGAAGCAAATCCCTAAGCCTCTTTTCTGATTCAGAGAAGTCCTGACTCTCCCAGTGAAAATGTTCCCTTAAAGTATGCAAAGTCTCTCTAAAAGAATAATCCTCAGGAGGAGATGCAGATGAGATGGATTCCTCTGCATAAGAATCCTCATAATGTGGAACAGAAAATTCCTGATCAGAAGAGGAATCAGAAGAAATGTAAACCTGATCTGAAGATTCATAATCAGTGCCTTGCCTAGGCCTCTTAGCAGGGGGGGTTGGGGGTTGGGAACCCCTGATCAAGGTAATTAAATCCTCAGCCATTTTGATAATCTGTTTTTAGGCATAGGGGCCTGAGCACGTGGCTCATGCGTCGGTTTTTTAGACATAGAAGTTGTTTTTGACCTTGTTTTTGTTGTTGGCATTGGTTTTTGTTGTTGGCATTGGTTTAATATAAGTTGAGGCCTGAAAACATTCCCAGAAGCCGGTGCCTGCTCAGCAGCTCCGGACCCATCCAAGGGAGAGACATCCGCGGGTTCAATACTTTGCGAATCTCGCGGCATACCGGATGCCGAATGGGTCTCGGTAGAGGCCTGTGACTCAAAAGTAGTGGGCATCAGGGGCTGCGAAAGCACCTCACTGAGTACTGGCGAACCAGCGACTGGCTTAGGAGAAGCTTCGTTGTCGGTTTTGGACCTCGATGGTCTGTCTCTGTCTTTTTCTTTGTATTTTTTGTGAACTCCGGTAGTCGGATTACTAACCAACGACATTTCAGGGTAGTTAAATCTTGAACCAAAATATTTAGAAGCAAAAATATACAGACGCTTAATAGTGCGTTGGTTAAATTTAGCACAAAACTGACAGCAAGGCACGTTGCGATCAGGGCCTAGGCAAGGAATACAGTACAAATGAAAATCCCACAAGTAATGCAATTATTAACTTTTACCGACATCGGTAAGGAGCAAGAAAAAGTTTCCCCAATGGGGTACTTCGCTTTAGTTTGAAGACTTTGGTTCTGAAACTCGAAAATGAAAATTTCAGGAGTCGGCCAACCGGCACTTGTGAACTGCTTCTGCTTTGGGCACCGTATGGCAAGAAAGAATGATTAAAATGGTGTCGGCTGCATGTTTTATACCCCTGACAACCTGACGTCATGGAAGAGGAGACAGCAACTGACGCAGGACCCAAGACATTGTTATTCAGGCCGACTGAGGGCAACCTGCCAGCAGATTACCCAAATGTAATGACTGCAACAGTGAAACACGAAGAACATCTACATGTCAGCCTGAGTAGCTGATTTAAAAGGTGGTAAGGTCAATTTTTCCAGAACATAACAGAATTCCCACAAAGGAAGAATGTGTTTGTGAGAAGGTCTCATACGCAATACTCGCTTCATGAACAGTTTTACCAAAAGATTAGTATAGAAAGGGGATCTATTGGCAGACAAGCAGATACGGCCCTAAATGCACTTTAACAGAGGCATACGATAAGCCATCCTGAAGTAGCTCACACAAATATTTCAAGACCAGAGGGATGCAAATCCCAAGGGACCCTCTGTTCACATTTAGGCATCAATTAGAAAACCTTACCCCTTTGAAAATAAGATTTTATAGCTGCAGGTCTTCTGGCCTCTAACACCTGCTGCACATCCTCAAGAAACAACTAGCTAAATGGAAGTCAAAACTGAATCATCAAGGCTATTAGTTATAATTGCTCCACAATGGGGTATACCAGTCACCCCTGAGACAGTGTGAGCAAATCCAGAGTCTCAGGAAGTCTGTGGTAATTGCCCTTGGACAACCAAAGTAAAAGGGGTGCCAAGACTGTAAGTAAACAGGGATTGTCACAAGGATCTCTGTCATTTCTAAATGAATCTTCAGAAGTACCTTGCAAATCATTGGAAAGGGTGGAATGCATAGTGTAACATTCCTGTCCAAAGGAACAAGAATGCATGTATCCCCAAAGGATGGCTGCAAGGATGTCTGGAACAGAATTTCTGCAGCTGTCCATTTTGAAAGAAGGCAAACAGATCTATTTAAGGTGTTACACCCCATCTGAACTAGATCCTGGAACACCACTGCCTTGAGCTTCCAATCGCGCAGGTCTGCCCAGGATCTGCTCAGTCTGTCTGCCACAAAGTTTCGCAGAGAATGCTGTACAGTCAGCTCTCCCAGGCCATCACTGCCAACCGGTATCAAAGGTATGACCTTGGACCCGGAGTTTGTTGAGGTATCACATAACTGTGGTGTTCCCATAACAGACAAAGACTTGGAGCCCCTCGTTGGTGAAAGACTTTTAAGTCGAGGAACACTTCTACCATTTCCTTGATATGGATGTGCTTCAGTGCATCCTAGGGACCCCAAATGCTTTGCATTTGCACTCTCATTGACACAGCTCCTCAAGTGAAGTAGGATGCATCAGTCAGGGCAGACTGCACCAGAAGAGGAGGAAAGGGAAGCCCTGGATTGATAGTCAGCTGTGCCTTCCACCACTGTAACTTGTACCTGATCAACAGCAGCACCTATAACTAAGATTCCAGAGTATGTAGGTTGTGGGTCCAACAATTCTGGACATACCACTGAATATTCCAGATGTGGAGATGGGCTAGTGGTATCATGAGAATCATGGTCACCATAAGTCCTAGAATTTTTAAGAATTCTCTTGCTAAGCTAAGTTCCTCATACAGAATTCCTGAAACACCATCTGGTAAGGCAGGACCTTGTCTTCGATAAGAAAGGCTATTCTTTTGTTGGAATCAATAAAGGACCCCAGGAAGACAAGTCTTTGCAAGGGTGTCAAGCACAACATAAGAAGGTTCAACTTAAACCCTAGCTAGAACAGTAACATTGAGACCCTTTTCTAGTGATTCCAAATACCTGGATACAGGGTCTGCACAGATCAGCAAGTCATCCAAGTAAGAAAATAGGTTAATGCCAAGAGTCCGACAGAGAGTCACTGCTAGAGCCAGGCATTTGTAAACACTCAAGGTGCTATAGATAGCATGGCAATGTATAGAACTGTAAACCCAACACAACAAATCTCAGTTTTCTCCTGAAGCAATAAAAGGTATAAAATGATACATATCCATCGGGTCCAGGGTGACCATGAAGTAGTAGTGAAACAGGAGAGGAAGCACTGTCTGCACAATGAGCGTCTTGAACACGGGGACCTTGACAAAGTATTCAGAAAGGATACACCCAACTTGGCCTACGCAACACCTCTCATTTGGGAACCAGCAAGATTCTGGAGTAAAAAGCATTAATTCTCCTTGCAGGGAGAACAGGTTCTATGATCCCCGAGTTCAGCATTTGCTGGTAATAGGAGGGAATAACATCTGTTCCAACAGGTGAGGAGGAACTGTCTAAAATGGAGATGGATGATGCTTCCACTTCTAACTCTTGTCAAAGAAGTACAGCACCCATTCATTGGAAACCACTGATAGCACAGCTGTCTTGTTGACAGCCAATTGTAGTCAGTGTACCCAGAGGGAAACATGAGAATAATGGGGGCTGCATCTCAGCAAAGTCAGAAGTTGGAAGGGGGTAATCCTTTTAGGGAAAGCAACTCCTCTTGCTAATATTTTGGCAGAAATCTTGTCCTGCTATTTCTGCTAGGCACCTTGGTTTTTGTAAGTCTAGGACTTCTGATAAGACAAGCTGCCAAAAATTATCTCACTAGCTGGAGGAACACTTGGGAATAAATTGAAACTCCTTGCCTCAGTTTACCTCCATCATCCCAGTGTTTAGGGATCTGATTAGTTACTGTAAAAAACACAATCAGAATGAAATGAAGCATTCAAAATCTCATTTTTTGAAAGCCATCAAAAATGTTCTGGCTGAGTAACCAAGCATACCGTCCTATCACAACCAATGTCATTGCATTTCTTGAAAAAAGTGCCTGCCTCCCTCCAAGGCACTTAAAACATATATAGACACTTAAGAAATATTGAAAACAATGTCTTTCCCACAGAATTTTTGTACATCAAGTAACTATGTAGAAAACTCTCCCAAATTACAAATGCACCTCAGCATAAACTCCCACACTTTAGGAACTATCCTGCTGGCCTGTGACAGCTTACTTTCCCGGAGATTCTAGCCAGTTGCCTAAAACATCTGAAGTGACTAGGTTTGCAGAAGACATAAGGCCAGATTTATAAAAGTTACTACAAAGTGTACAATATGTGTATATTTAGCGAAACCCTTCTAAGTGACTAGATAGCACAAGCATTGCGGTTGAAATATTCCTGAATTCAGAAAGTGCACAAAAAGTCTACACTTTGCGGTAACCTTTATGAATCCGGCCTATAGTCTTTATTAGGAGAGAATCGTTCAGCAGAGAAACTGCAAGCTTACTTAAAAAATCCTCCAAAGCAGTGATCAATGGTGGGAAGGTAGCCGTATCCTGGGCCTTGTCCTCACAAACAGATGCTCTACTGATGTCAGGGGCAGCTAATGATTGCTCCCAAAAGAATACATTCCTAATGCTAGTCAGCATATGAGAAAAAGAAAACATCCATTTGGGTTACCAAACCTGTTCATCTACATTGCAAATGGACTGATCCGACGCAGACACTTCTGAAACCCCAGACTCTAGATCCTCCAAAAATTCCAGAACATAGGGTGGTTGAATGAGGGGGAGAGTGCCAGTGCTGTCAAAATTAGTCTTTGCACCTCATAACCAACAGCCAGAATAATGAATTTTAACCACAGCCATCAGCTCAGGCGAAACAGTCAGAGACTGCTGTCTTGCAATATGGTCAGTCTTCTGTCTGTTTTATGGATGTAAACTGACAGAATCGTCAGGGGGGGGGCATACCAACACTGGCAACAGATTCTACAACCTGACTTCCCCTGCTCCAAAAGAGTTTGGTTCTCCCATACCTGAAACAGGCGATGGTACAGTTCCGGAGGACATGTATGACCTTCATGTCACCCACAGTTGTGGTACTAGCACCACAAGAGGGAACCTAGAGGTAAAAGGCAAGGGGTCCAATAGCCTGCCCAAAGCTATGCTACTTGGGAGTCGCAAGCCATAGGCCGAGTCATATTTCCCAATTTATTTAAGGTGCACAGGGGAAGATAGTGAGGGTAGGAGATACTGCACCAGAATCCATCAAGTTAGGGAACAAGAAACTAACCAGCTCAATACCATATACGGGCTGCACAATCAGCCCACTAAAAAGATGGGCAAATTCCACTATTCTCCCTCTAAATAGCAATCTAAAGACTACACTTCTGTAGGGATACCATTCTGAACACTGTAATGAGAAAATTACAGTATTTTTAGTTACACAGTTCAAAGCGCAAAATATATGCACAAAAGTTACTTGAGTTAAAAAGGGGGGGCTAATTTCAATCTAAATTAAAGGATAAAAACTAAAACAGTATTAGACAATCTAATTATAAACTGATGAAAAACTCCTGTCAGTAAAGTTTTAATATATAAAATGGCATCAAAAGCAATCTTAAGTCTGTTTCTGCAGATGTTACTAAAGATTGCAATGAATAAGAGGACAGTTTCAGCAACATAGCTCCAAGTATAAAATGTATGCACAAAAGTCCCCTAACTACAAAATACTCTAGTTTCAGTCAAAATTAATTAATACACCCTGAAAAAGTATTATTCAATAAATAAAACATGAAATGATGAAAAATTCCTGTTAGAAATGTTTAGCATACAAAATGGTGCCAAATCACAATTTAAATAAAAAAAAATAGTTTCAAACGCTAAAATCCTACTCAATCACCTCCAATAATCATAATCTCAAAAAACTGCAATATCAGCAAGTTTTCTTGTCAAAAATTGCAAATGTAGCATTTAATCAACAGGTTTTAATGGGCTAGCTGAAGTGAAAAACAGTAGCGCACACAAAATTTATAAAAAGAAAAAAAAAAAACAGTCAAAGCAGCATAAAAAATAGTTCTGTAAGAACTTACCATAACCTTAGATGTCCTTCTCTTCCATGTTGCAGTATTCATAACAGTAGGGAGTTGCTGCCTGCAGTGCTACCTTCTGGCCAACATACCAAAGTCTTTGCCTCTGAAGGGTACGTGTGATGTCCCTTGTCAGGGCCATAACCCGACATTGAGTATAAAGGTGATGTCTGCACGCACCGTCCTCAGAATGAACTGCCGCATATGGTAGTACTCCTGTGGGTAGAAGGGTCCCAAGGGAGCCCTCAGAATTACATGTAGGCTAGAGTCAGGGTAGCAGGACGTCTGTGTTTAGTGGAGAACTGGGGGATAGAAGGGTTCTGTCCCCACAAGTCAGCCTGTTATGTAAGCTGGTAAAGCAGAGGGGTAGGTGGGGGGACTGAATACTGCAACATGGAAGAGAAGGACACCTAAGGTTATGGTAAGTTCTTACACAACTATTCTATGTCCTCCTGTTCAAATGTTGCAGTATTCATAACTGTAGGGAGAGTACCAGAGCTTTTAGGTACTGTTATGGGTGGAGGATTGGGTTCTCTAGTCAACGAGTCCTTGGAGAATGGACCTGGCAAATCCTGTCCTAGCTCTAGAGACTAGGTCCAGTTTGTAATGTTTCATAAAGGTGTGGACAGAAGTCCAAGTGGTAGCTTCAAGAATGGAAGCGTAGTCAATTTCTTTGAAAAAGGCTGCTGAGGAAGCAGCTGCCCTGGTGGAGTGAGGTTTGACTTGACTGTGCAAGAATTTACCATGGTGAGAGTAGCACAAGGTAATGGATTTTGAAATCCATGAAGAGATGGTTTGCTTGGAGACTGCCTTCCCTAGAGCTCTCTGGTGGAAGGAGATGAAAAGTTGACCTGACTTTCTGATACGCTTGGTTTTGTCTGTCTAAGTAATACCTCAGTTGTCTTTGGGCATCCAAGGAATGGAGGGTCATTTCTGAGGAATTTTGTGGTTGAGGGAAGAAAACCAGTAGGTTAATGGTCTGGTTTAGTGAACCACCTTCGGCATGAAGGAAGGGGTTTGGTCCTTAGGGCCACTCTGTCCTTGTGGAAAATAAGGTAGGGAGAGGTAACCATGAGAGCTTGGCATCTCCGAAACCCTCCTGGCGTACGTAAGGGCCACTAGTAGTACTGTTTTCAGTGTGCATAGCTTCAGGGATACTGAATAGGCTGGTTCAAAGGGTGGCAATGTAAGTTTTTCTAGCACAAAGATCAGGTCCCAAGGGGGAGGGATAGTTTCCTGGGAGGCTAGATGTGAAGAAAGTACAGTTGCATACACTTAACATAAATGTAGATGTTTGAGTGCATTAACTGTTGCAGTCTTCACACTTCGCTTATCTGCCTGCAGGTAGCCCTCAGTCGGCCCGAATACCAGAGACTTAGTATTTCTATGTCAGTTGCTGCCACTTCAGGACTGACAGCAGGTCGTCATGGGTATAAAAACAGGCAGCCGATGCCATTGTATCAGTTTTTCTTGCCCCAAAAGTCAGGAGCCCCCCAAATAGGGAGCTAAGTTATGGTGGAAAAAACACCACCAGTAAAAAGTAAATACCAATAAGCCCTGTAAGGGATATGCAATAGAGATAGATAAGAGATAGATAAGAGAGAGAGACAAGGGGGCTGGAGAGTGGGAAACCACGACTGCAACAGTGAATACACTTGAGCATCTACATTTATGGTAAGTGTACACAACTGTACTATGTTCTTCGTGTTTCACTATTGCAGTCATCACACTTGGGTTGATTCCTAAAGCTGAAGAATGGGTGGAGGCAGTCAAGAAGGATTGGGGCTGGCTAATATGTCCTGCAGGACTGCTGCTGCAAAACCCACCCTGGATTTGGAAAAGAGAGGCAGGTGGTAATGCTTGGAAAAGATAGGCAGGTGGTAATGCTTGGTGAAGGTGTGAACAGAACTCCAGGTAGCAGCTTCCAGAATGTCCCTGGTAGGGGACTCCCCTGAAGAATGCTGTAGAGGTTGAAGTTGCCCTAGTGGAATGCGTTCTGACCCCCAGACTGGTGGTTTCCCATGGTGTTTGTAAAAGAAACGGATACAGTGTGCTATCCATTTGGAGATGGTTTGTTTTGCTATGGCCTTGCCCTCTGCCCCTGGTGCAAAGCTGACTAGTAACTGGTCAGATTTCCTTAAAGGCTTAGTCCTATCAAGGTAGAATCTGAGCTGTATGTGCACGTCTAAAGAGTGCAGGATCCTTTCCCCTTTATTTTGAGGATTAGGGAAAATGTAGGCAAATGGATAGATTGGTTAAGAGCCACACTGGACACCACCTTAGACATAAAAGTAGGGTTAGTCCTGAGGGAGACCATGTCAGCATGAAAAATAACAAAGGGTTCCACAGCCATAAGTACTTGCAGCTCAGACATTCTTCTATCTGAAGTGATGGCCAGAAGCAAGACTGTTTTCCAATAAAGGAATTTTAAGTCTGCTGACGCTGCAGGCTCAAAGGGAGGGTAGCATAAGCTTTTCCAGCACAAAGTTAAGGTCCCAAGCAGGGGTGGGGGCTCTCCTTGGCGGCCTCAAGTTGCTGGCCTCTCTCAGGAACTGTTTGATGAGAGGATGAGAGAAGAGAGGTGGCTCAGTGCTGTAATGAGCAGAGATAGCAAAGGCATGGATCTTAATAGAAGAGAAGGATAGGCCTTTGTGGAGTAGATCTGCTAGGTAATCCAGGATGAGAGGTAAGGAGGGCACTGCTGTGTCACTCTTTAGAGTGAATCCAGGAACAATATCTCTTCTACTTATCAGCATAGGATTTCCTTGTACTGGGTCTTCTGTCTTCAAGAATGACGTCCAGCACCTGCTTGCTTAGGCTGGCCACTGGAGGAGAATTCAAGGAATAAGCCAGGCTCCAAGGTTCAGGGTTTGCAGTTACGGATGCAAGATCTGTCCTTCGTGCTGAGTGAGGAGGATTAGGATCTGGGGTATGTGCCATAGTGGCACCGGTGACAGACTGCGCAGTACAGGGTACCAATGCTGGTGTTGACAGTCTGGAGCAATCAGGATTGCCCTCGGTCTTTCCTGTCTTATCTTGAGTAATACTCTTGTAAGAAGAGGCAGAGGGGGGAATGCATAGATTGAGAGGTTTACCCACTGGAAGGATAGGGCATCCACTTTCCAGGCCCAGCTGTGAGGTGTCCTGGTGCAGAATTTGCTGAGCTGGTGATTGTAGGGAGACGCAAACAGGTCCACCTTCGGGGTCCATCATTTCTGGGTTAGAAGGCTGAAGGTGGTGAAGTCTAACTGCCGCTCATGTGGGTCTAAGAGATTTCTGCTTAAGTCATCTGTCAGAGAGTTTAGTTTGCCTGGCAGGAATTGAGTTTGCAGATGAATATGCATGGCCAAAGCTGTGTTCCACAGGGTCGTGGGTAAGAGTGAGTTCCCCCCTGCTTGTTGATATACCACATCACTGTGGTGTTGTCGGTTTTTATCAGAAAAGGGTCCTGGTGAGAGTAGTGATCTGAAAGCTGTCAGAGCATGCTGAACAGCTAGCATCTCTTTTTGGATGACATGCAGATGAATTTGGCTTGGGCTCCAGTGGCCCTGAATGCACTTGTCGTCCAGATGTGCCCCCCAGGAATAGTCTGATGCGTCTGTGGTTAGGTTCTGGGCGGCGTGTGGTTGTGTAAAGGTTAGCCCCTTATTGTGTTTGCATGCAGCTGTTCACCAAAGAAACTCTGTCCTTAGACAAGGTAAGATAGGTATGACGGTTTCCACGTCCTGAGAATGTTGGCACCAAAGACTTTTTAAGTACTATTGAAGTTTCCTCATATGCAGTCTGGCATATGGAATTAGTAGAATGCAAGAGGCCATGAACCCTAGAGCCTGCAGGATTTTCCTTGTGGATAGCGGAGTTCTCGTGGCCATTTGAGAGAAGTAGCCCGTTACATAGTCTTGTTTTTCTGGAGTAAGGAATGTCATCTGGGATGCTGTGTCCAAGCTTTCTCCCAGGAAAAGAATCTTTTGACTGGGGACTAGTTTTGATTTCTTTTTGTTGATAGTGTAACCCACGGAGGTTAGAAGGTCCTTTACAAATGTCAGGTGCTGCAACAGCTTTTCCTGACTGTCTACCTGAATCAGGCAAGCTTCCAAGTAAGGGAATATTTGAATCTTTCTCTGTCTGCAATAGCAAAAGCAATGGCTGGAGCCAGGTATTTTATGAAGACTCTGGGAGCAGTGAATAAGCCAAAGGGAATTGCAGAGAACTGATAATGTATAGATCCTGCCGTGAAGCGTAGATATTTCCTGCATGAGTCCCTGATAGTAATGTGCAGATAGGCTTCCTTTAGGTCTAGAGTGGCTAACCAGGCATCTTTGGACAGCATAGGAAGAAGCTGCTGAAGGGTGAAAGGGTGAGCATTTTGAATTTTGGTACCACCAGGAAGGTGTTGAAAATAGAAAGATCTAAGATTGGGTGCCCTCTTTTCTGGGTACCAGGAAAAGTCCGGAATAAAGCCCTTGACCTATCTGTTCTGTAGGAACAGGTTGAATTGCTTTTATGGAGAGCAGGGACTGAACTCATTTTTCTGCCTCTGTACACTGGTTTGGAGGAAGGTCTGGGAACCCTTTTGGGATTGGCAGTGTGTGGAAATAGAATTTGTACCCCCGGGATACTATGTTGAGGACCCATCTGTCTTTGGTGATGGAGGTCCAGTTGTTTGCATGGTGGGCAAGTTTTCCTCCTAGGGGCACGGGCAATTGGGCAGAGGTGAGAACAGGAGTTGAGAAGTCATTGTGAATTATTTCCATAAGGGGGTGGCTTAGCACTCCCTATTTTAGAACTGGAGGCACTCCATTGCTTAGATCTCTGCATACCCTGAGACTGTAATCTGTGGGGGGGGGGGGGTCTGTTTCCTCTGGGCCTAGTTTGAGAGAGTCTAGAGGGGGCTGGAAAGGTCCAATGTTTCGAGGGGCAATACCTACTGAATCTTGGAGGCAAAAAATCTTTGACTGTCTGCATACACTTTTCTTCCATCTTTTTTAGAATCTCTTCTGCTTTGGTGCCAAACAGATTATCCTTGTTCAAAGGAGCATCCAGTAATTTTGATTTGACATGGTCTGGCAAGGTCTACTCCTTAAGTCAAGCATGCCTTCTAAGTACAGAACCTGTGACTGCTGCCCTGCAAGATGCTTCTAGGGCGTCAAACCCACATTGCAGGGTAATTCTTTATTTTCTGCACAGTCAGGAAAGGTAGATAATTCTTGCTTAATAAGTTCCATAGTATGTTGCTGGTATTATAGCATGTAAACTGGCAATTCAATGCCCTAATGGCGAGAGTTGCAAAGGTGTATACTTTTTTACCCCATCTGTCTAAAGCTCGGGAATCCCTTTCTGAAGGGGTGGGATTCTTAGCTGTAGTTGCTTTTATGCCTTTGGGCCCTTGGGAGATAACCTCTGGGTCAGCAGTAGGATTTTTGAAAAGAAATGTGTGACAGTCAGGGACACTGTAGTACCTGTCTGGTTTCCTTGCTGCAGAGGGTAAAGTATCAGGAGTTAGACTGGATTCCATAAAAACATCATCCACAACATCCAAGACTGGAGGGATAGCTAAGGGCCTATGCTGTGGCAAATCTAAAAATTCACTGAGTCGCTTTTTGGACTGAGGATAATCCTGGAATTCCCAGTGGAAAAGCTCTCTTAAAGTATGCATGGTTTCACCAAAAGAAAAATCCTCTGGAGGGGAAGCAGAAGAAAAGGATTCCTCTGCATCTGAATCCTCATAAGCAGATAAAGGCATGTCTTCATATTCAGAAACCTCAAAGTTGTCAGACTCCTGGTCAGTTAAAGCTGCTGGGGACAGGTCTCTTTCTCTTAGCAGGGGAAGGCAGGCTTTCCCTAATCAGCATGATCAAGTCTTCTGCCATTTTAAGCATTTGAGATTGTAGTAAGGAAGCAAGTGCTTGAGTTTGGGTCATCGTTTTTTTTTAGGTGTAGCTCATACTCTTGGCCTTAGAAACTCGGTAGTTTTAGACAGAACTGAAGATATGAAAGAAGTCATCAGTTTGTGTCGAATATCGATAATGCGAAGAAAGTACAGTTGTGTACACTTACCATAGATGTAGATATTCAAGTGTATTCACTGTTGCAGTCATCACATTTGGGCTATCTGCTTGCAATAGCCCTCAGTCGGCCTGATTATCAAAGTCTTGGGTCCTGCTTCAGTTGCTGTCTCATCTTCCATGACGTCAGGTAGTCAGGGGTATAAAGCATGCAGCCAATGCCATTACATCAGTTATTCTTGCCCCAGATGTCGGTTGCTCCCCAAATGGGAAGCAATTAAATATATACACAAGGTTATACCTCCAACAAAAAAGAAAATACACCAAAAAGCTTTTAAGCATAGTAAAATGAACGAGAGGTATAGCCAAAAGAAGTCAGGGGGCTGGAGAGAGGGTACCCAGGACTGCAACAGTGAATACACTTGAACATCTACATTTTTGTAATTGCACAGGGTATTTTTTATTAACATTGGTTAAGCATTGTAACTTTTTACTTCACATTCATGACTTTATAATATTTTCTTTCTTCATTAAAGCTAATACTTTTATGAATTTATTCTTATTTTATACATCTAAAATGTATTTTACATTCCCTAGTACTTCAGTTCAACTCTTACTGGTGGAGTACTTGCTGATTATTATCTGACAGCCCTTTATGTTATTGTCTTATATATTATTTTTCTCTTTTTTTTTTATCTTTGTTTCTGCCTTTACCTGTGCTCTTTTTTTTTTTTACTTTATTTCATTTGTTTTTACTTTTTTTTTTTTTTTTTTTTTTTTTTTTTTTCCTTTTTTTCTTTTTTTTTTTTTTTTTATTTTTTTTTTATAATATATTTTTTTTTTTTCTTCAAAAAACTTTTGTTTTTCATTTTTTTTTTTCCCCTTTTTTTTTTTTTTTTTTTTTTTTTTTTTTTTTTTTGTTTTTTTTTTATTTTCACTTTTATTTTTTTTTTTTTTTTTTTTTTTTTTTTTTTTATTTAAACTTTTATTTTTTGTTTCTTTTTTTTTTTCTATTTTTTTGTATTTTTTATTTTTTTATATTTTTTATTTTTATCCTCTAATTTTCCTTTTTTTTTTCTTTTCTAGCTTTTTTTTTTCCTTTTTTTTTTTTTATTTTTTCCTTACTTTTTGTTTTTTTTTTTTTTGCTTGTTGTTCCTTTCTTGTTTTTTTCCTCTCCTTTTCTTCTTTCCTCTTTTTTTTTCCTTTTCCACTTCCCTTGTTTTTTTTTTTCTGTGCTTTTTATTTTTTTTTTTTTTTTCATTCATTTTTTGTTTTTTTTTTTTTTTTATTTTTTTTTTTATTTTTATGTTGTTTTGTTTTTTTTTTTTATCTTCTTATTTTGCTTCCTGTGCCTGCTTTTGTTTGTGCCTTTGTTTTGTTTTTTTTTGTACCCCTGCTTGGCGCCTGGGGTGTTTTGAAAGTGTAGAGTAGGTTTTATTGGTAATGTTTTTGGTTGTTAGAGTGTTAGGTTGTTTTATTTTTTTTATTTTTGGGGGTTTGTTATATTGGGTATTGGCCATTTTTTTTTTTTTGGTGAGCCTTTTTATTTATATGACATCTACATATAAATAAAATACAGTGTATCTGCAGAAAGCAATAGACCAAAGCTAAGGTTAGGAGGTTAAAGCATTAGAGCAAAGGTATGCAAAGGAGTGGCAAAAAGTCTGGATTTAAGAGGAGTGAACAGTGAAATTAAAAAAAAATGAGTGTAGGAGTACTATGTTCAAGTGCAGCAAGGCAGAGGAGATCCAGATGCATTGAATGTGAGCAAGAGCTGCAAATATGAGGCATGGCAAATGGGGAGTTTGCTGAGGTGAAATGATGAATGTTATGAACTAAACTCCAGCTAGCAGCTTCTACAATATCCCTGGTAGGAACACCTCTGAGAAAGGCTACTGAAGTAGATGCAGCCCTGGTGGAATGAGATCTGATCCCCTGGGGGAAAGGTTTTCCATGCTGCTTATAACAGAAACGAATACAATGGCTTATCCATTTAGAAATGGTCTGCTTTTCAAATAGCCTTCCCCTCCGCCCCCTGCAGCAACTGCTACCAGCAGTTGTTCAGATTTTCTTCGAGATTTATTCCTGTCCAAGTAGAATTTAAGTTGTCTGTGTACATCCAATGAATGCAGAATCCGCTCTCCCTTGTTCTGTGGATTGGGAAAGAAAGTTGGCAAATGAATGGACTGATTAAGAGCCACACTGGATATCACCTTGGGCATGAATGATGGATTGGTCCTGAGTGACACCCTGTCTGATGAAAGATGATGAAAGGCTCCACTGCCATAAGGGCCTGTAATTCAGATATCCTTCTAGCTGAAGTGATTGCTAAAAGGAAGGCTGTTTTCCAGGAAAGAAATTTTAAGTCTGCAGTTGCAGCTGGCTCGAAAGGAGGTAGAGTGAGTTTCTCCAATACAAAGTTAAGGTCCCAGGCAGGGCTTGGAGCTCTCCTGGGTGGTCTCGTTTTTGGCCCCTCTGAGATACTGCTTTAGAAGAGGATGAGAGAAGAGGGAGGGATCTGTGTTGTAATGGGCTGAAATGGCTAAGGCATGGATTTGTATGGAAGAAACAGACAGGCCCTTGTGAAGCATCTCAGTTAAGTATTGCAAAATCTGAGGTAAATTGGGCACTGCTGTGCTCATCCCTTGAGATTGATTCCAGGCACAGAATCTTTTCCATTTGTCAACATAAGATTTTCTAGTACTAGGTCTTCTCACCTCCAAAATGACATCCATCACAGGTTTGCTGAGGGATGCTAAGGGTGAATTTAAGTGATTAGACAAGCTGCAAGATTCAATGTTTGGAGCTGAAGGTGCAGAATTTGGTTCTCCTGCTGAGATAGTAAGGAAGGTGTCTGAGGCAGGTGCCATGGAGAAATGTGTGACATACTGCGCAGGTGTGGGTACCAGTGTTGGCGGGGCCAGTCTGGAGCAAGCAAAATCATTTTTGGTTTGTCCTGTTTGACTTTTAGTAGAACCTTGGAGAGCAAAGACAGAGGGGGGGAAAGGCATAGACTGATGGGTTTTTCCAGCTGAAGGACAGAGCATCCACTTTCCAGGCTTTTTTGTGATGAGTTCTTGTGCAAAATTTGTCCAACTGGTAGTTCTCGGGTGAGGCAAAAAGATCCTTGTCTGGGCTCCCCCGTTTGTGTGTCAACATGTTGAAAATCCGTGGTTTCAGTTTCCATTTGAGAGGGTCCATGACATTTCTGCTTAGTTCGTCTGCCAGAACAGTCTGCTTTCCTGACAGGACTTGAGCTTGTAGTTGTACTTGGTAGCTCAAGGTCGTGTTCCACAATGCCATGGCTAGTCTGCAGAGGGGGTAGGAATGTGGACCCCCCCCCCCCGCTTGTTTATGTACCACATAACTGTGGTGTTGTCTGTCTTTATCAGTAATTGTCTTGGATGAAGGCAGTCCTTGAAGGCTGTCAGTGCATTCTGTACAGCTAGCATTTCTTTTTGATTGATATGAAGGTGCATTTGATTTGGGCTCCATTTGCCCTGAATGCACTTCCCTGCCAGATGAGCACCCCATGCATAGTCTGATGGGTCTGTAGTTAGGGTTTGGGCGGCAGGGAGTGGTGTGAATGGCAGTCCCTTGTTTTGGTGGCAGGCCTCTGCCCACCATAGGAACTCTAGGCGCAGGCAAGGTATGATAGGAATCAATATTTCCAGGCTGTGACAATGTTTGATTCCATAAACTCTAAGTACCACTGAAGTTTCCTCATATGCAGTTTTGCATATGGAATTAGAAGAATGCATGAGGCCATGAACCCCAAGGCTTGCAGTATTTGCCTTGCAGATAGCAGGGTTTTTGTGGCCACCTGTTTGAAGTAAGTCACCAAATGAACTTGCTTTTCTGGCGCAAGGAAAAATATCTGGGCAATTGTATTCAAGCTTGCACCCAGGAATGTAATTTTTTGAGAGGGTACCAGTTGAGATTTCTTTTCGTTTATGGTGTACCCTAGACAGGTTAGAAGTCTTTTTACAAACACCAGATGTTTTAGAAGAATGGACAGGTTTTCTGCCTGAATAAGACAATCGTCCAGGTATGGATATATTTGAATATTTATTTAACTGCAAAATGCAATTACTGGACCCAGGCACTTTGTGAATACCCTGGGCGCAGTAGACAAGCTAAAGTGCAGTGCAGAGAACTGATAATGCATGCAGCCTGCTTTCAAGCGTAGGAATCTTCTGCAAGATTCCCTGACTGGGATATGCAGGTAAGCCTCTTCAAGTAGAGAGTTGCCAAAGTACAGTTTTGTACCTACCATAAATGTAGATGTTCAAGTGTTCACCCTGCTGCAGTCCTCACACTTGGGTTATCCTGCCGTCAGGCGGTCCTGCAGTCGGCCTGAGTTCCAAAGTCTTGGTCTGGCATCGGTTGCTGTCGCTTCTTCCCTGACGTCAGTGTGCTAGGGGTATATAAGAGGCATCAGACTCAATTTTCTTCAGTTTTTCTTGCCCCAGATGTCAGGTGCCCCCAATAGGTAGGCAATATTATATAGATATATATATATATATATATATATATATATATATATATATAGCTATATAAAAATAAAACAATACCTTCAGGCACAAGCAAATACACCACAGAGGTTGTATAGGATAGATTGGCATAGATAAGTTCAGCTAATTTAGAGGGGATGGAGGGAGGGTAACCTGGACTGCAGCAGGGTGAACACTCGAACATCTACATTTATGGTAGGTACAAAACTGTACTATGTTCATTGTGTTACCCTGCTGCAGTCATCACACTTGGGTTGAATCCCAAAGCTAAGGATGGGTGGTGGAGTTAAACAGGGTTTTAAGAAGCTAGTAGGCCCTGCAAAACTGCAGTGGCAAAACCAGCTCTAATCTTAGAATATAGGGGTAAGTGATCGTGTTTGTTGAAGGTGTGCACTGAACTCCAAGTTGCAGCTTCCAGAATATCCTTGGGTGGCAATCCCCTGAGAAAGGCTGCTGATGTAGCTGTGGAGTGGGGCCTAATGTTAGCAGGTACCGGTTTCCCATGATGCGTGTAGCAGAAACGTATGCAATGCCCTATCCATTTAGAAATGGACTGTTTTGAGATAGCTTTTCCTTGTGATCCTGCAGCATAGGCTACAAAGAGCTGTTCAGATTTTCTGAATGCCTTAGTTTTATCCAAGTAGTAACGTAATTGCCTGTGAATGTCCAAAGAGTGCAGGAGTCTTTCTCCTTTGTTCTGGCAAATGAATGGTTTGGTTTAGGGCCACACTGGATACCACCTTTGGCATAAAGGTAGGGTTAGTTCGTAGAGAGGCTCTGTCTTGATGAAAAATGAGGAAAGGCTCCACTGCCATTAGTGCCTGTAGCTCTGAGACTCTTCTAGCTGAGGTTATTGCTAGCAGCAGGGCAGTTTTCCATGAAAGAAATTTTAAATCAGCTGAAAACGCTGGTTCAAAGGGTGGCAGTGTAAGCTTTTCCAGAACAAAGTTGAGATTCCAAGTAGGTGTTGGTGCTCTCCTGGGCGGTCTTATGTTCTTAGCCCCTCTGAGGTACTGTCTTAGGAGTGGATGTGAGAATAAAGGAGGATCCGTGCTGTAATGAGCTGAAAATGCTGAGGGGTGGATCTTAATAGATGAAAAGGAAAGTCCTTTGTGCAACATCTCAAGTTAAATATTGTAGAATCTGAGGAATGTTTGGTTCAAGGGGATTTTGGCCTTTAGCCTGGTTCCAGGCACAAAATCTTTTCCATATGTCTGAATAGGTTTTTCTGGTGCTGGGCCTCTTGGCCTCCAGAATGACATCCATAACAGCTTTGGATAGAGGAGTTGGCTGGTTGTTTAGGTAATTTGCCATGCAGCCAGGTTTAAAGTCTAGAGCTGGCTGTGTAGAATCTGATTGTCTCGCTGGGTAAGCAGGTGAGGAATTTGTGGTAAAATCCATGGTGGGCCGTGGGCCATGTTCCTTAGAATTGGACACCAATGCTGGCGTGGCCAGTCTGGTGCAATGAGTATCATTTGTGGCCTCTCTAATCTGACTTTCAGCAGTCCCTTTGCTAGAAGAGGCAGTGGAAGAAAGGCATACACTGTTAACGTTTTCAAACTGAATGAGAGGGCGTCCACTTTCCAAGCTTGTGGATGGAATGTCCTTGTGCAAAATTTTTTAAGTTGGTAGTTTTGGGGGCTGGCAAACAGATCTATGTGTGGGCGTCCCCATTTTTGAGCTATCATTGCAAATACTTGTGGATCTAGTTTCCACTCGTGTGGATCCATGATGTTTCTGCTTAGGTCGTCTGCCAAAGTGTTTTTCTTTCCTGGAAGGAATTGTGCTTGCAATTGAACCTGGTAAGACAGTGCTGTATTCCACAAGGTCATTGCTTGCCTGCATAGCGGGTAGGAATGTGTGCTCCATTGCTTGTTTATATACCACATAACTGTGGTGTTGTCCGTCTTTATTATTAGTTGTCCTGGGTGTAAGAGGTCCTTGAAAGCTGTTAGGGCATTCTGTACTGCTAGCATTTCTTTTTGATTGATAAGCAGATGCCTTTAATCTGTAGTCCATTTGCCCTGAATGCACTGTCCTGCCATGTGTGCTCCTCAGGCATAGTCCGATGCATCTGTTGTCATAGTTTGCCTGGCTGTGGGTAAGGTGAAAGGCTGACCCTTGTTGAGATGACATGTCTGTGCCCACCACAGAAACCCTTGTTGAAGGCAGGGAATGAGTGGTATCATTGTTTCCAAGCTGTGGCTGTGCTGAGTCCATACGCTTTTCAGGTACCATTGTAATTTCCTCATATGCAGTTTTGCAAATGGTATTGGTAGTATGCAAGATGCCATGAATCCCAAGGCCTGCAGAATTTTTCTTGCAGGGAGTTGGGTCTTTGTTGCCATTATTTTGAAATATTGAGTCAGCTGTTGTTGCTCGTCTGGCGTGAGATAAGCCATCTGGGCCATTGTATTCAAGCTGGCACCCAGGAATATTATGTTTTGTGAGGGCACTAGTTTTGATTTCTTTTCGTTTACTGTGTACCCTAGGCAACTTAGAAGGTGTTTGACAAATGCCAGATGCTTTAAAAGAATGTCCTTGCTTTCTGCTTGAATAAGGCAGTCGTCCAGGTATGGGTATATTTGAATTCCTCTTTGTCTGCAGTATGCAATTACTGGTGCCAGGCATTTTGTGAAGACCCTGGGCGCAGTAGATAAGCCAAAGGGCAGTGCAGAGAATTGATAATGTGTTGAACCTGCAATGAAGTGGAGGTATCTTCTGCAATTGTGTCTGATAGGGACATGCAGGTATGCCTCCTTGAGGTCCAACGTTACTAGCCAAGCATTCTTGCCCAGCATGGGAAGAAGCTGCTGTAGTGTTAGCATCTTGAATTTTGGTACTTGCAGATAGGTGTTCAGAATTGAAAGATCCAGAATGGGCCTCCATGCTTTGTCTTCTTGGGACTAGAAAGAGTCTTGAGTAAAATCCTTGTCCTTGCTCCTGTGTAGGTACCTGTTGAATGGCTCTCATGTCCATGAGAGCTGTAATTTATTTTTGTGCCTCTGCCCATTGATTTGGTGGCAGGTTTGGCATTCCTTTTTTCCTTGGCAAGGTATGAAAGTGGAATCTGTATCCCTGTGAGACAATGTTTAGGACCCATTTGTCTTTTGTGATGATGTACCAGTTGTCTGCAAAAAATGCTAATTTTCCTCCCAAGGGAGCTGCCAGGAGAGATTTGCTTGGTAGTTTGAAGATCGAGTCATTGTGTTTGTCTTCTGCTAGCTTGGGGCCTGTCTTCTCCTCCTTTCTGGGTAGCAGTACCCCATTGGCGAGGTTTGTAAGGGCCTTGTGACTGACCTCTGCCCCTTGGGCATCTGTATTTGCCCCTCTGTAATCTATCAGAAGCTGGAAAGGACCAGTTTTTTGTTGGCCAATTTCTGCTGAAACGAGGGGGTTGTACCTGAAAGAAATTCTTGACCGTCTGCATAGACTTTGCCTTCTCCTCCATTTTCTTTAAGACCTCTTCTGCTTTGACACCAAATAATACATCCTACTGTAAAGGTGCATCCAATAATTTTGCTTTAACATGAACAGGCAGGGTTTGTTCTTTTAACCAAGCATGTCTACGTATGACAGACCCAGTAACAGCTGCTCTACAGGAAGCTTCCAATGAATCAAATCCACATTGTAAAGTATGTTTGCCCACCTGTTCAGCTGCATGCAACAGATCCTGCATTTCCTTGAATTCAGACTGTTCTTTATGTGTGCTCATTTTTTGCTTTAATTGAGACATTAGGAATTGCTGATATTTCAGCATGTGAAACTGACAGTTTAATGCTCTCATAGCCAGAGCTGCTGAGGTGTATATTTTCTTTCCCCATCTATCTAGGGCTCTGGAATCCCTTTCAGAGGGCACAGGATTTTTAGCCATAGAAGCTTTAGCCCCCTTGGGACCCTGGGAAATTGTTTCTGGGTCAGCCACAGGGCTTTTATAAAGGAATTTGTGAGAGTCAGGCACTCTGTAGTATCTCTGTCTGGTTTGGCTGGAACAGGAGGTAGAGAGTCTGGATTTAGACTAGACTCCAAGTAAACATCATCCACAATATCTAAAACTGGAGGGATAGCAAGTGGTCTGTGCTGGGGTAGTAAAAGGAACTCTCGGAACCTTTTCTTAGAATCAGAGTAGTCCTGGCCTTCCCAGTGGAAATGTTCCCTCATGGTATGTAAAGTTTCCCCAAAGGAGTAGTCTTCAGGGAGAGATGCTGAGGGGATAGAGTCTTCAGCATCAGAGTCTTCATAAGGGGGAAAAGTGTAATCCTGTTCCTCAGAAGAATCTGAGGAAACTGAAACCTGGTCAGAGGAAGCATAATCCTCCTCTTGTCTTGGTCTTTTATCTGGAGGGGGATGGGAACCCCTGATTAGGGTAATCAAATCTTCAGACATCTTAAGCATCTGTTTCTTAGGCATGGGGCCTTGAACTGTAGACTGATGTACAGTCTTTTTTGGTTTTAATGGAGTTTTAAGCTTAGCATAAGACTTAATGGTGAGTGTAGTCGGTCTGAAGACACCTTCTGCAACCGAAGGTGTTTCCACTGCACCGGGGTCTTTTTCTGCTCCGGTGTCGGAAGGGCCTAATGACGATGGCTGCATCGGCCTAGTACACTCCACTTGAGAATCCGCAGCTGTCTGGGGTTCCAATTCTGCGGTCGTCAGGGGCTGTGTAGGCACCTCACTGAAAACCGGAGAACCGGCGACAGGCCCAGCACAGGCCTTGGAGTCTGGCTTGTTCCTAGGCTGCCTGTCCTTATCCTTGCGTTTTTTATGCATGCCGGTCGTCGGCTGCTCCGACGGCATGATATAATTCCATTTTCTACCAAAGTAATGTCGTGCAAAGTCAAAACGGCGTTTGATAGTTCGTTTATTAAACCTAGCACAAAACCGACAACCTGTGATGTCGTGGTCTGGGCCTAGGCAAGGAATACAATAAGAATGGAAGTCCTTATGAGGTATTTGCTTCCCACAAGAAATGCAATTGTTAACTTTTTCTGAAATCGGACTGAGGCAAGTAAAGGTTCCCCAACGGGGTACTTAGCTTTATTGAAGACTTCGGACTGAAATTCGATTAGAAAATCTCAGGTGTTGGTCGACCGGCACTTGCGAACGGCTTCTGCTTCGGGCACCACGCGGCAAGAAAGACTGAAGAAAATGGCGTAGGATGCCTCTTATATACCCCTGGCGCACTGACGTCAGGGAAGAAGCGACAGCAACCGACCCCGGACCAAGACTTTGGAACTCAGGCCGACTGCGGGACCGCCTGACGGCAGGATAACCCAAGTGTGATGACTGCAGCAGGGTAACACGATGAACATCCAGGCATCCTTGCCTAGCATAGGAAGTAACTGGTGAAGAGTCGGCATCTTGAATTTTGAAATGTCCAGAAAGGTGCTTAGAGTAGACAGGTCCAGAATTGGATGCTATGATTTGTCTTTTCTGGGTACAAGGAAAAGTCTAGAATAGAAACCTTGTCCCTTTTCCTCTTCTGGTACTAGTTGAATAGCCCCCATGTTTAGGAGGGAAAGTACTTGTTTCTGAGCCTCTGCCCACTGATTTTGGGGCAGGTCTGGCCACCCTTTTGGAGTTAGCAGCGTGTGGAAATGAAATCTGTATCCCTGGGACACTATATTTAAAACCCATTTGTCCTGGGTTACAGGTTGCCAGTTTCTTGAATGAAGAGCCAGTTTCCCCCCAAAAGGGGCAGCTAAGAGGAAAGTGCTTGGAAATTTCAAAGGGAAGTCATTGAGACTGTTTACCATAGGGTGGTGCCTTGTTGTTTCCAGATTTGGAAGTGGAAGCACCCCATTGCTTAGTTCTGAAAGTCCCTTGGGACTGAAACCTGGTGGTGTTGGAATGTCTGGGTTTGGCCGTAGTGGCTCTGGAAGGAGCTGGAAAGGACCAGTTCTTAGTAGGCCAATGCCTACTAAATCTAGGAGGTTGCACTTGTAATAAATCTTTCACAGTTTGCATAGATTTAGCTTCATCTTCCATCTTTTTTAGAACTTCTTCAGTCTTCTTGCCAAATAAGCAGTCCTGCTGTAAAGGAGCATCCAAAAGTTTTGCTTTAACATGATCAGGCAGAGATTGCTCCTTAAGCCAAGCATGCCTTCTAAGCACAGACCCAGTAACAGCAGCCCTATTTGAGGCCTCTAAAGAATCAAAACTACACTGCAAAGTATGTTTGCCAACTTGTTAAGCTGAATGCAATAAATCCTGCAAACTTTATTCTCCACACAGTCAGAAATCAACATAATTTTCTGTTTAAGCAGACCCATGACATGTTGACATTTCAGCATATGGAACTGACAGTTTAAAGCCCTGATTGCCAAGATTGCAGAAGTATAAACCTTTTTACCCAATCTATCCAGTGCCCTGGAGTCTCTATCAGAAGGGGTAGGATTTTTAGCAGTAGAAGCCTTAATGCCCTTGGGCCCCTGAGAAATGGTTTAAAGGTCCATAACAGGATTTTTGAAAAGGAATTTGTGGGACTCAGGAACCCTGTAGTACATGTCTGGTTTGCTAGGGGCTGGAGGCAAGGAATCAGGGGCCATACTGGATTCCGAAAACATATCAACAATATCTAGTACAGGAGGTATAGCCAAAAGCCTATGCTGAGGAAGAAGGAAATCCCTAAGCCTCTTTTTGGCTTCAGAGAAATCCTGACTTTCCCAGTGGAAATGCTCCCTTAAGGTATGTAAAGTTTCCCCAAAGAGAAATCCTCAGGCGGAGAAGTAGAGGGAATGGAATCCTCTGCATCAGAGTCCTCATAAGTAGGTACGGACAAATCCAGATCATTAGAAGAGTCAGAAGAAACAGTGTCCTGTTCAGAAGATTCATAGTCAAATTCAATCCTAGGCCTCTTAGGGGGGGTGGGGTTTGACTACCCCTGATTAGAGTAATTAAATCGTCAGACATTTTGATAATTTGTTTTTTAGGCATAGTGGCCTGAACATGTGGCCTGGGCATAGGTTTTTTAGACACAGATTGAGATTTAGGCCTTAGTACTGAAGTTGGAGTCGGTTTAATATGCAAGTCTGTTGGCCTGAATACACCCTCAGAAGCCGGTGCCTGCTCAGCAGCTCCAGACCCATCCAAGGTAGAGACATCCGCGGGTTCCATATGTGAAGCATCTCACGGCATACCGGACTCAGAATGGGTCTCAGCAGAGGCCTGCGTATCAGAAGTAGCGGGTATCAGGGGCTGCGAAAGCGCCTCCCTGAGTACCGGCAAACTGGCGACTGGCTTAGGAGAAGCGTTGTTGGTAGCTTTGAACCTCAACGGCCTCTCTCTCTTTCTTTACGTTTTTTCGGTATTCCGGTAGTCAGATGGCTAACGGACGTCATTTCTGGATAATTAAACCGAGAACCAAAATATTTTGAAGCAAAAATGTACTGACGACAGATACTGCGCTAATTAAATAAAGCACAAAACTGACAGCAAGGTACGTTGTGGTCATGGCCTAGGGAAGGAATACAGTACAAATAAAAATCCTTATGAGGTATTTGCTTCCCACAACTAATACAATTATTAACTTTTACTGACATCGGTAAGGAGCAAAAAAAGGTTTCTCCAACGGGGTACTTGGCTTTAAGTTGAAGACTTCGGTTCTGAAACTCGAAAATGAAAATTTCAGGAGTCGCCCGATCGGCACTTGCGAACTGCTTCTGCTTCGGGCACTGCGCGGCAAAAAAGTCTGATGTAATGGCGTCGGCTGCATGTTTTATACCTCTGACGACCTGACGTCATGGAAGAAGGGACAGCAACCGACGCAGGACCCAAGACTTTGTTAATCAGGCCGACTGAGGGCAACCTGCCAACAGATTACCCAAATGAAATGACTGCAACAGTGAAATATAATGAACATCAGAATCTTTTCCATTTTTCAGCAAAAGATTTTCTAGTACTAGGCCTCCTTGCCTCCAGAATGACATCCAACACTTGTTTACTGAGGGATGGTAACAGAGAGATCAGGTAATTAGCCAGGCTGCCAGGTTCAGGGTTTGAAGCTGAGGGTGCAGAATCTGGCCCTCCTGCTGGGACAGCAGGGTAGGGGTCTGAGGCAAGTGCCATGGTGCCAGCAGTGACACACTGCACAAGAGGGGGTACCAGTGTTGGCGTGGCCAGTCTGGTGCAATCAGTATCATCCTTGGGTTGTCCTGTCTGATCTTTAGTAGTACCTTGGAGAGGACAGGCAGAGGAGGAAAGGCATAAACTGCCAGATTTTTCCAGGTGAAGGACAGGGCATCCACTTTCCAAGCTTGTATGTGGGGAGTCCTTGTGCAGACTTTGTTCAATTGGTAGTTCTGGGGGGAGGCAAACAGGTCTATATCTGGGCACCCCCATTTGTTAATCAACATGTTGAATGTCTTTGGTTCCAGTTTCCATTCATGTGGGTCCATGAGATTTCAGCTTAGTTTGTTTTCCAGTGTATTTAGCTTTCCTGGCAGGAATTGAGCCTGTAGGTGCACTTGGTAGCTCAAGGCTGTGTTCCACAGAGCCATGGCTAGTCTGAAGAGAGGGTCTGAGTGGGTTCCCCCACCTGTTTATGTACCACATAACAGTGGTGTTGTCCGTCTTTACCATTAATTGTCCTGGAAGAATGTGGTCCTTGAAGGCTGTCTGAACATTTTATACAGCTAACATCTCTTTCTGATTGATATGCAGGTGCATTTGACTTGGGTTCCATTTGCCCTGAATGCACTACCCGGCCAAGTGAGCCCCCCCCCATGCATAGTCTGATGCGTCTGTTAGGGTTTGGGCAGCAGGGGGTAGAGTGAATGCCAGTCCCTTGTTTTGGTGGCAGGCCTCTGCCCACCAAAGGAACTCTAACTATAGGCAGGGTATTGCTTCTAGATGCTGAGAATGTTGACACCACAGGCTTTTTAGATACCATTGTAATTTCGTCATATGCAGTCTTGCATGTGGAATTAGAAGAATGCAAGAGGCCATGAACCCCAAGGCTTGCAGTATTTGTCTTGCAGATAGCAGGGTTTTTGTGGCCATTAGTTTGAAGTAAGCTGTCAAATGAACTTGTTTCTCTGGCGTTAGGAAAGCCACCTGGGAAGTTGTGCTCAAGCTTGCTCCCAGGAATACACTTTGTTGACAGCGTACAAGATGTGATTTATTTTCGTTTATGGTGTACCCCAGACAAGTTAGCACCTTTTGTACAAACGCCAGATGATTCATAAGTATGTCCTGGCTTTCTGCCTGAATTAGACAATCGTCCAGGTATGGGTATATTTGAATATTCCTTTGCCTGCAAAATGCAATGACTGGAGCTAGGCACTTTGTGAATACCCTGGGCACAGTAGATAAGCCAAAGGCCAGTGCAGAGAAAGTAGTTTTGTACCTACCATAAATGTAGATGTTCGAGTGCTAATACAGCTGCAGTAATCACAGATGGGTTTTCAGCCGTCAGGCGGTCCCTCGGTCGGCCGAATTCCAAAGTCTTGGTCCGGCGTCAGTTGTCATCGCTTACTCTTCTGACGTCAGGAAGGCCAGAGTATATAAGACACAGCCGACGCCATGTTCTTCAGTCTTTCTTGCCCCAGATGTCAGGTGCCCCCAAAAGGAAGGCAATACATAAGTAAAGCTTATCCACATATGCAAGCAATGCAAAGTAATGCAAAATCAGTGTAAGCAAGCAAATAAAACATAACAGGATAACCCAGTCAGGAGGTATGAAGAGGTTGTTAGGCCCCATGCCAACCAAGAGGGAAGGAGGAAACCTGTACTGCAGCTGTATTAGCACTCGAACATCTACATTTATGGTAGGTACAAAACTGTACTATGTTCATCGTGCATACAGCTGCAGTAATCACAGATGGGTAGAGTCCCAAAGCTATGCATAGGGTGGTAGGTACTATGAGGAACTGGGTTGAGCCTGAATGCCCTGCAAAACAGCAGTGGCGAAGCCTGCTCTTGTTCTGGAGTATAAGGGCAGGTGGTAGTGTTTTGTGAAGGTATGTACAGAACTCCAAGTGGCTGCCTCCAAAATATCCTTAGTAGGCACACCTCTGAGGAAGGCTGTAGAGGTGGCTGTGGCCCTGGTGGAGTGAGATCTGATACCAGTAGGGACAGATTTCCCATGATAGGAGTAACAAAATCGTATGCAGTGGCCAATCCACTTGGAAATGGTCTGTTTGGTAACTGGTTTCCCTTGAGCCCCTACGGCATAGGACACAAAAAGTTGTTCTGATTTCCTGAAGGACTTTGTTCTGTCCAAATAGTAACGTAGCTGCCTATGGATGTCTAAAGAGTGAAGCAGCCTTTCCCCTTTGTTTTGAGGGTTAGGATAAAAGGTAGGCAGGTGTATGGCTTGGTTTAAGGCTACCCTGGATACCACTTTTGGCATAAAAGATGGATTAGTCTGAAGGAAACCCTATCCTGATGGAAGATGAGGAAGGGCTGCACCGCCATGAGGGCCTGTAGTTCAGAAACCCTACGAGCTGAAGTGATGGCCAGAAGGAAAGCTGTTTTCCAGGACAAATATTGCAGATCTGTTGAGGCAGCAGGTTCAAAGGGAGGCAATGTTCATTTTTCTAGTATGTAATTAAGGTCCCAGGCTGGTATTGGCTGCTTCCTTGGAGGTCTTATATTCTTAGCCCCTCTGAGGAACTGCGTAGAGAGGGTGAGAGAATAAAGGAGGATCCGTGTTGTATTCTGCAGAAATGGCTGAGGCGTGTATTTTAATGGAAGAAAATGAAAGTCCACTGTTCAGCAGTTCAGCTAGGTACTGTAAAACCGGAGGCAAGTTCAATTTTCTAGGGTCCTGTCTTCTTTTCTCATTCCAGCAGCAAAACCGCTTCCATTTTGCGGAGTAAGCTTTTCTTGTAGATGGTCTTCTGGCCTCCAAAATGACATCTTTCACCTCCTTGGAGAGTAGAGTCTGATGTGGTGTTAAGGAATTTTCCACGCAGCGAGGTTGAGTGTTTCCAGCTGACTGTGAAGGGTTTTGTAGCTGTTCTGCGTCAGCAGAAGAGGTATTAGAGGCAGGGACCAGGGAGGAGTATGTGTTAGGCTCCTCAGGAGTGGATACCAGTGTTGCCTTGGCCAGTCTGGAGCAATCAGTATCATCCTCGGTTTGTCTGTTCTTGCTTTCAAAAGCACCTTGGGCAGAAGAGGCAGGGGTGGGAATGCATAAACTGTCCATGTTGCCCAACTGAATGAAAGGCGTCCACTTTCCAGGCCTTTGGATGGAAGGTCCTTGAACAAAACTTTTCAATTGATGGTTCCTGTGGGAGGCAAAAGATCTATGTCTGGCCTCCCCCACGCTTGGATTATCTCCGTAAACACCTGTGGATGCAGCTTCCATTCGTGTGGATCTGTCATATTCCTGCTCAGAGTGTCTGCCAGTGTGTTTTCCAGTCCTGGCAAGTACTGTGCTTGAAGTTCGATTTGTCTTTCCAGAGCCAAGTCCCAAAGAGTCATGGCTAGTCTGCACAAGGGGTATCAGTGTGTTCCTCCTTGTTTGTTTATGTACCACATTACTGTGGTGTTGTATGTTCTTATCAGTAATTGTCCTGGCTGCAGGAAGTCCTTGAAAGCTGTAATTGCATTTATTACTGCTAGCATTTCTTTTTGATTGATGTGAAGGTGCTTTTCCTTTTGGGACCATCTGCCCTGAATGCACCTGTCCTTCATGTGCGCCCCCCAGGCGTAATCTGAGGCATCTGTGGTTATGACTTGTTTTGCTTGAGGCTTGTAGAATGGAAGGCCTGTGTTTACTTGACATGCTTGAGCCCACCATAGAAATTCCTTTTGCAGACATGGAATTATTGGTATAATTGCTTCCAAGCTGTGTTAAGACCATAGATTTTTTAGGTACCATTGAAGTTTCCTCATATGCAGCTTTGCACATGGGATTAGCAGAATGCAAGATGCCATGAAACCCAGAGCCTGCAGGATTTTCCTTGCAGTAAGCCTGGTACTTTTTGCTAGTGTTTTGTAGTACTGAGATAATTGCCCTTGTTTTTCTGACGTAAGGTATGCCATCTGGGTGTTTGTGTCCAAGCTGGCACCCAGGAAGGTTATTTTCTGAGATGGTGTATTCCAGAGAAAGCAGTAACCGTGTCACATATGCCAGATGTTCCAGTAGTATTTGTTTGCTGTCCGCTTGGATCAGGCAGTCGTCCAGATAAGGGTAAATTTGTATCCCTTGAAGTCTGCAATAGGCAATCACTGATGCCAGGCACTTTGTGAATACTCTGGGCACAGTAGATAAGCCAAAGGGCAATGCAGAGAATTGATAGTGGATTGAACCTGCAAGAAATCTGAGGTATCTTCTGCAGCTTTGTCTGATTGGGACATGCAGGTATGCCTCCTTGAGGTCCAATGTTACCAGCCAAAACTCCTTGCCCAGCATGGGAAGAAGTTGCTGTAATATGAGCATCTTGAATTTTGGTGCAGTAGAAATGTGTTTAGGATGGATAAGTCCAGAATGGGTCTCCAGTCGGTTCCTTTTCTTGGTACCAGGAAGAGTCTTGAATAAAAACCTTGACCTTGTTGATGCGTAGGTACCTTTGTATAGCTCTCATGTTTAGGAGCTTTGAAATTTGCAGTTGTGCCTCTACCCTTTGATTTTGTGGTAGGTTTGGCATGCCTCTCATTTTGGAAGAGTGTGAAATTGAAATTTGTAGCCTCTGTTTATAATGTCCAGAATCCATTTTGTCTGTTGTGACAATATGCCAATTGTTTGCAAATAATGCTAGTTTCCCTCCCAAAGGTGCTGCCAGCTGAGACTTGCTTGGCATGGAAATGAGGAGTCATTGGGTTTGCTTCCTGTATTGTTGTGCACTGTCTTCACCACCTCTTGGTGCTGGAGATTGCCATTGTCTGCCTCTATATGATCCTTGTGACTGCCCTCTGCCCCTTGTGCATCTGTATCTACCTCTTTGGGGCTTGTCAGTGGCTGGAAAGACCAGTTTTGAAGGCCAATTCCTGCTAAATCGTGGTGGCTGGACCTGTAAGAAAGCTTTGACAGTTTGCATAGATTTGGCTTTTTCTTCCATTTTTCGTAGTATATCCTCAGCATTAGTACCAAAAGTACATCCTTTGTAAAGGAGCATCAAGAAGTTTAGCTTTCACATGATCAGGCAAATTTTGTTCCCTAAGCCAGGCATGTCTGCGAATGACTGCTCCTGTAGCAGCCGCTCTACTGGAGGCCTCTAGGGCATCATAACCACATTGTAAGGTGTGTTTACCCACTTGTTCCGCACTATGCATCATATCCTGTAACTCTTTTAAATCTGGTTGTTCAGGTTGAGACATTTTGTTTTAATTGTGATAACAGGAACTGTTGATATTTAATCATATGAAACTGGCTGTTTAAGGCCCTCATGGCTAGGGTGGCGAGGTATATACCTTCTTACCCCACCTTTCTAGAGATCTAGATTCCCTTTCTGCAGGAAGTGGATTCTTGGCAGTGGAGGCCTTTAATCCCTTAGGGCCATGTGAAATGGTTTCAGGGTCAGCATTATGGCCTTTGTAAAGAAATTGGTGAGAACTGGGTACTCTGTAATATCTATCAGGCTTTAATGGTGCAGGAGGCAGAGAATCAGGATTAAGACAAGCCTCCGAATAGACATCATCCAGTACCTCCAAAACAGGGGGTATAGCCAGAGGTCTGTGCTGAGGTAACCAAAGAAATTCCCTAAGTCTTTTCTTGGAATCTGAAAAGTCTTGGCCTTCCCAATGGAAGTGTTCCCTCAAGGTGTGCAAGGTTTCCCCAAAGGAAAAATCCTCAGGGGGGGATACAGAAGGAATGGACTGTTCTGCATCCAAATCCTCAAAAGGGGAGTAAGAGTGTTCCTCTGCATCAGAATGCTCTGATAAAATGGATCCCTGATCAGAAGAGGGGGATTCTTCCTCCACTCTGGGTCTCTTGTCAGGAGGGGGCTGAGAACCTCTGATGAGAGGTATTAGATCCTCAGCCATTTTAAGCATCTGTTTCTTAGGCATGGGTCCAGGAGATGGGCCTTGAACAGCAGGCCTAGTGTGATGCCTGGCTGCTTTGGATTTAGTAAAGGCCTTAATAGAAAGAAGATGAAGGCCTAAGTACACCATGGGTGGAGGTGGATCTGTCCACATTAGTAGGCTCGACATAAGCTGGGGCTTGGTTGTAGTCTGGGAAAGGGCGATGACCCAGCAGTCTCGGTACAGAAGACACCGCCAACACCGCCAAAGGAGTGTCGCCGGTAGTCAGGGACTGCAAAGGCGCTCGCTGAGAACCGGACCACGTGTAGCCTTTTCGGTGGTGTCGGTGGAGACTGCGGGCCTGGCGTGTCGGTCCTTTTCCTTGCGCTTTTGGATAAAGCGGTAGTCGGAGAGTCCGGCTGACATTTTATAGTCAAAGCTCTACCAAAAAGTGTTGGGAACTCCGCCCGGCGCTTGATAGTGCGTTTATTGACGGTAGCGAAAGCGACAGCCCGAGGCGTCGTGGTCTGGGCCCAAACAAGGTATGCACAGGGAATGGAAATCCTTATGTGGTATTTGCTTCCCACAAGAAATACAATTATTAACTTTTTCTGACATCGGTCTGAGGCAAGAAAAGTTTCAACGGGTACTTAGCTTTAATGAAGACTTCGGTTCCAAATATTTTTAAGTAAATCAGGAGCTGGCCGACCAGCACTTGAACTGCTTCTGCTTCGAGGGCACCGGCAAAAAGACTGAAGAACATGGCGCCGGCTGTGTCTTGTATACTCTGGCCTTCCTGACGTCAGAAGAGTGACAACAACCGGCCGGACCAAGACTTTGGAATTCGCCGACCGAGGACCGCCTGGCGGCTGAAAACCCATCTGTGATTACTGCAGCTGTATGCACGATGAACATCTGATAGTGCATGCAGCCTGCTGAAGAGTAGGTATCTTCTGCAAGATTCCCGGATTGGAAGGTGCAGGTAGGCTTCCTTTAAATCCAGTGCTGCCAACCAGGTATCCTTGCCTACCATAGGAAGCAACTGGTGAAGAGTTAAGCATCTTGAATTTTGGGATCACCAAAAGGTGTTCAGGATTGAGAGATCCAGAATAGGGCGCCATGTGTTGTCTTTTCTGGGCACCAGGAAAATTTTAAGTAGAAACCTTGTCCCCTTTCCTCTTCTGGGACAGACTGAATAGCCCTTATACTTGAGAGAAAGTTCTTGCTTTTGAGCCTCTGCCCACTGATTTGGGGTAGATCTGGCCAACTGTTTGGGGTTGGTAAAGTGTGGAAGTGGAATCTGTATCTTTGGGAAACTATATTTAAAACCCATTTGTCCTGGGTAACGAAGTTCCCAGTTTTTGCCTGCAGAGCAATCTTTCCCGTGAAGGAGCAGTCAGTTCAGAAGAGCTTGGAAGTTTTAAAGTAAGTCATTGAGACAGTTTACCATAGGGAGTCTTACTACTCCCGATTTGGAAGTGGAGCCCCCACTGCTTAGTCCTGTGCATACCTTGGGACTGAAGTCTGGGTGTTCTGCTGGTTCTGGGTTTGGACTGAGAAGGCCTGGAAGGCAGGAAAGGACCAATTCTTAGAGGGCCAATGTCTACTAAATCTTGGAAGTTGCACTTGCAGGAAATCTTTAACAGTTTGCATACATTTAGCTTCTTCCTCCATCTTATCAAGTACTTCTGCTTTGTTGTCAAACAGGCGGTCTTGGTTCAAGGGAGCATCCACAATTTAGCTTTAACATGATCTGGCAGAGACTGCTCCTTAAGCCAAGCATGCCTTCTAAGTACAGACCCAGTGACAGCAGCCTTGCAAGATGTCTCTAGTGAATCAAAACCACATTGCAAAGTATGTTCTCCAACTAGTTCAGCAGAATGCATTAAATCCTGTAAATCTTTACTTTCACTACAGTCAGGAATCAAAATAATTTTCTGTTTAAGCAATCCAATAATATGCTGCTGATATTTTTAACATATAAAACTGGCAGTTTAAGACCCTAATGGCCAAGGTTGCAGAAATGTATACCTTCTTACTCCATCTATCCAGCACCCTGGAATCTCTATCAGAGGGGGTTGGATTTTAGGCAGTGGTAGCCTTAATGCCCTTGGGTCCTTGTGAAATGATCTCAGGATCTGCAATAGGATTTTTAAAGAGGAACTTGTGAGAGTCAGGAACCCTGTAATATCTATCTGGTTTTCTGGGAGCAGGAGGTAACGAGTCAGGGGCCAAGCTTGATTCTGAAAAGGCATCATCAACAATGTCCAGTACAGGAGGGATAGCTAAAGGCCCGTGTTGGGCAGGAGTAAGAAACCCCTAAGCCTCTTTTTAGAATCAGAGTAATCCTGGCTTTCCCAGCGAAAATGCTCCCCAAGAGTATGCAAGGTTTCACCAAAAGAGAAATCCTCTGGAGGGGAAGCAGAGGGAATAGAGTTCTCTGTATCAGAATCCTCCTAAGTAGATAAGGGTAAATCCTGGTCATCAGAGGAAAGAGAAATTTCAGAATCCTGACCAGAAGTATCATAAGCAAATTCAGTCCTAGGTCTCTTAGAGGGGGAAGGTTGGCTTCCCCTGATTAAAGTAATAAGGTCTTCAGCCATTCTTATCATTTGTTTTTTAGGCTTAGAAGCCTGACCATGTGGTCTGGACGTTGGTTTTCTAAGCATGGATCGATTTTTAAGCCTTGAAGAAGAAGATGGCATCGGTTTAACATGCAAGTCAGTAGGCCTGAATACACCCTCAGAAGCTGGTGCCTGCACAGTGGCTCCAGACCCATCCAAGTTACAGACATCCGCAGGTTACACAGTTGAAGCATCTCGCGGCATACCGGACTCCGAATGGGTCACGAATCTGAAGTAGCGGGTATCAGGGGCTGCGAAAGCACTTCGGTGAGTGCCAGCAAACTGGCGACTAGCTTAGGAGAAGCGTGCGTCAGAAGCTTTGGATCTATGTGACCTGTCTCTGTCTATCTTTGCATTTTTCAGAATGTTGGTAGTCGGGTGGCTTACCACAGCCATATCTGGGTAAACTATTTAGAAGCGTAAATATACAGTCGATTAATAGTTCATTGTTTAAATAAGGCACAAAAACGACAGCAGGTGCCATGGTCAGGGTCTAGGCAAGGAATACAGTGCGAATGAAAATCTTTAGGAGGTATTTGCTTTCCACAAGAAATACAATTATTGACTTTTACTGACATCGGTTTAGAGCAAGAAAAAGTTTCCCCAATGGGGTACTTAGCTTAGTTGAAGACTTCGGGTTCTGAAACTCAAAAATGAAAATTTCAGGAGTGGCCGACCGACACTTCGAACTGCTTCTGCTTCGGCACCGCACGGCAAGAAAGACTGATGTAATGGCATCGGCTGCATACTTTATACCCCTGACTACCTGACTTTATGGAAGATAAGACAGCAACCCTTGGGATTCAAGAGTTTGATAATCAGGCCGACTGAGGGCTACTGCAAACAGATAACCCAAATGTGATGACTGCAACAGTGAAACATGAAGAACATCTTCCTCAGAAGCACCAGGCTCCAGACCCATCCAATGTAGAGACATCTGCAGGTTCCTGAGAGATTCACGCAGGTGTTTCGTAACCAGGGTGAACGGCAACAAAGCTTTCCGTGGCAACAGCAAGGACAAAAACGTAGTAGGAACTACGGTTCGAATGCTGGTAACTTTAACAAAAGCTACCAGGGAGATTTTCAACAGGGACAAAGGTACGGACAGCAGTTTAACAAAAGATTCAAGAAGTAATGACTATTCTGAATCTAGTATTGTTCTGAATTTATCAAAATGTTCTTTAACTACAGAACAATTATCAGTTTTGTCTTTGGGGCTTAAATTTGTGCCGACTGTGATACCACGGGATTATATGCTTAAACAGGAAGTGTTTAAATTTCTTAGAAAGGTTCATTTAAAGTATCATTTTTTCAAGGGGTCTAAAGACCTTTGTTTTACAACTAATTCTTTTCCTGCATGCGAGTCTGATGATAGCTTTTTTTCTTGTGAAGAATATTTTAATGACGACGATAGTAACAGTTTTAATGATACGTATGCTAGAATTGATGTTTCTTATATTCCTACTTCTAATAAGCTTATACCACCATTTGTTAACCAGCGTATTATACAATTTGGTTCCATGATAGGTTTTAGATGTGAGAATATTTGTAGTAATACAACATTAAAAAAGTATGAGATATCTTATAATTTAACATTAAAGGAATGGTATGCCCTTAAGGAGTTAGGCAATAGAACTGATATTGTTATTAAAACCGGATAAGCGCAATAAAATCGTTGTTATGAGTGCAATACAATATTATCACATGTGCATGGAACATTTGAATAATGCTAAGGTTTATGAAAGATGTGATATTAATAAATGTAATCAGGCTATGGCCGAATATGGGAGACTATTAGATAGGAGTGTTAGATTGGGGTTCTTCACGGAAAAGGATGTTAAGGACAAATTATTTAACTGTAAAAGTGAAAAAGCTATCTTTTTTTGTTTACCGAAGGTTCATAAAGATATGGTGAACCCTCCGGGCAGACCTATTATTTCTGCATGTGATTATTTTTTACATAATATTGGTTTGGTACTACATAATATTTTGTTACCCTATGTTTCTAGATCTCCAGTTTACATAAAGAACAGTGTCGATTTTTTGAATAAAATTTCTCCTCTAAAATGGAAGAAAGGAATGTATTGGCATGTTGTGGATGTGAAGAGTTTATATACTTCCATCCAGCATAAGGATGGTTTGGAAGCAGTTAAGTTTTTCTTGGGGGATAATCCTTCTACTTTCTTTATTTTGGATTTGATTGATTTTTGTTTAAAAAACAATTATTTTTACTTTAATGAGATGCTGTATAGACAGAAACAGTGTACGGCAATGGGGCTACTTTGCCCCCATGTATCTGAACCTTTTCATGTCTTATTTTGAGAAAAGAGTTTTATTTAATTTGGAGTTTATGAGAAGGCATGTACAATTTTACTTTCATTATATTGACAATTTGATTTTTGTTTGTAAAGATGGTTTTGGACAGGTAGATAAATTTATGTTGGATTTACATAAAAATCCTTTTGGTCTTGCTTTTGATGGTTTACAGAAAGGTAATAGGGTGATATTTTTGGATCTTATTCTGGAAGGCATGGAGCAAGGGGATATTTTGTCCAATATTCATAGGAAGTTTTTGGATGGGAATCAATACCCCCATGCTTCCAGTTGCCATCCTTCCCATGTGCTAGAAGCTTTACCCTATGGGGAATTTGCACGTGTTTCTAGGTTATGTAATGCATTTAGTAAACTAGAAAAGGTGGGAAATAACGAAGAACATGTTTTTACAGAGGGTTATAGACCAAGTATTTTGGAACAAGCCTTATTAAAAATAAAGAAAGAAAAGGGTTTAGTTAGGAGTCATTCTTCAAATAGAAGTAGAGGAAATTTCCAGTCTAAAGATATATATGAAGTTAAGAAGGATGTAGGAAATTATATATATTTTGTTTCTATATATAATATAAAAAGTGAGGAAATTAAGACTTTAATAGAATATTACTGGAGATTTTTAATAGAAGATAGGGTTTTAGCAAATATTCTTCCAGCTAAACCCCCTTTTTCATATAAAAGGGGTAGGAACATAAGGATATGGTGGTACATGGTAAATTTTTGATGCAAAACAGTGATACAAAAGGCTGTGATGAGTTTTGGGACGGTTTGCTCGAGAGATGCAGTGTTTGTAAAAATATTGTTAGATCATTTGATAGTATTAATGGGGTAAAAGTTTGTACCAAGAGAGGTTTTCATGCCGAAGTATGGGGTGATTTATGCCCTTAGGTGTCCATGTGGACTATATTATATTGGGGAGACAAAAGAGAATTTACATCAGATTTTAGAACATGCTAGGGATGTGAGACATAAAAGGAAAATAAGGTTATTGCAACATATTTTAATGCTTTCCATGATGGTGATGTGTCTTTGTTGCAGTGCACTGTTTTAGAGAGTGTAAAATATTATAGTGGAGATGAAAATGTTTTAAAACACAAATTATTGTATAAGGAAAGCATTTTTATTTTGAAATATAAAACTATGATTCCCAATGGTCTCAATAATGAGCTCAGTTGGAAAAGTTTACTTTAAGTGTAATTTGTGAGAGTTTGATTAATTTATTGTTTAATTTATTGTTTAATTAATGGAAGTATGTTTTCAATTGATTGGTTTTTATATAAAAGCTTGTATTTGTAATTTGTATGTTTGATACTCCTGGAAGGTAGCCTTTTAACACCAAAGCTAGAGAATAAAAAAATTGTTCTATTGAGTGGTTCTTTTCACAGTCGGTGAAATTTATTAGTGGTCAGAGTTGTCTTGCAGTTTGGAGTTATAGGAGTTTGTGGCGTTGTGGTTCCTCGGTAGAGGCTGCGAATCTATCAAAGTGGGCATCATGGGCTGTGAAAGCACCTCACTGACTACCTGTGAACTGGCGACTAGCTTAATGGAAGTGTCATCTGCAGTTTTGGGACTGTGCGGTCTGCCTCTGTCTTTATCCTTACATTTTTTCGGAAGATCGGTAGATGGATGGCTTACCGGAGCCATTTTGGGGCAACAATCTGGGAGAGCGAGTGGAAGTATTTAGTGACAATAAGGGCCTAACGATGAATAGTTCGGGCATTGAACAAAGCACAAAACTGACAGCAAGGTACGTTGTGGTCTGGGCCTAAACAGGTGATGCAGTAAGAATGAAAATGTCGGTGTGGTATTTGCTTTCCACAGGCGAGACGATTGTTAACTTTTTCTGACATTGGTTAGAGCAAGAAAAAAGGATCCCCAATGGGGTACTTTTAGAAGACTTCAGGCTGATTCAATTTCGGAAATGAAAACTCAGGTAGCGGTCGACCGGTACTCGTTCAAACTACTTCTGCTTCGGGCTCCTCGGCAAGAAAGACTGATACAATGGCGTTGGTTGCCCATTTTTATACCCCTGCTGACCTGACGTCGGTTCTGAAGCGACAGCAACTGACACAGAAATACTAAGTCCCTGGTATTTGGGCCGACTGAGGGCTACCTGCAGGCAGATAACCCAAGTGTGATGACTGTAACAGTGAAACACGAAGAACACCCTCTTTGAGGAAAAGTTTGACTTCCCATCTGCAAGCCACAGGAGGGGAGATCGTAGACAGGCAGAGATGGCAGATAAATGCACTTTGACTGATGAATAAGTTAGTCCTGAGTGAAGCAGCTCACAAACAGGAAAGTACCATAGGTATAGAGGTAGTCAGAGGGCCCTGTTTTTTTTGTTGACGTTAGTACAAGAATGTTTTCCATTTGGATACATAGTTTCTCCTGGCACTAGGTTTTTCTGGCCTCCTGCAGAACATTGAGTGCGTGTTCCGAGTATAGGTGTCTGTAGGAGATCAAAACCCTATCACCCATAAGGTTAATTTCAGATTTTCACCCGTGTGTGTAGTTGAGATCCCCTGTCCTGTGTGAGCAGGTCTATTGATGGTTTAACCTGTGGTGATTGCCCTTGGCTAGTTGGTGTAGAAGGGGAAACCAATTCTGTCTTGGCTAAAAAGGGGGTCACCATTAGGATTTTTGGGTTGTCCCTCTGTATTTTCAAGGAAGTAATTTCTGAATTAAGTTGAAGGGAGAGAAAAGCATACAGGTACATTCCCTCCCAAAGAGGCGGAGAAGGCGTCCACTTTCTGCAGCTTGTGGATGTGGACTCCTTGTGCAGAAGGCCCCTGGGCATCTGTCTGTTCTGGGAGGAGGCAAAAGATCTGCTTGTGGAATACCCCACCTGTGGAGTATGTGTCAGAAATACTTCCCTGTGAAGCATCCATTGCATTGACTTGGAGCTGAAGTTCTGCTCAGGAAGTCTGCGTGGCGTTCTCTGTTGAAGAGATATATACAGCTACCAGATGAATATTTATTTAGAGATACTGAGTAGGTTCCAGAGCTGGATAGCTAGGCTGCAAAGAGGGTAGGAATTTGTTCCCCTCCTGCTTGTTTATGTACCACAGGACTATCATATTGTCTGTGATTACTTTCAGGGTTTGTGGCTGAAGGGGATGATTTGAAGGTCAGTAGGGCCAAGTGTAAAAGCCCTCATTTCTTTGATGCTGATATGGTCCTTTTGTCTTGGGTTGAACCAGTTGCCTTGTACCTCCGACAGTTGTTTTTTGGTTTGTAAGTAGCACTGCCCCCCACCACAGGTGGAAGCATCTGTGGATACCTGTTAGGAGGGGGTGCAGGAGGACCTGAAAAGGTGGGCCCCTTGGCTGAAGTGTAGAGCCCTGATATCTGCCACTGGAGTTCCTTCTTCAAACATTGAAGTAAAAAGGGGAGGGTCCAGGCGCTGGGTGTGTTGGCTCCATAAGTTTTTCAGGACCCACTGGATTTTTCGCATATGGAGTTTTGCTAGGGGCAACAGCATGAGTATAAGTGATGCCATGTGGCCTAGAACTCTTAAAATCTCGAGCTGGCAAGGAATTTTTGGGAGAGAAGTTTTTTGGAAGTAAAGGCAAAGTTCTGGGATTCTTTGATCTGGAATAAAGGCTTTCATTTGGTCTGTCCTGATCCTACACCCCAGGAAAATCAGGTCTTGGGAGGGGATCAGGTGAGACTTTTCGTGGTTATGTTGAACCCCTAACTGAGACAGGGTGGAGATTACTTGCTGTAGATGAAGTAGGATGACTGGGGCGGTCTTGGTGATGGATGAGCAGGTTGTCCAGGTATGGGTATATCTGAATGGCCTGGTTCCTGCAGTGAGCAATGAGGGGGCCAGGCACTTTGTGAACTCAGGGGAGCAGTAGAGAGTCAAAGGGCAAGGCAGAGAATTGCAAATGTAGCAACAGCCTATTGCAAATCTGAGGTATTTTTCTGCAATTTGGGTGAATAGGGATGCATAGGTAGGCATCCTTCAAATTTAGGGCTACCATGAAAGTCTGATTTGGAATGAGTGGTAAGAGCAAGGGGTAAGGTAATCATTTTGAAAATGGGAACTCTAGAGAAAGAGATTTTAAAAGGATAAATCTAGGATTGGCTCCATGGGTTGTCCTTCCTTGGTACCCAGAAACATTCTGGAGTAAAATCCCTCACGTTCTTTGATGGTATGGTACCTGTTCTATGGTACCTTGATCTAAACTATTGAATGATGGGTGGAAAAAAGTTGGGTTTGGCTTGCGGTGGTTGAGGGATACCGCACGAGAAAGGGGGTATCATCCACCAAATCATGAAGTAGCCTGACTGAATGATGGAGAAGTACCCATTGTTCTGTTTGATTTTTTTTCCGCTTCAGGAGGAAAGGAGAAGGGGAGGCAGAGGGGAGAGAAAGTAAGGGTGTTTTGGTGCAAGGGGTGGGTAGTCACAGAGGGGCCCAGCGGTATGGAGTGGTCAGACTGGCCTCGAAGGACACAGTGGGAAGCACTGGTTGGAAATCTTGGAGTAGAGGATTTTTCCTGGTTTGTCTAGCGTCCTTTACACTGTGGAGCAGAGTGTGAGAGGCCTGCCTTCGACAAGGAAGGTTTTGTGGGGTAATTCCTGTGGTACCTTGGTATAGGAGACACCAGTAAGGTGTTTAAGGTTTTCACAGTTCCTTACCCTTTTCTTGAAGGGATTTTTAGGAGTTCTGTTGAGGCTTGTCAAACAGAGCTTTATTATCAGGGGTGCATCAACAATTTTGTTTGCACATCCATGGGTAGGGTTGTAGTCTCACCCAAGAATATAAGCCTCAGAGACTGATCCAGATGCAGCAGACTTAGATGAGAGGCTTCCACAGCATCATAACTGCACTTTATTGAGTGCCTAGTTACTTGGGATGCCATGGAAAGAAGGGTATTTACTTGTGCTTTAATGGGAGAGTCAGGAGCCTCAGAGTAAGGTGGAGGCCTAGGTAATGGTATCAGGACATATCTAGCCATGTGTGTTTGGTAGTTGAGAGCTCCTAACAGCCACAGTAGAGGAGGCATAAACTTTTCCCTATTCTGTCCAGAATTTACTGTTTTGTGTGTGGGATAAGAGCAGTCAAGGTAGTTGTTTGTTTAGATGATTTGTCAGCAGAGACAGCAATAACTGCTGGGTCTGCTGGTGGGTTCCCTAAAAAGAAGTATTGGGTATAATGTGGGACCTTGTAAGAAATGATCTACAGTGCGTTTGGAAGCTGGTGGTTGAGAGTCCAGGGGATAGAAGCGGCCAAGAAGGCATCCTGGAATACAGCAGGTAGCAAGGGGCCAATGCTGAAGGAGGTGCTAAAACATTTGTAAAAGGTTCGAAGTACCTTTTCTTGGTGTCAGGATACTTCCAGATGCCTGACATTTAAAATGCTCCCTCATAAGGAGATTGTGTTTCAAAAAGGTGATTTCTTCACCACGGACCCAGGAGTAATGAGAGTCTTCCTCCTCTGGAGTGATGAAATCATTTAGGGGACTCTATTTGGGATTCATGTGAAACAAGATTCATCTGAAGAGGAATACTCTTCCTCAGATACCTGTAAGGTAGGTAGAGGTGAGAGGGCTGGTGGGGCCTGTTGTGTCTGCAAGGCCTATGAAAAGCCTTAAAAAGACTGAAAGCCCCCAATCAAGGAACTGGTCAGGAGTTTCAGGGTGTTTAACTTTTTGCTTTTCTTAAAGGGAGTGACTGGTGGGGAGAGAATCAGGAGACAGATGTCTGCCTGGGTAGAAGTGAAAGAGCAAGGCCCTCAGATAGAGTGAGGCGTGGTTTCCCTCTGCACCATCAGGACCTGATGGCTGAATATACCTCAGTGGGCGTGCCTAAAAGTTTCTGCCACCCGGCTTCCATCAAGGTTCCCAGGCCTGACTTGGAAACAGATGTCTATGAAGTTGCTGGGCTTTCATAAGCCTCAAGAACCTCTCGGACACCTGAGGCTGGCGTGGGATTCCGACCTAACTTTCTTGGCCCCTAGCTTGGTAGGTTCTTTCGATGGGCCTACCTACCCCCCTTCCATACGAAGCATAAGATGTCCAGAGTCTCTGATTTTCTAAATATAATTTTAGTGCAGCAGGGCTGGCTACAAATGGTTTTAAGGAGCGAAGGATTTTGTAAATAGGGCAGGAAGTATGGTTGTGGGCCTCGCCTAAGCAAAAAACGCACTACTGCGTGTCGCGTCCTTGTGAGCCAATTTGTCCCCACAAGTGCATTTCCCCTTTCACAGCTGACATGTAAGACTTAGCAATAATCAAAGGTAATGAAAAAACAAAACAGGGCACTTGTATCTGTATACGGCAGGAAAAGCTAGTGCGTCTGGTCTGTAGACTTAGCGATTGCGTCTGAAAATCACGATCTGCTTTTTGGAACTGGGAACAGGAGTCCGGCGTTCACTGCAGCAGGAAAATTCTGAAGGGAAGGTGTGTGCAGACATCACCTTTATACCAACGTCCAGTTTATGGCCCCTGACAAGGGACATTACCGCATTACCCTCCAGAAGCAAAGACTTTGGTATACTGGCAGAAGGCGGCACTGCAGGCAGCAACTCCCTAGTGTTATGAATACTTTGTAACATGTGACTAGAAGGACATTACACTACTCAAGCACTTTTAGAAAAAGTAGAGGGAGGAAACAAAAACACAGAGGGTTCTTATCTGAGCTCAGCAGCTGTGAAGTCTAGAGTTAGAAGTCTTCTCATAGACCCCTCTCTTATTATGGTACTAGAAAACTGAAGGGGTCCTGTCTATGGGTCTGAAGGCAGTCTCTGTAATCTCAGGTAACTGGTCCATCACACCAACAGGCAGGTGGGGGAGGGAGCTCTGAGCTTTGGTAAGGATTACCAGAGATAGGGTAGCACAGAACTACTGCCCATATACCAGTACAAGGCAGTGTGTTTGTTGAACATTTGAAGGAAAGGATCATTCAAGAAGGAATAATTGAAAATTCTCCCTTCTCCCAGAGAAATCAGAAGGGGAGCAAACTGCAGAAAATGTATGCAGTGCATTAGTGAATGCACAGATATTCCCGTCAAAGTAATAGGAGATGAAAGATGCTTTATATGGTGTATACACTAAATGCCTCAAATAAAAAAACAGCTCAGAAAACTCACATTAAAGGTTAAAAATCTTTTTCACAAAAAATAACTCATTCTATCAAAGTTAATACAAAAAATAGAACATTTTAAAGTAGTCTTCAGGAGATGCTGAGGGATAGAGTCTTCAGCATCAGAGTCTTCATAAGGGGAAAAGTGTAATCCTGTTCCTCAGAAGAATCTGAGGAAACTGAAACCTGGTCAGAGGAAGCATAATCCTCCTCTTGTCTTGGTCTTTTATCTGGAGGGGGATGGGAACCCCTGATTAGGGTAATCAAATCTTCAGACATCTTAAGCATCTGTTTCTTAGGCATGGGGCCTTGAACTGTAGACTGATGTACAGTCTTTTTTGGTTTTAATGGAGTTTTAAGCTTAGCATAAGACTTAATGGTGAGTGTAGTCGGTCTGAAGACACCTTCTGCAACCGAAGGTGTTTCCACTGCACCGGGGTCTTTTTCTGCTCCGGTGTCGGAAGGGCCTAATGACGATGGCTGCATCGGCCTAGTACACTCCACTTGAGAATCCAGAGCTGTCTGGGGTTCCATTCTGCGGCCGTCAGGGGCTGTGTAGGCACCTCACTGAAAACCGAGAACGGCGACAGGCCCAGCACAGGCCTTGAGTCTGGCTTGTTCCTAGGCTGCCTGTCCTTATCCTTGCGTTTTTATGCATGCCGGTCCGCCGGCTGCTCGACGCATGATATAATTCCATTTTCTACCAAAGTAATATGGGTGCAAAAGTCAAAGCGTTTGATAGTTCGCTTATTAAACCTAGCACAAAACCGACAACCTGTGATGTCGTGGTCTGGGCCTAGGCAAGGAATACAATAAGAATGGAAGTCCTTATGAGGTATTTGCTTCCCACAAGAAATGCAATTGTTAACTTTTCTGAAATCGACTGAGGCAAGTAAGGTTCCCCAGCGGGTACTTAGCTTTATTGAAGACTTCGACTGAAATTGATTAGAAAATCTCAGGTGTTGGTCGACCGGCACTTGCGAACGGCTTCTGCTTCGGGCACCACGCGGCAAGAAAGACTGAAGAAAATGGCGTAGGATGCCTCTTATATACCCTGGCGCACTGGCGTCAGGGAAGAAGCGACAGCAACGACCCGGACCAAGACTTTGGAACTCAGGCCGACTGCGGGATCGCTGACGGCAGGATAACCCAAGTGTGATGACTGCAGCAGGGTAACACGATGAACATCCAGGCATCCTTGCCTAGCATAGGAAGTAACTGGTGAAGAGTCGGCATCTTGAATTTTGAAATGTCCAGAAAGGTGCTTAGAGTAGACAGGTCCAGAATTGGATGCTATGATTTGTCTTTTCTGGGTACAAGGAAAAGTCTAGAATAGAAACCTTGTCCCTTTTCCTCTTCTGGTACTAGTTGAATAGCCCCCATGTTTAGGAGGGAAAGTACTTGTTTCTGAGCCTCTGCCCACTGATTTTGGGGCAGGTCTGGCCACCCTTTTGGAGTTAGCAGCGTGTGGAAATGAAATCTGTATCCCTGGGACACTATATTTAAAACCCATTTGTCCTGGGTTACAGGTTGCCAGTTTCTTGAATGAAGAGCCAGTTTCCCCAAAGGCAGCTAAGAGGAAAGTGCTTGGAAATTTCAAAGGGAAGTCATTGAGACTGTTTACCATAGGGTGGTGCCTTGTTGTTTCCAGATTTGGAAGTGAAGCACCCCATTGCTTAGTTCTGAAAGTCCCTTGGGACTGAAACCTGGTGGTGTTGGAATGTCTAGGTTTGGCGTGGTGGCTCTGGAAGGAGCTGGAAAGGACCAGTTCTTAGTAGGCCAATGCCTACTAAATCTAGGAGGTTGCACTTGTAATAAATCTTTCACAGTTTGCATAGATTTAGCTTCATCTTCCATCTTTTTTAGAACTTCTTCAGTCTTCTTGCCAAATAAGCAGTCCTGCTGTAAAGGAGCATCCAAAAGTTTTGCTTTAACATGATCAGGCAGAGATTGCTCCTTAAGCCAAGCATGCCTTCTAAGCACAGACCCAGTAACAGCAGCCCTATTTGAGGCCTCTAAAGAATCAAAACTACACTGCAAAGTATGTTTGCCAACTTGTTAAGCTGAATGCAATAAATCCTGCAAACTTTATTCTCCACACAGTCAGAAATCAACATAATTTTCTGTTTAAGCAGACCCATGACATGTTGACATTTCAGCATATGGAACTGACAGTTTAAAGCCCTGATTGCCAAGATTGCAGAAGTATAAACCTTTTTACCCAATCTATCCAGTGCCCTGGAGTCTCTATCAGAAGGGGTAGGATTTTTAGCAGTAGAAGCCTTAATGCCCTTGGGCCCCTGAGAAATGGTTTAAAGGTCCGCAACAGGATTTTTGAAAAGGAATTTGTGGGACTCAGGAACCCTGTAGTACATGTCTGGTTTGCTAGGGGCTGGAGGCAAGGAATCAGGGGCCATACTGGATTCCGAAAACATATCAACAATATCTAGTACAGGAGGTATAGCCAAAGGCCTATGCTGAGGAAGAAGGAAATCCCTAAGCCTCTTTTTGGCTTCAGAGAAATCCTGACTTTCCCAGTGGAAATGCTCCCTTAAGGTATGTAAAGTTTCCCCAAAAGAGAAATCCTCAGGCGGAGAAGCAGAGGGAATGGAATCCTCTGTATCAGAGTCCTCATAAGTAGGTATGGACAAATCCAGATCATTAGAAGAGTCAGAAGAAACAGTGTCCTGTTCAGAAGATTCATAGTCAAATTCAATCCTAGGCCTCTTAGGGGGGGTGGGGTTTGACTACCCCTGATTAGAGTAATTAAATCGTCAGACATTTTGATAATTTGTTTTTTAGGCATAGTGGCCTGAACATGTGGCCTGGGCATAGGTTTTTTAGACACAGATTGAGATTTAGGCCTTAGTACTGAAGTTGGAGTCGGTTTAATATGCAAGTCTGTTGGCCTGAATACACCCTCAGAAGCCGGTGCCTGCTCAGCAGCTCCAGACCCATCCAAGGTAGAGACATGCGTGGGTTCCATATGTGAAGCATCTCACGGCATACCGGACTCAGAATGGGTCTCAGCAGAGGCCTCATCAGAAGTAGCGGTATCAGGGGCTGCGAAAGCGCCTCCCTGAGTACCGGCAAACTGGCGACTGGCTTAGGAGAAGCGTTGTTGGTAGCTTTGAACCTCAACGGCCTCTCTCTCTTTCTTTACGTTTTTTCGGTATTCCGGTAGTCAGATGGCTAACGGACGTCATTTCTGGATAATTAAACCGAGAACCAAAATATTTTGAAGCAAAAATGTACTGACGACAGATACTGCGCTAATTAAATAAAGCACAAAACTGACAGCAAGGTACGTTGTGGTCATGGCCTAGGGAAGGAATACAGTACAAATAAAAATCCTTATGAGGTATTTGCTTCCCACAACTAATACAATTATTAACTTTTACTGACATCGGTAAGGAGCAAAAAAAGGTTTCTCCAACGGGGTACTTGGCTTTAAGTTGAAGACTTCGGTTCTGAAACTCGAAAATGAAAATTTCAGGAGTCGCCCGATCGGCACTTGCGAACTGCTTCTGCTTCGGGCACTGCGCGGCAAAAAAGTCTGATGTAATGGCGTCGGCTGCATGTTTTATACCTCTGACGACCTGACGTCATGGAAGAAGGGACAGCAACCGACGCAGGACCCAAGACTTTGTTAATCAGGCCGACTGAGGGCAACCTGCCAACAGATTACCCAAATGAAATGACTGCAACAGTGAAATATAATGAACATCAGAATCTTTTCCATTTTTCAGCAAAAGATTTTCTAGTACTAGGCCTCCTTGCCTCCAGAATGACATCCAACACTTGTTTACTGAGGGATGGTAACAGAGAGATCAGGTAATTAGCCAGGCTGCCAGGTTCAGGGTTTGAAGCTGAGGGTGCAGAATCTGGCCCTCCTGCTGGGACAGCAGGGTAGGGGTCTGAGGCAAGTGCCATGATGCCAGCAGTGACACACTGCACAAGAGGGGTACCAGTGTTGGCGTGGCCAGTCTGGTGCAATCAGTATCATCCTTGGGTTGTCCTGTCTGATCTTTAGTAGTACCTTGGAGAGGACAGGCAGAGGAGGAAAGGCATAAACTGCCAGATTTTTCCAGGTGAAGGACAGGGCATCCACTTTCCAAGCTTGTATGTGGGGAGTCCTTGTGCAGACTTTGTTCAATTGGTAGTTCTGGGGGGAGGCAAACAGGTCTATATCTGGGCACCCCCATTTGTTAATCAACATGTTGAATGTCTTTGGTTCCAGTTTCCATTCATGTGGGTCCATGAGATTTCAGCTTAGTTTGTTTTCCAGTGTATTTAGCTTTCCTGGCAGGAATTGAGCCTGTAGGTGCACTTGGTAGCTCAAGGCTGTGTTCCACAGAGCCATGGCTAGTCTGAAGAGAGGGTCTGAGTGGGTTCCCCCACCTGTTTATGTACCACATAACAGTGGTGTTGTCCGTCTTTACCATTAATTGTCCTGGAAGAATGTGGTCCTTGAAGGCTGTCTGAACATTTTATACAGCTAACATCTCTTTCTGATTGATATGCAGGTGCATTTGACTTGGGTTCCATTTGCCCTGAATGCACTACCCGGCCAAGTGAGCCCCCCCCCATGCATAGTCTGATGCGTCTGTTAGGGTTTGGGCAGCAGGGGGTAGAGTGAATGCCAGTCCCTTGTTTTGGTGGCAGGCCTCTGCCCACCAAAGGAACTCTAACTATAGGCAGGGTATTGCTTCTAGATGCTGAGAATGTTGACACCACAGGCTTTTTAGATACCATTGTAATTTCGTCATATGCAGTCTTGCATGTGGAATTAGAAGAATGCAAGAGGCCATGAACCCCAAGGCTTGCAGTATTTGTCTTGCAGATAGCAGGGTTTTTGTGGCCATTAGTTTGAAGTAAGCTGTCAAATGAACTTGTTTCTCTGGCGTTAGGAAAGCCACCTGGGAAGTTGTGCTCAAGCTTGCTCCCAGGAATACACTTTGTTGACAGCGTACAAGATGTGATTTATTTTCGTTTATGGTGTACCCCAGACAAGTTAGCACCTTTTGTACAAACGCCAGATGATTCATAAGTATGTCCTGGCTTTCTGCCTGAATTAGACAATCGTCCAGGTATGGGTATATTTGAATATTCCTTTGCCTGCAAAATGCAATGACTGGAGCTAGGCACTTTGTGAATACCCTGGGCACAGTAGATAAGCCAAAGGCCAGTGCAGAGAAAGTAGTTTTGTACCTACCATAAATGTAGATGTTCGAGTGCTAATACAGCTGCAGTAATCACAGATGGGTTTTCAGCCGTCAGGCGGTCCCTCGGTCGGCCGAATTCCAAAGTCTTGGTCCGGCGTCAGTTGTCATAAACACTCTTCTGGCGTCAGGAAGGCCAGAGTATATAAGACACAGCCGACGCCATGTTCTTCAGTCTTTCTTGCCCCAGATGTCAGGTGCCCCCAAAAGGAAGGCAATACATAAGTAAAGCTTATCCACATATGCAAGCAATGCAAAGTAATGCAAAATCAGTGTAAGCAAGCAAATAAAACATAACAGGATAACCCAGTCAGGAGGTATGAAGAGGTTGTTAGGCCCCATGCCCTAACCAAGAGGGGAAGGAGGAGGGAAACCTGTACTGCAGCTGTATTAGCACTCGAACATCTACATTTATGGTAGGTACAAAACTGTACTATGTTCATCGTGCATACAGCTGCAGTAATCACAGATGGGTAGAGTCCCAAAGCTATGCATAGGGTGGTAGGTACTATGAGGAACTGGGTTGAGCCTGAATGCCCTGCAAAACAGCAGTGGCGAAGCCTGCTCTTGTTCTGGAGTATAAGGGCAGGTGGTAGTGTTTTGTGAAGGTATGTACAGAACTCCAAGTGGCTGCCTCCAAAATATCCTTAGTAGGCACACCTCTGAGGAAGGCTGTAGAGGTGGCTGTGGCCCTGGTGGAGTGAGATCTGATACCAGTAGGGACAGATTTCCCATGATAGGAGTAACAAAATCGTATGCAGTGGCCAATCCACTTGGAAATGGTCTGTTTGGTAACTGGTTTCCCTTGAGCCCCTACGGCATAGGACACAAAGTTGTTCTGATTTCCTGAAGGACTTTGTTCTGTCCAAATAGTAACGTAGCTGCCTATGGATGTCTAAAGAGTGAAGCAGCCTTTCCCCTTTGTTTTGAGGGTTAGGATAAAAGGTAGGCAGGTGTATGGCTTGGTTTAAGGCTACCCTGGATACCACTTTTGGCATAAAAGATGGATTAGTACGAAGGGAAACCCTATCCTGATGGAAGATGAGGAAGGGCTGCACCGCCATGAGGGCCTGTAGTTCAGAAACCCTACGAGCTGAAGTGATGGCCAGAAGGAAAGCTGTTTTCCAGGACAAATATTGCAGATCTGTTGAGGCAGCAGGTTCAAAGGGAGGCAATGTTCATTTTTCTAGTATGTAATTAAGGTCCCAGGCTGGTATTGGCTGCTTCCTTGGAGGTCTTATATTCTTAGCCCCTCTGAGGAACTGCCGTAAGAGAGGGTGAGAGAATAAAGGAGGATCCGTGTTGTATTCTGCAGAAATGGCTGAGGCGTGTATTTTAATGGAAGAAAATGAAAGTCCACTGTTCAGCAGTTCAGCTAGGTACTGTAAAACCGGAGGCAAGTTCAATTTTCTAGGGTCCTGTCTTCTTTTCTCATTCCAGCAGCAAAACCGCTTCCATTTTGCGGAGTAAGCTTTTCTTGTAGATGGTCTTCTGGCCTCCAAAATGACATCTTTCACCTCCTTGGAGAGTAGAGTCTGATGTGGTGTTAAGGAATTTTCCACGCAGCGAGGTTGAGTGTTTCCAGCTGACTGTGAAGGGTTTTGTAGCTGTTCTGCGTCAGCAGAAGAGGTATTAGAGGCAGGGACCAGGGAGGAGTATGTGTTAGGCTCCTCAGGAGTGGATACCAGTGTTGCCTTGGCCAGTCTGGAGCAATCAGTATCATCCTCGGTTTGTCTGTTCTTGCTTTCAAAAGCACCTTGGGCAGAAGAGGCAGGGTGGGAATGCATAAACTGTCCATGTTGCCCAACTGAATGAAAGGCGTCCACTTTCCAGGCCTTTGGATGGAAGGTCCTTGAACAAAACTTTTTCAATTGATGGTTCCTGTGGGAGGCAAAAAGATCTATGTCTGGCCTCCCCCACGCTTGGATTATCTCCGTAAACACCTGTGGATGCAGCTTCCATTCGTGTGGATCTGTCATATTCCTGCTCAGAGTGTCTGCCAGTGTGTTTTCCAGTCCTGGCAAGTACTGTGCTTGAAGTTCGATTTGTCTTTCCAGAGCCAAGTCCCAAAGAGTCATGGCTAGTCTGCACAAGGGGTATCAGTGTGTTCCTCCTTGTTTGTTTATGTACCACATTACTGTGGTGTTGTATGTTCTTATCAGTAATTGTCCTGGCTGCAGGAAGTCCTTGAAAGCTGTAATTGCATTTATTACTGCTAGCATTTCTTTTTGATTGATGTGAAGGTGCTTTTCCTTTTGGGACCATCTGCCCTGAATGCACCTGTCCTTCATGTGCGCCCCCCAGGCGTAATCTGAGGCATCTGTGGTTATGACTTGTTTTGCTTGAGGCTTGTAGAATGGAAGGCCTGTGTTTACTTGACATGCTTGAGCCCACCATAGAAATTCCTTTTGCAGACATGGAATTATTGGTATAATTGCTTCAAGCTGTGTTAAGACCATAGATTTTTTAGGTACCATTGAAGTTTCCTCATATGCAGCTTTGCACATGGGATTAGCAGAATGCAAGATGCCATGAAACCCAGAGCCTGCAGGATTTTCCTTGCAGTAAGCCTGGTACTTTTTGCTAGTGTTTTGTAGTACTGAGATAATTGCCCTTGTTTTTCTGACGTAAGGTATGCCATCTGGGTGTTTGTGTCCAAGCTGGCACCCAGGAAGGTTATTTTCTGAGATGGTGTATTCCAGAGAAAGCAGTAACCGTGTCACATATGCCAGATGTTCCAGTAGTATTTGTTTGCTGTCCGCTTGGATCAGGCAGTCGTCCAGATAAGGGTAAATTTGTATCCCTTGAAGTCTGCAATAGGCAATCACTGATGCCAGGCACTTTGTGAATACTCTGGGCACAGTAGATAAGCCAAAGGGCAATGCAGAGAATTGATAGTGGATTGAACCTGCAAGAAATCTGAGGTATCTTCTGCAGCTTTGTCTGATTGGGACATGCAGGTATGCCTCCTTGAGGTCCAATGTTACCAGCCAAAACTCCTTGCCCAGCATGGGAAGAAGTTGCTGTAATATGAGCATCTTGAATTTTGGTACGAGCAGAAATGTGTTTAGGATGGATAAGTCCAGAATGGGTCTCCAGTCGGTTCCTTTTCTTGGTACCAGGAAGAGTCTTGAATAAAAACCTTGACCTTGTTGATGCGTAGGTACCTTTTGTATAGCTCTCATGTTTAGGAGCTTTGAAATTTGCAGTTGTGCCTCTACCCTTTGATTTTGTGGTAGGTTTGGCATGCCTCTCATTTTGGAAGAGTGTGAAATTGAAATTTGTAGCCTCTGTTTATAATGTCCAGAATCCATTTGTCTGTTGTGACAATATGCCAATTGTTTGCAAATAATGCTAGTTTTCCTCCCAAAGGTGCTGCCAGCTGAGACTTGCTTGGCATGGAAATGAGGAGTCATTGGGTTTGCTTCCTGTATTGTTGTGCACTGTCTTCACCACCTCTTGGTGCTGGAGATTGCCATTGTCTGCCTCTATATGATCCTTGTGACTGCCCTCTGCCCCTTGTGCATCTGTATCTACCTCTTTGGGGCTTGTCAGTGGCTGGAAAAGACCAGTTTTTTGAAGGCCAATTCTGCTAAATCGTGGTGGCTGGACCTGTAAGAAAGCTTTGACAGTTTGCATAGATTTGGCTTTTTCTTCCATTTTTCGTAGTATATCCTCAGCATTAGTACCAAAAGTACATCCTTTTGTAAAGGAGCATCAAGAAGTTTAGCTTTCACATGATCAGGCAAATTTTGTTCCCTAAGCCAGGCATGTCTGCGAATGACTGCTCCTGTAGCAGCCGCTCTACTGGAGGCCTCTAGGGCATCATAACCACATTGTAAGGTGTGTTTACCCACTTGTTCCGCACTATGCATCATATCCTGTAACTCTTTTAAATCTGGTTGTTCAGGTTGAGACATTTTGTTTTTTAATTGTGATAACAGGAACTGTTGATATTTAATCATATGAAACTGGCAGTTTAAGGCCCTCATGGCTAGGGTGGCGAGGTATATACCTTCTTACCCCACCTTTCTAGAGATCTAGATTCCCTTTCTGCAGGAAGTGGATTCTTGGCAGTGGAGGCCTTTAATCCCTTAGGGCCATGTGAAATGGTTTCAGGGTCAGCATTATGGCCTTTGTAAAGAAATTGGTGAGAACTGGGTACTCTGTAATATCTATCAGGCTTTAATGGTGCAGGAGGCAGAGAATCAGGATTAAGACAAGCCTCCGAATAGACATCATCCAGTACCTCCAAAACAGGGTATAGCCAGAGGTCTGTGCTGAGGTAACAAAGAAATTCCCTAAGTCTTTTCTTGGAATCTGAAAAGTCTTGGCCTTCCCAATGGAAGTGTTCCCTCAAGGTGTGCAAGGTTTCCCCAAAAGAAAAATCCTCAGGGGGAGATACAGAAGGAATGGACTGTTCTGCATCCAAATCCTCAAAAGGGGAGTAAGAGTGTTCCTCTGCATCAGAATGCTCTGATAAAATGGATCCCTGATCAGAAGAGGGGGATTCTTCCTCCACTCTGGGTCTCTTGTCAGGAGGGGGCTGAGAACCTCTGATGAGAGGTATTAGATCCTCAGCCATTTTAAGCATCTGTTTCTTAGGCATGGGTCCAGGAGATGGGCCTTGAACAGCAGGCCTAGTGTGATGCCTGGCTGCTTTGGATTTAGTAAAGGCCTTAATAGAAAAAGAAGATGAAGGCCTAAGTACACCATGGGTGGAGGTGGATCTGTCCACATTAGTAGGCTCGACATAAGCTGGGGCTTCGGTTGTAGTCTGGGAAAGGGCCGATGACCCAGCAGTCTCGGGTACAGAAGACACCGCCAACACCGCCAAAGGAGTGTCGTCGGTAGTCAGGGACTGCAAAGGCGTCTCGCTGAGAACCGGACCACGTGTAGCCTTTTTCGGCGTGGTGTCGGTGGAGACTGCGGGCCTCGCGTGTCGGTCCTTTTCCTTGCGTTTTTTGGATAAAGCGGTAGTCGGAGAGTCCGACGACATTTTATAGTCAAAAGCTCTACCAAAAAAGTGTTGGGCGAACTCCGCCCGACGCTTGATAGTGCGTTTATTGACGGTAGCGCAAAAGCGACAGCCCGAGACGTCGTGGTCTGGGCCCAAACAAGGTATGCACAGGGAATGGAAATCCTTATGTGGTATTTGCTTCCCACAAGAAATACAATTATTAACTTTTTCTGACATCGGTCTGAGGCAAGAAAAGTTTCAACGGGTACTTAGCTTTAATGAAGACTTGGTTCCAAATATTTTCGTAAATCAGGAGCTGGCCGACCAGCACTTGAACTGCTTCTGCTTCGGCACCGGCAAAAAAGACTGAAGAACATGGCGTCGGCTGTGTCTTGTATACTCTGGCCTTCCTGACGTCAGAAGAGTAAGCGACAACAACCGACGCCGGACCAAGACTTTGGAATTCGGCCGACCGAGGGACCGCCTGACGGCTGAAAACCCATCTGTGATTACTGCAGCTGTATGCACGATGAACATCTGATAGTGCATGCAGCCTGCTTTGAAGAGTAGGTATCTTCTGCAAGATTCCCGGATTGGAAGGTGCAGGTAGGCTTCCTTTAAATCCAGTGCTGCCAACCAGGTATCCTTGCCTACCATAGGAAGCAACTGGTGAAGAGTTAAGCATCTTGAATTTTGGGATCACCAAAAAGGTGTTCAGGATTGAGAGATCCAGAATAGGACGCCATGTGTTGTCTTTTCTGGGCACCAGGAAAATTTTTAAGTAGAAACCTTGTCCCCTTTCCTCTTCTGGGACAGACTGAATAGCCCTTATACTTGAGAGAGAAAGTTCTTGCTTTTGAGCCTCTGCCCACTGATTTGGGGGTAGATCTGGCCAACTGTTTGGGGTTGGTAAAGTGTGGAAGTGGAATCTGTATCTTTGGGAAACTATATTTAAAACCCATTTGTCCTGGGTAACGAGTTCCCAGTTTTTTGCCTGCAGAGCAATCTTTCCCCGTAAAGGAGCAGTCAGTTCAGAAGAGCTTGGAAGTTTTAAAGTAAGTCATTGAGACAGTTTACCATAGGGGGGAGTCTTACTACTCCCCGATTTGGAAGTGGGAGCCCCCCACTGCTTAGTCCTGTGCATACCTTGGGACTGAAGTCTGGGTGTTCTGCTGGTTCTGGGTTTGGACTGAGAAGGCCTGGAAGGCAGGAAAGGACCAATTCTTAGAGGGCCAATGTCTACTAAATCTTGGAAGTTGCACTTGCAGGAAATCTTTAACAGTTTGCATACATTTAGCTTCTTCCTCCATCTTATCAAGTACTTCTGCTTTGTTGTCAAACAGGCGGTCTTGGTTCAAGGGAGCATCCACAATTTAGCTTTAACATGATCTGGCAGAGACTGCTCCTTAAGCCAAGCATGCCTTCTAAGTACAGACCCAGTGACAGCAGCCTTGCAAGATGCCTCTAGTGAATCAAAACCACATTGCAAAGTATGTTTTCCAACTTGTTCAGCAGAATGCATTAAATCCTGTAAATCCTTATTTTCAGCACAATCAGGAATCAACATAATTTTCTGTTTAAGCAATCCAATAATATGCTGCTGATACTTTAACATATGAAACTGGCAATTTAAGGCCCTAATGGCCAAGGTTGCAGAAGTGTAAACCTTATTATCCCATCTATCCAGCGCCCTGGAGTCTCTTTCAGCGGGGGTAGGATTTTTGGCAGTAGTAGCCTTAATGCCCTTGGGTCCTTGTGAAATGGTCTCAGGATCTGCAATAGGATTTTTTAAAGAGGAACTTGTGAGAGTCAGGAACCCTGTAATATCTATCTGGTTTTCTGGGAGCAGGAGGTAACGAGTCAGGGGCCAAGCTTGATTCTGAAAAGGCATCATCAACAATGTCCAGTACAGGAGGGATAGCTAAAGGCCCGTGTTGGGCAGGAGTAAGAAACCCCTAAGCCTCTTTTTAGAATCAGAGTAATCCTGGCTTTCCCAGCGAAAATGCTCCCCAAGAGTATGCAAGGTTTCACCAAAAGAGAAATCCTCTGGAGGGGAAGCAGAGGGAATAGAGTTCTCTGTATCAGAATCCTCCTAAGTAGATAAGGGTAAATCCTGGTCATCAGAGGAAAGAGAAATTTCAGAATCCTGACCAGAAGTATCATAAGCAAATTCAGTCCTAGGTCTCTTAGAGGGGGAAGGTTGGCTTCCCCTGATTAAAGTAATAAGGTCTTCAGCCATTCTTATCATTTGTTTTTTAGGCTTAGAAGCCTGACCATGTGGTCTGGACGTTGGTTTTCTAAGCATGGATCGATTTTTAAGCCTTGAAGAAGAAGATGGCATCGGTTTAACATGCAAGTCAGTAGGCCTGAATACACCCTCAGAAGCTGGTGCCTGCACAGTGGCTCCAGACCCATCCAAGTTACAGACATCCGCAGGTTACACAGTTGAAGCATCTCGCGGCATACCGGACTCCGAATGGGTCACGAATCTGAAGTAGCGGGTATCAGGGGCTGCGAAAGCACTTCGGTGAGTGCCAGCAAACTGGCGACTAGCTTAGGAGAAGCGTCGTCAGAAGCTTTGGATCTATGTGACCTGTCTCTGTCTATCTTTGCATTTTTTCAGAATGTTGGTAGTCGGGTGGCTTACCACAGCCATATCTGGGTAAACTATTTAGAAGCGTAAATATACAGTCGATTAATAGTTCATTGTTTAAATAAGGCACAAAAACGACAGCGAGGTACGCCATGGTCAGGGTCTAGGCAAGGAATACAGTACGAATGAAAATCTTTAGGAGGTATTTGCTTTCCACAAGAAATACAATTATTGACTTTTACTGACATCGGTTTAGAGCAAGAAAAAGTTTCCCCAATGGGGTACTTAGCTTAGTTGAAGACTTCGGTTCTGAAACTCAAAAATGAAAATTTCAGGAGTCGGCCGACCGACACTTTCGAACTGCTTCTGCTTCGGGCACCGCACGGCAAGAAAGACTGATGTAATGGCATCGGCTGCATACTTTATACCCCTGACTACCTGACTTTATGGAAGATAAGACAGCAACCGACGCAGGATTCAAGAGTTTGATAATCAGGCCGACTGAGGGCTACTGCAAACAGATAACCCAAATGTGATGACTGCAACAGTGAAACATGAAGAACATCTTCCTCAGAAGCACCAGGCTCCAGACCCATCCAATGTAGAGACATCTGCAGGTTCCTGAGAGATTCACGCAGGTGTTTCGTAACCAGGGTGAACGGCAACAAAGCTTTCCGTGGCAACAGCAAGGACAAAAACGTAGTAGGAACTACGGTTCGAATGCTGGTAACTTTAACAAAAGCTACCAGGGAGATTTTCAACAGGGACAAAGGTACGGACAGCAGTTTAACAAAAGATTCAAGAAGTAATGACTATTCTGAATCTAGTATTGTTCTGAATTTATCAAAATGTTCTTTAACTACAGAACAATTATCAGTTTTGTCTTTGGGGCTTAAATTTGTGCCGACTGTGATACCACGGGATTATATGCTTAAACAGGAAGTGTTTAAATTTCTTAGAAAGGTTCATTTAAAGTATCATTTTTTCAAGGGGTCTAAAGACCTTTGTTTTACAACTAATTCTTTTCCTGCATGCGAGTCTGATGATAGCTTTTTTTCTTGTGAAGAATATTTTAATGACGACGATAGTAACAGTTTTAATGATACGTATGCTAGAATTGATGTTTCTTATATTCCTACTTCTAATAAGCTTATACCACCATTTGTTAACCAGCGTATTATACAATTTGGTTCCATGATAGGTTTTAGATGTGAGAATATTTGTAGTAATACAACATTAAAAAAGTATGAGATATCTTATAATTTAACATTAAAGGAATGGTATGCCCTTAAGGAGTTAGGCAATAGAACTGATATTGTTATTAAACCTTCGGATAAGGGCAATAAAATCGTTGTTATGAGTGCAATACAATATTATCACATGTGCATGGAACATTTGAATAATGCTAAGGTTTATGAAAGATGTGATATTAATAAATGTAATCAGGCTATGGCCGAATATGGGAGACTATTAGATAGGAGTGTTAGATTGGGGTTCTTCACGGAAAAGGATGTTAAGGACAAATTATTTAACTGTAAAAGTGAAAAAGCTATCTTTTTTTGTTTACCGAAGGTTCATAAAGATATGGTGAACCCTCCGGGCAGACCTATTATTTCTGCATGTGATTATTTTTTACATAATATTGGTTTGGTACTACATAATATTTTGTTACCCTATGTTTCTAGATCTCCAGTTTACATAAAGAACAGTGTCGATTTTTTGAATAAAATTTCTCCTCTAAAATGGAAGAAAGGAATGTATTGGCATGTTGTGGATGTGAAGAGTTTATATACTTCCATCCAGCATAAGGATGGTTTGGAAGCAGTTAAGTTTTTCTTGGGGGATAATCCTTCTACTTTCTTTATTTTGGATTTGATTGATTTTTGTTTAAAAAACAATCATTTTTACTTTAATGAGATGCTGTATAGACAGAAACAGGGTACGGCAATGGGGGCGGCTTTTGCCCCCATGTATGCGAACCTTTTCATGTCTTATTTTGAGAAAAGAGTTTTATTTAATTTGGAGTTTATGAGAAGGCATGTACAATTTTACTTTCATTATATTGACAATTTGATTTTTGTTTGTAAAGATGGTTTTGGACAGGTAGATAAATTTATGTTGGATTTACATAAAAATCCTTTTGGTCTTGCTTTTGATGGTTTACAGAAAGGTAATAGGGTGATATTTTTGGATCTTATTCTGGAAGGCATGGAGCAAGGGGATATTTTGTCCAATATTCATAGGAAGTTTTTGGATGGGAATCAATACCCCCATGCTTCCAGTTGCCATCCTTCCCATGTGCTAGAAGCTTTACCCTATGGGGAATTTGCACGTGTTTCTAGGTTATGTAATGCATTTAGTAATCTAGAAAAGGAGTGGGAAATAACAAAGAACATGTTTTTACAGAGGGGTTATAGACCAAGTATTTTGGAACAAGCCTTATTAAAAATAAAGAAAGAAAAGGGTTTAGTTAGGAGTCATTCTTCAAATAGAAGTAGAGGAAATTTCCAGTCTAAAGATATATATGAAGTTAAGAAGGATGTAGGAAATTATATATATTTTGTTTCTATATATAATATAAAAAGTGAGGAAATTAAGACTTTAATAGAATATTACTGGAGATTTTTAATAGAAGATAGGGTTTTAGCAAATATTCTTCCAGCTAAACCCCTTTTTTCATATAAAAGGGGTAGGAACATAAAGGATATGGTGGTACATGGTAAATTTTTGATGCCCAAAACAGTGATACAAAAGGCTGTGATGAGTTTTGGGACGGTTTGCTGCGAGAGATGCAGTGTTTGTAAAAATATTGTTAGATCATTTGATAGTATTAATGGGGTAAAGTTTGTACCAAGAGAGGTTTTCACATGCCGAAGTATGGGGGTGATTTATGCCCTTAGGTGTCCATGTGGACTATATTATATTGGGGAGACAAAAAGAGAATTTCGCATCAGATTTTTAGAACATGCTAGGGATGTGAGACATAAAAGGGAAAATAAGGTTATTGCAACATATTTTAATGCTTTCCATGATGGTGATGTGTCTTTGTTGCAGTGCACTGTTTTAGAGAGTGTAAAATGTTATAGTGGAGATGAAAATGTTTTAAAACACAAATTATTGTATAAGGAAAGCATTTTTATTTTGAAATATAAAACTATGATTCCCAATGGTCTCAATAATGAGCTCAGTTGGAAAAGTTTACTTTAAGTGTAATTTGTGAGAGTTTGATTAATTTATTGTTTAATTTATTGTTTAATTAATGGAAGTATGTTTTCAATTGATTGGTATTTATATAAAAGCTTGTATTTGCAATTTGTATGTTTGATACTCCTGGAAGGTGGCAACACCAAAGCGCTAGAGAGAATAAAAAAATTGTTCTATTGAGTGGTTCTTTTTTCACAGTCGGTGAAATTTATTAGTGGTCAGAGTTGTCTTGCAGTTTGGAGTTATAGGAGTTTGTGGCGTTGTGGTTCCTCTCGGTAGAGGCCTGCGAATCTATCAAAGTGGGCATCATGGGCTGTGAAAGCACCTCACTGACTACCTGTGAACTGGCGACTAGCTTAATGGAAGTGTCATCTGCAGTTTTGGAACTGTGCGGTCTGCCTCTGTCTTTATCCTTACATTTTTTCGGAAGATCGGTAGATGGATGGCTTACCGAAGCCATTTTGGAATACGGAGAACGAGAGTGGAAGTATTTAGTGACAATAAGGGCCTAACGATGAATAGTTCGGGCATTGAACAAAGCACAAAACTGACAGCAAGGTACGTTGTGGTCTGGGCCTAAACAGGTGATGCAGTAAGAATGAAAATGTCGGTGTGGTATTTGCTTTCCACAGGCGAGACGATTGTTAACTTTTTCTGACATTGGTTAGAGCAAGAAAAAAGGATCCCCAATGGGGTACTTTTAGAAGACTTCAGGCTGATTCAATTTCGGAAATGAAAACTCAGGTAGCGGTCGACCGGTACTCGTTCAAACTACTTCTGCTTCGGGCTCCTCGGCAAGAAAGACTGATACAATGGCGTTGGTTGCCCATTTTTATACCCCTGCTGACCTGACGTCGGTTCTGAAGCGACAGCAACTGACACAGAAATACTAAGTCCCTGGTATTTGGGCCGACTGAGGGCTACCTGCAGGCAGATAACCCAAGTGTGATGACTGTAACAGTGAAACACGAAGAACACCCTCTTTGAGGAAAAGTTTGACTTCCCATCTGCAAGCCACAGGAGGGGAGATACGTAGACAGGCAGAGATGGCAGATAAATGCACTTTGACTGATGAATAAGTTAGTCCTGAGTGAAGCAGCTCACACAAACAGGAAAGTACCATAGGTATAGAGGTAGTCAGAGGGCCCTGTTTTTTTTGTTGACGTTAGTACAAGAATGTTTTCCATTTGGATACATAGTTTCTCCTGGCACTAGGTTTTCTGGCCTCCTGCAGAACATTGAGTACGTGTTCCGAGTATAGGTGTCTGTAGGAGATCAAAACCCTATCACCCATAAGGTTAATTTCAGATTTTTCACCCGTGTGTGTAGTTGAGATCCCCTGTCCTGTGTGAGCAGGTCTATTCGGTGGTTTAACCTGTGGTGATTGCCCTTGGCTAGTTGGTGTAGAAGGGGAAACCAATTCTGTCTTGGCTAAAAGGGGGTCACCATTAGGATTTTTGGGTTGTCCCTCTGTATTTTCAGAAGTAATTTCTGAATTAAGTTGAAGGGGAGAAAAGCATACAGGTACATTCCCTCCCAAGAGACGGAGAAGGCGTCCACTTTCTACGCTTGTGGATGTGGACTCCTTGTGCAGAATTTGGGCATCTGTCTGTTCTGGGAGGAGGCAAAAAGATCTGCTTGTGGAATACCCCACCTGTGGAGTATGTCCAGAAATACTTCCCTGTGAAGCATCCATTCGTGACTTGGAGCTGAAGTTCTGCTCAGGAAGTCTGCCGTGACGTTCTCTGTTGAAGAGATATATACAGCTACCAGATGAATATTTAGAGATACTGGTAGGTTCCAGAGCTGGATAGCTAGGCTGCAAAGAGGGTAGGAATTTGTTCCCTCCTGCTTGTTTATGTACCACAGGACTATCATATTGTCTGTGATTACTTTCAGGGTTTGTGGCTGAAGGGATGATTTGAAGGTCAGTAGGGCCAAGTGTAAAGCCCTCATTTCTTTGATGCTGATATGGTCCTTTTGTCTTGGGTTGAACCAGTTGCCTTGTACCGACAGTTGTTTTTGGTTTGTAAGTAGCACTGCCCCCCACCACAGGTCGGAAGCATCTGTGGATACCTGTTGGAGGGGGTGCAGGGACCTGAAGGTGGGCCCCTTGGCTGAAGTGTAGAGCTGATATCTGCCACTGGAGTTCCTTCTTCAAACATTGAAGTAAGGGGAGGGGGGGTCCAGGGGCTGGGTGTGTTGGCTCCATAAGTTTTTCAGGACCCACTGGATTTTTCGCATATGGAGTTTTGCAAGGGGCAACATGAGTATAAGTGATGCCATGTGGCCTAGAACTCTTAAAATCTCTCGAGCTGGCAAGGAATTTTGGGAGAGAAGTTTTTTGGAAGTAAAGGCAAAGTTCTGGGATTCTTTGATCTGGAATAAAGGCTTTCATTTGGTCTGTCCTGATCCTACACCCCAGGAAAATCAGGTCTTGGGAGGGGATCAGGTGAGACTTTTCGTGGTTTATGTTGAACCCTAACTGAGACAGGGTGGAGATTACTTGCTGTAGATGAAGTAGGATGACTGGGCGGTCTTGGTGATGGATGAGCAGGTTGTCCAGGTATGGGTATATCTGAATGGCCTGGTTCCTGCAGTGAGCAATGAGGGGGGCCAGGCACTTTGTGAAGACTCAGGGAGCAGTAGAGAGTCCAAAGGGCAAGGCAGAGAATTGCAAATGGCAACAGCCTATTGCAAATCTGAGGTATTTTCTGCAATTTGGGTGAATAGGGATGCATAGGTAGGCATCCTTCAAATTTAGGGCTACCATGAAAGTCTGATTTGGAATGAGTGGTAAGAGCAAGGGTAAGGTAATCATTTTGAAAATGGGAACTCTGAGAAAGAGATTTTAAAAGGATAAATCTAGGATTGGCCTCCATGGGTTGTCCTTCCTTGGTACCAGAAACATTCTGGAGTAAAATCCTACGTTTCTTTGATGGTATGGTACCTGTTCTATGGTACCTTGATCTAGAAGCTATTGAATGATGGGTGGAAAAAGTTGGGTTTGGCTTGCCGGTGGTTGAGGGATACCACGAAAGGGGGTATCATCCACCAAATCATGAAGTAGCCTGACTGAATGATGGAGAGTACCCATTGTTCTGTTGTGATTTTCCGCCAGGAGGGAAGGGAGAAGGGGAGGCAGAGGGAAAGTGGGGTGTTTTGGTGCAAGGGTGGGTAGTCACAGAGGACGCGGTATGGAGTGGTCAGACTGGCCTCGAAAGGACACAGTGGAAGCACTGGTTGGAAATCTTGGAGTAGAGTTTTCCTGGTTTGTCTGCGTCCTTTACACTGTGGAGCAGAGTGTGAGGCCTGCCTTCGACAAAGGAAGGTTTTTGTGGGGTAATTCCTGTGGTACCTTGGTATAGGAGACACCAGTAGGTGTTTAAGGTTTTGCAGTTCCTTACCCTTTTCTTGAAGGGATTTTAGGAGTTCTGTTGAGGCTTGTCCAAACAGAGCTTTATTATCCAGGGGTGCATCCAACAATTTTGTTTGCACATCCATGGGTAGGGGTTGTAGTCTCACCCAAGAATATCGCCTCAAGACTGATCCAGATGCAGCAGACTTAGATGAGGCTTCCACAGCATCATAACTGCACTTTATTGAGTGCCTAGTTACTTGGGATGCCATGGAAAGAAGGGTATTTACTTGTGCTTTAATGGGAGAGTCAGGAGCCTCAGAGTAAGGTGGAGGCCTAGGTAATGGTATCCAGGACATATCTAGCCATGTGTGTTTGGTAGTTGAGAGCTCTAACAGCCACAGTAGAGGAGGCATAAACTTTTTCCCTATTCTGTCCAGGAATTTACTGTTTTTGTGTGTGGGATAAAGAGCAGTCAAAGGTAGTTGTTTAGATGATTTGTCAGCAGAGACAGCAATAACTGCTGGGTCTGCTGGTGGGTTCCTAAAGAAGTATTGGGTATAATGTGGGACCTTGTAGAAATGATCTGGTCGTTTGGAAGCTGGTGGTTGAGAGTCAGGGGATAGAAAAGCGGCCAAGAAGGCATCCTGGAATACAGGTAGCAAGGGGGCCAATGCTGAAGGAGGGTGCTCCATTTGTAAAAGGTCGAAGTACCTTTTCTTGGTGTCAGGATACTTCAGATGCCTGACATTTAAAATGCTCCCTCATAAGGGAGATTGTGTTTCCAAAGGTGATTTCTTCACCTGGAAACCCAGGAGTAATGAAGTCTTCCTCCTCTGGAGTGATGAAATCATTTGGGGACTCTATTTGGGATTCATGTGAAACAGATTCATCTGAAGAGGAATACTCTTCCTCAGATACCTGTAAGGTAGGTAGAGGTGAGAGGGCTGGTGGGGCCTGTTGTGTCTGCAAGGCCTGAAAAGCCTTAAAAAGACTGAGAAAAGCCCCCCCCCCCCCCAATCAAGAACTGGTCGAGTTTCAGGGTGTTTAACTTTTTGCTTTTTCTTAAAGGGAGTGACTGGTGGGGAGAGAATCGGAGCAGATGTCTGCCTGGGTAGAAGTGAAAGAGCAAGGCCCTCAGATAGAGTGAGACGTGGTTTCCCTCTGCCATCAGGACCTGATGGCTGAATAGCCTCAGTGGACGTACTAAAAGTTTCTGCCACCCCGGCTTCCATCAAGGTTCCCAGGCCTGACTTGGAAACAGATGTCTATGAAGTTGCTGGGCTTTCATAAGCCTCAAGAACCTTCTCGGACACCTGAGGCACAGCGTGGGATTCCGACCTAACTTTCTTGGCCTTCTTCGGCGGTTCTTTCGATGGGCCTACCTACCCCCCCTTCCATACCGAGCGCAAGATGTCAGAGTCTCTGATTTTCTAAATATAATTTTAGTGCAGCAGGACGGCTACAAATGGTTTTTGGAACGAAGGATTTGTAAATAGGGCAGGAAGTATGGTTGTGGGCCTCGCCTAAGCAAAAAACGCACTACTCGTGTGCGTCCTTGTGAGGAATTTGTCCCCACAAGTGCATTTCCCCTTTCTAGCTGACATGTAAGACTTAGCAATAATCAAAGGTAATGAAAAAACAAAACAGGGCACTTATCTGTATCGGCAGGAAAATGGTCGTCTGGTCTGTAGACTTAACGGTCGTCTGAAAATGCGATCTGCTTTTGGAACTGGGGAACAGGAGTCCGGCGTTCACTGCAGCAGGAAAATTCTGAGGAAGGTGTGTGCAGACATCACCTTTATACCAAACGTCAGTTTATGGCCCTGACAAGGGACATTACACGTACCCTCCAGAAGCAAAGACTTTGGTATACTGGCCAGAAGGCGGCACTGCAGGCAGCAACTCCCTAGTGTTATGAATACTGTAACATGTGACTAGAAGGACATTACACTACTCAAGCACTTTTAGAAAAAGTAGAGGGAGGAAACAAAAAACACAGAGGGGTTCTTATCTGAGCTCAGCAGCTGTGAAGTCTAGAGTTAGAAGTCTTCTCATAGACCCCTCTCTTATTATGGTACTAGAAAACTGAAGGGTCCTGTCTATGGGTCTGAAAGGCAGTCTCTGTAATCTCAGGTAACTGGTCCATCACACCAACAGGCAGGTGGGGGGAGGGAGCTCTGAGCTTTGGTAAGTTACCAGAGATAGGGTAGCACAGAACTACTGCCCATATACCAGTAAGGCAGTGTGTTTGTTGAACATTTGAAGGATCATTCAAGAAGGAATAATTGAAAATTCTCCCTTCTCCCAGAGAAATCAGAAGGGGCAAACTGCAGAAAATGTATGCAGTGCATTAGTGAATGCACAGATATTCCCCGTCAAGTAATAAAGATGAAGATGCTATATGGTGTATACACTAAATGCCTCAAATAAAAAAACAGCTCAAACTCACACGTAAGGTTAAAATCTTTTCACAAAAATAACTCATTCTATCAAAGTTAATACAAAAAATGAACAAAATTAAAATTGGAGAAGCCAAACTTCTTCTTGAACTATTATAGCAATAATATAATTACATGGTAATTATATTATTTATTAATTTACATGGTAAAGGAGAACTCTGTTCATTCCTGCAATATGCAACAGCAGGAAAATGAGTCTCCCTATAACCTTTAAGATCTTATCCAATGCAGCCAAAATTTTTTCAGATGTGCAGCAAGCCCTACAAGACCTCCAGAAAATATGGCAAGACACTGAAGAACAATAAATTGGAAGCCGCGGTGGCACAGCATTAGCGTTGTTGCCTCAAAGCAAGAGGTTCTCCTGTTCAATTCACGGCTGGAGTGCCTTGTGTGTGCAGTCTGCATGTCCTCCCTGTGGTCGAGTGGCCTCCGAAAGAAATACGTGAATGGGCGTGCCTTCACTGAAGGTTGAGCGTTGGGCTGGCAACTCGGCACCATAAAAAATCTACTGCCAATCATTAGTGGACTGGAGTTCTGCTGTGGCGACCCCTAACCGGGAAAAGCCAAAAAGACAAACAACAACTGAAGAACAATAAATTGTCAGGACTGCATTAGCTCACTCTCAAGAACTGCCAACCACTGATCTCTAGAGCTGAAAATGAGAGAATGCTTACAAAGCCATTCCCATCTGTTCCAGAAAACAATGGCAGAAAGGCAAAAAAGTGTTAAGGAATTAACTAAATACAACTGCAACACCATTAGCAGGCAGAGCTCAAGTGATGGGTTGCTACAATGTTATTATTAAAAGACAGTAAGCCGCAAACTATTAATTCCCACTTGCAATACTATGCACTTATATTACTGTTTTTCAAAGCCATTTTTTCCATCTCTCTCTCTCTCTATTGCTGAACTGCTCTCTTACTTTTCCAGCCCACTGTGTTGATGAAGATGGGAAAATGTAATTAAACATATTCAAGTGAATGCAGGCTTTACAGCAGATAAATACAGATCAGGTTGTTTGAAATGCTAAAGGTTAGACTTCCTGAAAGACAGAGGTTAAGTACTAGAAATGGGCCACAAATGAGAAACATAACAGTATGGTAGAGGCAAGTGGGAAAGTGCAGAAATGTAAAGCAATTGTCAATTCTAATTAACAGTAATTTAAGTAGTGTGGGCACCAATTCAAAGTTAATTGTAGTAATGATAGCTTAAAACATTACTGCAATTTTTAATTGTAAACAATCTAAATAAAAAGGAACAGGTCAACAATGAACTCTGCTCTAAAGAAGAGGGAAAACCAGCACTGCTCTCCCCAAAAGGACAAGTGGAAATGGGAGGAATAGCCACTAGCAAAGGGGAGAACTATTACTGACCAGAAAGGGAAAGCCTCAATAATGAAAGTACAGTTGTGCAAGCTTAACTTACCATAACAGTAGATGTTCAAATGATCACTGCTGCAGTAGCCTTAGCTACACGAGTTATATCCTGCCAAGGATATAACAGGCCAGTTACCCAAACTTCAGGGGACCTTCCACCCACCCAAACTGTCATGCAGCTCAAAATGAGTTGACTAAAGACAAGTTTGGGTGCAAAGTCCTTCAGATCTTTCCTGCCAACAGACAGAGGGAGGCCAATCCCTAAAAGGATAACACTAGGAATAAAAAAATGTCCACACCCTGGCATAACCAATACACCAACAATCAAAGGGAATGAAAGGAGGTAGTGACTAATGCAGCCATTCATACATCTACTGTTATGATAAGTCCACTTTACAAAAGTGTACTGTGTTGTTCTTACTGATCACTGCTGCAGTAGTCTTAGTTATAGGGGTAGATTACCATAGCCAACTATATTTGGGAGGTGGGAGGTGGAAGGAGAAGGATCCAAGAACTCCAGGAGAACGGTCCTAGCAAAACTTGATCTACACCTACAAAAGAAATCAAGCTTACAGGGATTTGCAAAAGTATGTACAGAGGACCAAGTAGCAGCTTCTAGAATACTTCTAGAATCCAACCCTTTCCAAAAAGCCATAGATAAAGCCAAGGCCCTAGTAGAGTATGCCTTGACCCTGCCTGGAAAAATGTTGTCATGTGGAGTGTAACAAAACATAGTGGGGGGGGTCCAGTATCTGTCAGCCTGGGAAGACATGATCAACAGACCATGCTGCTATGCCAGACATGGTCTTCACCTTTCTCTTCTAGGCTTTCGAATACTGGCAAAGAGCTTGCCACCCCAGTAGTACCTTTTAAGGCAATACCAAAACAACAAAACTTCTGATGTAAAAAAAAAAAAAAATCTACTACAGACAAACTCAAGTTTATGCTGCTTAATGCTAGGAGTCTAAATAGGAAACTGCACTCCCTGGAAACTTTCCTCACCTTGGAAGATGCTGGCATCTGTGCAGTAACCAAGACTTGGTTCAAGGCCAAGAGAGCATCCCAGCCGTGCAAGGCTACAATACCTTCCATATGTTCAGACCTCAAAACAAGCATGACAGAACCAAAGACAGGAGGTGTATCAATCTACATTAACCAGTCTTGAGGTGTACTTGGATTTAAACAGCATGACTCTCTTGACATACTCCAGGTCCAAATAACTATAGGTAAAACACCCTACCACATTCATTGCTAGATACAAGTCCCTCACCATGAAACACGAGAAGCACACCGCCTATCTGGAGTCACTCACTATACAGCCAGACACCTTGGTCATGGGAGATTTCTACTATCCTTCTATAGAAAGGGTGACGTACACCAGATCAAGCTTGATCACCCTAAGGTTCCTGGACTTTGTTAATACAAATGCTCTGGAACAGATAGTCTGCACCCCCAAATGAGGCTCAAATGTTCTGGACTCAGCAGTCACCAATATGGGGAGGTCACCGCACTACCCCCCGTGTTCAGCCCTCCCTAGTAAGGTCAGACCATAAATCTGTCTCATTTGAAGTAATGATCAGACCAGACACCTCCACAGAAGCAATAAAAATGAGAAACTTCTTAGAAAAAACTATAGCCCACTAAGCAATGGCATGAAAAGTTTCAGACCCCCTCCTAACACAGCCAACAATGACTCCTATGCAGAGGAGTACACAAACTCCCTGTATAAACACTTAAACAACTGTATTGCTCGGCTGTACCTAGCAGGATCAAAACCAAGTCCTACTGTAAAAACAGCCACCCTGGTGGATGTAGAGTATAAACAGGTTATATAACAAAAGGAAGAAACTGATATCTATGAACAAGACGGAACAGTCAGCACAGAAAGAATACCCTTCAACAGCCTAAACAAGCAAATCAGATGTCTGGTAAAGTCATCTAAAGCTAGTTGTGAGGCTAAATTGAATTTAGGAATTAGGAATGTGGGGTTCTTATGGATATGTTCACTAAGCGTGGGTATCCGATGGATATTTTGAGACCCACATTTAATGAAGTGACTGTTTCTTGAATGGGCAAAACGTTTTGGTTGAGGAAAAATATGATTGCAATACTAAATGGGCTATCTATGCTGCTTGTTGTTTACATTGTTCGGCTTATTACATTGGTAAAACTATTACATGTGTCAGACACAGGATTTATGAACATGAAAGGGACATTTCTAACAAGAAAGACACTAATACACTGTACAAGCACATTGAAAAATTCTCTGGTCATAGTTCTGGTTATTTTGTAATCGAACAACTTAAGAGAGATGATAAGGGGAGAATTGTTGAACACCTGTCAGGGAGTTAAAATGGCAATTTAGGCTTAATTCCCTTCTGCAGCCTGGGTTGAACGACACTTGCACCATTTCTCCTATTTTGCATCTCAAAAGTTTGGAATGTTCATTTTTTCAGTATTTTATTATTTTAACACAAAAATATTATATTTATCTATATATATATATATATATATATAGATATATATATATATATATATATATATATATATATATATATATATATATATATATATATATATATATATATACACACATATACATACACACACATATATATATATATATATATATATATATATACATATATATACATATATATATATATATATACACACACACACTTTTTAACATACATTTCTTATTACGTTTTTACCTTTTTAAATTTAAAACTGTATTATTGAATCATGTGACTGGTTTTACTGTTATTTAATTTTTGATTGGGTTGTTTCATTAGTTCTGATGATGTCCTAATGGATGAAAGTGCTTAACTGAAACTGATGGTGTTGGAATAAATGCATTTTTCACTAGTTTTCATCTCCCTTGGCTTGGTTCTTACTAAACAACCTAAAACATGACCTAGTGGGATCCACTTGGCACACTCTCTCTAACCATAGCCTAAGCACTGGTTTTGTTCCAACAAAGTGAAGAAAAGCAGCTGTAATTCCCTTTATAAAGGGGGTTAATCAACTGACCCTGGGAACTACAGACCCATAAGCCTAACTATGCTTATCTGCAAGGCCATGGAAAGAATCATTCATGGACCTTAGCAACAAGGACACAGGCAACCTTCAAACACACTACCTGATGTTTGGCTTCATTAAGGGTAGATTATGCTTACTAAACTTGGCGGACTTCTTTGAGAACATCACCAAACCCAGGACGAAGACAAAGCAGTACATACCGCCTATCATATGTCACTAGACGGGCAACGAACCGGCTCACAAACAGAATCCACAGTGTCAAAAATTGGGGATTCTACCTCCACCAGTTGAACAGTTATGGGGGGGGGGGGCTACTACAAGGTTCTGTTCTGGGACCTCCACTGTTTGGAATCTATTTCTCAGAAGTCCATGTAAAAGTAGATGGCCTGTGGCTTACTAAATTCGCAGATAACTGCAAACTGGGAGCAATCACAGAGTCCCCTAAAGGTAAGAGCGTATTACAGGAGGGGTTAACAAAAACGACTGGTACCGAAGCTAGGGTCTAAAACTACATGCAAAAAAGTACACGGTTATCCCCTTTGGCAAAGAGATAGCCCCTGCAAATTACAATATACAGACTGCACCCTCTTAAGCTGAAATCCAGTGGTGGGTGACTTGGGAACACAAGTTGACAGAAGTCTAAACTTTGATCATCATGTATCCACAGTGGTAAGAAAAGCGTTTTACACTGCACAATTCATAAGTAAGTGCATCGCATCCAAGACCAAGGATGCTTTAACTCCTCTGTACTCCACCCTCATCAGGCCACTAATAAGAGTACAATGCTCCCTTTTGCATGTACCTCACCAGACACCTGCAGCAGCTGGAGAGACCACTCAGGCTCCTGAACAAGAGAATTAATGGATTCCAAAACATGACCTACATGAAAAGACTGAAAGCCATGTCGCTGTATTTAGTGTCATGCAGGTGCTGAGAGGCAACCTGTGCATGGCTTATAGAGTAGTCTCTGACCCTGTCCTAATGGAAATTGCTGCAAGTCCGCAAATTAAATGGGACAAGAGTCAACTCGCTCCAGAGATCTCAACCTAGCCTATATGGCTTAAACAAAACATGCTGGAGAGACAGATACGTTTCCCAGATACTGCTGCTACTCTGGAATAAACTCCCAAATCCATGTTCAGCAGAGTTCCTCAATGACCCTATTTGAGCGCAACCTGGACCACTGGAAGGGAGAACATGAAACTCACCCCCTGAGGTGGCACCTATGTTCTTCACAGACAGGGGCATCTGGTGCTGATCATAGATTCACTCTGCAAACAATCAAACCATCTAACATTGGTCAATTAGGGAACACGGGTACTACATGGTTAGGCTTGTAAAGGCCCTACAGCCATTAGCTTAGTAACCTCTTATGAACCTAGTAGCCTTAGACAACCATATGAAAATAGTATGTGCTGACACAGTTTGTCCCTTCTTCCCTTCACAACAAATGAACAACTGATCTGAAGATTTGAAAGATATAGTTATATCTGTCAAGACAGTATCAGAGATGTCTGTGAACATCCAAAATATCGAGTACCCTTTCTCCCTCATTTTTAGGTTTAGGAAAGAAAATGGGGAGATGGAGAGTTTGGCTTAAAGTAAACTCAGATACCATTTTAGGCATAAAAGGACTGGTTCTCAAAGAAAGTGTCCCTATGGAAAATGAAGAAGGGTTGACTCACCACAACAGCTTGCAACTCAGACACCCTTCTTGTACAGGTCACAGCAATCTGCAAAACTAGTTTCCATGTTAAGAACTTCAAGTCAGCCAGATTAGCTGGTTCAAATGGAACAAATGTTAACTTCTCTAACACAAAATTATGATCCCAAGGCAGGGCCCACAGGTTTACTTGGAGGCCTCTTGTGCAAAACCCTTTCAAGAATATTTTGTCATGAGACTGCCTTGAAAGAGATGGATCCATGGGCAGACATGCTGACGTAGCAGATAAATGAACCTTGACAGAGGAATAAGAAAGATCATAGGATAGTAACTCACACAAAAACTGTAAAACCAGAGAACAACTAGTCCTGAATGGATACTGGTAATGTTGTTGACACCAACTAGAAAACCTTTTCTATTTGCTAATATATGATTTTTCTAGTAGCAGGCTTTCTTGCCTCCATTAGCACCTGTGCACATCCTCAGAAAACAGGAATCTATCATCCAAGGCAGTCAATTGAAGACTACTGATATATCAAACACCCCTGGTTTTGTGTGATTACATCTATTCTGGGAGGGAGCTTGTGGTAATTGCCCCTGGTCATTTCCAAAAGAAGAGAGAACCATGGTTGCCCTGGCCAAAAGGGAGTCATCACAATGACCTTGGGTGATTCCCTCTGAATCTTTAGACATACCCCAGAAATTAATGGAAAGGGTGAAAAGACACACAGGAACATTCTATTTTTTCCTGTAGAAGTAAAACTCTTTGAACTGAGGTGTCTAGCTGACATCCCAGGAGCACAATCCGCTGTGAGACAGTCAAGAAGGACTTCTGAATGTTCCCTTGTGGCTTGTGTAAGAGTTCTCTCACCCAAGAGAGCAACTCATGACATTTTGAGAAAGACTCTGCAAAGATAAGCAAGGCATCTAAATATGGAAAAAAATGTAGATATCATGTAGCCTATAATGAGTTATAAATGGGTCAGACACTTTCTGAACACTCTTGGTGCAGTAGATAGTCCAAAAGATAAGGCAGAGAACTGGTAATATGATCAAGACACACAAAGTCTTAAGAAACACCTGAAGTGTGGATGAACAGGGATGTGATAAGCATCTTTTAAGTCTAGCATTACCAGGAAACGTGAAAGAGAAAGAAGAGGCAACAGGGATTGTGAAGTGACATCATTATGAATTAGGGCATTATCATAAACAGGTTTGGGAAAGAAAAATCTAGAACTAGTCTCCAAGCATTTTTTTTTTTTGGCACTAAGAACAACCTTGGGTGAGGAAGGGGTAACTGGTTCTGTCACTCCTTGGGACAACATGTTATGAAGAACAGGAGGAAACCAGAGTCTGACCTGCAGGATGAGGAATGACGCACAGAAAAGGAGGAATTTCCTTCCTCTGCCACCTGTAACCCTCTTGAATGATTTTCAGAGCCCATTTGTCTGAAACAATCAGTTGTCAAAGAGAAAAATGGAGATTCAAGCTTTCTAGAAGAGAATAGGGGCCAGGATGGGGGGGGGGGGGGGGGTCACAATGTCTCTTGAATAATCATTCAGACCTGTCCTTGGTTTGGGGAGGTTTGAGACTTTTTTGGAATCTCTTTGCCACTTCTTAAACATCTGTTTACCTGAATTCTGTTGAGACTGTTTAATCTTTTTTTCTTCTTGCCAAAACTGGATGAGGAAAAAGAAAATTCCTTCAACAATTTGGAAGAAAGAGGGCTGAAAAATCTAAGTGATTCCCTTAATCAGCTTCCCCTTTCATAATACTTTTGATACCTCTACAGCAGAAGGGCCAAACACAATCTCTACCTAAGGGAGAATTTAAAATCTCACTTTTTAAATCATATGGGAGGTTCTGAGAATGCAGCCAAGCATACCCCTTTTTAACAACACCAGTGGCTATAGCCCTGGAAGTAGTATCAACAGAATCATACAAACACTGCAGTCAACAAGCAGTGACCTATGCAACAGAAGAAACCAAGTTATTTAAAACATTTTTTCTTCACAAGAAGAAACTGCAAATAAAACACTCTTCATACTTTCACAGTATGTCAGAACTAACATAAGCGGACAATTTAAAATTCTGAAAATCAAAGCTGCAGAAGTATACACTCTTTTCCCATATCTATCAACAAAATTTCCCACCCTTATTAGAAAGAGTAGAATTGGAAATAATGTGCTTAGCAGCAGTGGAGTCAACTAAGACTAAGGCTACTGGGTCAGGTTTGGGAATAGTGTACAAACATTTAAAAGAATGAGGAACTTTACGCATTCTGTCTTTTTAAGGGCAGTTGTCTGACTATCGGGAAGATTGTAGGCAGTTAGGCAAATATCCTCTAAAGCAGACAGAACAGGAGGAATGGGTGTAGGCTCTGGAAAATCCTGTAACAACTCATACTATTTTCCGAGCAACTGAGAAACCTCAGTGTTCTCCCACTGAAAACACTGGGCCATTCTAGCAATAGTCTCAGAGAAAGAGAAACTCCCACAGGAAGAAGCAGAAAAGTACAGTTTTGTACCTACCATAAATGTAGATGTCCGAGAGGAATGCATCTGCAGTCATAACAAATGGGTTGTCCTGTCATCAGGCAGCCCTTCGGTCGGCCGGATTCCAAAGTCTGGGTCTGGCTTCGGCTGGTGTCGCACTTCACCCGACGTCATTGCGGCAGTTTTCGGGTATAAAGGCATCAGCCGACGCCATTTTCCTCAGTGTTTCTTGCCCCAGATGCCAGGTGCCCTCTTGGTAGGCTAAATTTGGATAAATGTCAAAGTTTCCAAATAGTAGAGAGCAAACACACAAAATAAACATGTATGTACATATATACAAACAAATACACCATAATAGATCCCCCCCAAGCTAGCTGTAGATTGGTAAGTACCCTAGGAGTACCTCAGAGGGGAAGGAGGGTGGGTAATCCCAACTGCAGATGCATTCCTCTCAGACATCTACATTTATGGTAGGTACAAAACTGTACTATGTCCTTCAAGGATGCATCTGCAGTCATAACAAATGTGTAGAATACCATAGCTAAACTAGGGGAGGAGGAAATGAGAATACATGATGGTGTAGTCAGGATCCCTTGCAAAACAGCAGTGGCAAAGCCAGCACGGGATCTGGAATATAGAGGTAAGTTATAATGCTTGGCAAATGTATGCACGGAGGTCCAAGTAGCAGCCTCTATAATGTCCTTGGTAGCCACTCCTCGTAGAAAAGCTGTGGTAGTGGCTGTGGCCCTTGTGGAGTGAGGCCTGATGTTCTCTGGAGTTTTCTTTCCATGGTAGGAGTAACAAAGTCTAATGCAATTTCCTATCCATTTGGAGATTGTCTGTTTAGAAATTGGTTTTCCTTTTCCTGTTGCATAAGCTACCAGAAGCTGGTCAGTTTTTCTATTGTTTTTAGTCCTGTCCAGGTAGTAGCGTAATTGCCTGTGTACATCCAAGGTATGTAAGAGCTTTTCTCCCCTGTTCTGTGGATTGGGGTAGAAAGTAGGAAGGTGGATAGCCTGATTTAAAGAGACTCTGGATACCACCTTAGGCATAAATGTAGGATTTGTTCTCATGGACACTATCTTGATGGAAGATCAGGAAGGGTTGTACTGCCATTAATGCTTGTAGTTCAGAGACCCTTCTTGCTGAAGTTATTGCCAGCAGGAAGGCAGTTTTCCAGGATAGGTATTGTAAGTCTGCTGTAGCTGCTGGCTCGAAAGGAGGCAGAGTCAGTTTTTCTAGCACAAAGTTCAAGTCCCAAGCTGGCAATGGAGGTTTCCTGGGAGGTTTTATATTTTTAATTCCCCTCAGAAACTGTCTGAGCAGAGGATGAGAAGACAGGAGGATGCAAACTGTACTGTGCTGAAATAGCTGATGCATGTATCTTAATGGAGGAAAAGGACAGGCCTGTGTGGTAGAGCTCAGCCAAGTACTCCAGGATGTTGGCTATGTTCACCGGTGACACCTCGTGCCCTTTTGCAGCACTCCAGATGAGATATCTTTTCCATTTTGCTGCATAATTCTTTCTTGTTGAAGGTCTACGAGCCTCCAGGATTATGTCCTTAACCCTTTGGGATAAATGTGGGTTAATTTCTGTCATGTAATGTTCCAGGCAGTTAGCTGCAGAGTTTTTAGGTTTGGATGCAGAATGTTGTAGTTGTTCTGTGTCAGCAGTAATGGGATCAGTGGTAGTTTCCATATTTGTTCCCTGGACATGCTCCTCAGTAGTGGGTACCAATGTTGTCTTGGCCAGTCTGGGGCTATCAGAATGATCCTCGGACGTTCCTCTTTGATCTTGAGAAGCACCTTGTGCATCAAAGGAAGTGGTGGGAATGCGATGCTGTCAGGCTTTTCCAACTGAAAGATAAGGAGTCCACCTTCCAAGCAAGTGGGTGGTAAGTCCTTGTGCAGAATATTTTCAACTGGTGATTGTATGGGGATGCAAACAAGTCTATGTGTGGTAATCCCCATTTCTTGTGATGTCTTTGAAGATGTCCGGATGCAGCATCCATTCGTGGGCATCTGTTGTAGTTCTGCTTAATATGTCTGCTAGAATGTTTTCCTTCCCTGGTACATAAATTGCCTGTAACTGAAGGTTGTAGCCCAGGGCCACATCCCATAGGTGTACTGCCAGCGGGCATGAGGGGTATGAGTGTGTGCCTCCCTGTTTGTTGATGTACCACATAACTGTGGTGTTGTCTGTCCTTATCAACAGCTGGCCTTTGTGGAGAAGAGGTCTGAATGCCTGGATTGCCAATTTTACTGCCATCATTTCTTTTAGGTTTATGTGTAGATGCAGTTGGTCTTGAGTCCATAGGCCTTGAATGCACCTGTCCATCATGTGTGCCCCCCAACCGAGGTCTGAGGCATCTGTCGTGATAGTTTGTCCTGGATGACTTTTGCTGAAGGGCAGTCCTGTGTTTAATTGACAGGCCTGAGCCCACCATAAGAACTCTTGCTTCAGGCATGGGATCATTGGAAGTTTGGTTTCCAGGCTGTGCTTGTGCTGAGACCACAAATTCTTTAGGTACCACTGTAGCTTTCTCATATGAAGCCTGGCATGAGGGACCAGAATTATGCAGGATGCCATGAAGCCTAGAGCTTGTAACACTTTTCTTGCAGTTAGGTGGCTCTGCTTTGTTAATGTCAAGAAGTAGAGAGGAAGTTGTTCTTTCTTTTCTGCAGTTAGAAATGCCATTTGTTTTGATGTGTCCAGTTCTGCACCCAGAAAGGTTATTATTTGGGATGGAATCAGCCTTGACTTTTTTGTATTGACTGTGCATCCCAGGGCTTGTAGCAGATAGATGACTCTTTGTAAGTCTTCTGTTAATTTGTTTTTGTTGTCCGCTTGCATCAGGCAGTCGTCCAGGTAAGGATAGATTTGAATTCCCTGAAGTCTGCAATGAGCGATTACTGGTGCCAGGCATTTCGTGAACACTCTGGGCGCAGTAGATAAGCCAAAGGGCAATGCTGAAAATTGATAATGCTCTGATCCTGCAAGAAATCTGAGGTATCTTCTGCAAATTGGTCTTATAGGGACGTGCAGGTATGCCTCCTTGAGATCTAGAGTTACCAGCCAAGACTCCTTGCCCAGCATGGGAAGAAGCTGCTGTAGAGTCAGCATTTTGAATTTTGGAACAATGAGGAATGTGTTTAGAGCGGACAGATCTAGAATAGGCCTCCATTTGTTTTCTTTTCTTGGTACCAGGAAGAGCCTGGAGTAAAACCCCTTCCCTTGCTCCATAGATGGTACCTTTTCCACAGCTCTCATTCTTAGTAATTGAGATATTTGTTTTAGAGCTTCTGCCCTTTGAGTAGGTGGTAGGTTCGGCATTCCTCTCTTTCCTGGTAGAGTATGGAAATGGAACCTGTAACCTTGGTCTATAGTTTGTAAAATCCATTTTTCTCTTGTAATGCAGTGCCAGTTTTTTTGAAAATAAGGTTAGCTTTCCGCCTAAAGGTGCTTCCATTTGTTCCCTGGTAGGCGGTGCCACCGCCAAGTCACTGTGACTGAGTTGTTGTAGTGGTGGTGGCTGTGTCCGTGCCTCTTTGGTTGTTACCCTGCCACTGGCGACCCCTGTAGGCACCTCTGGATTGGTTTCTGCCTAGAGCGCCTATACCTGCCTCTTTGTGCCTTAGAGGACTCCGGAAAGGACCAATTCTTGGAGGGCCAATTCCTGCTAAACCTTGGAGGTTGAACTTGTAAGAAATCTTTTACTGTTTGCACAGATTTTGCTTTCTCTTCCATCTTTTTCAAAACTTGCTGTGCGGGGGCACCAAATAAATTGACCTTGTCCATAGGTGCATCCAAAAGCTTAGATTTGATATGGTCTGGTAATGCCTGCTCTTTCAACCATGCATGCCTCCTGATAACTGTGCCCGTCATGGCTGATCTAAAGGAAGCCTCCAGTGCATCATAGCCACATTTTAAAGAATGGTTACTAACCTGCTGAATGTTATGTAACATTTCTTGAACATACTTCTTATCTAAAAATTCTTCAGAGGACAGCTTTTTAGTTAACTGGTCAAACATAAACTCTTGATATTGAATCATATGAAATTGGCAGTTCAAAGCTCTAGCTGACAAGGTAGCAGAGGTGTAAACTTTTTTACCCCATCTCTCTAAGGACCTGGAATCCCTTTCAGAGGGGAGGGGTTTTTTAGAAGAAGTAGCTGCTACAGCTTTAGGGCCCTGGGAGATAGTCTCAGGATCTGCAAAAGGGGCCTTATATAAGTGGTGATGAGTGTCCGGGACCCTGTAGTACCTATCTGGTTTAGCAGGGGCCGGAGGTAACGTATCAGGAGAAGTGCAAGCATCATTAAATGCATCATCAACAACAGATAGAACTGGAGGAATAGCTAAAGGCCTATGCTGTGGTAAGTGTAGAAAGGTCCTAAGCCTTTTCCTTGAGTCTGAGAAATCTTGGCCCTGCCACTGGAATTGTTCCCTCATAGCATGCAAGGTTTCCCCAAAGGAAAATTCCTCAGGAGGAGAGGCTGAAGGGATGGACTCCTCAGCATCGGAGTCTTCGTAAGGAGAATAAGAAGCCTCAGGAGGATCTGAGTGTTCTGAATCATCAGAATAATCATCTGTGGCTACTAGTAGGCTCAGGGGGCTCTGCTCTAGGTCTCTTTTCTGGAGGAGGGAGAGAGGCCCTATCTGGGCGAGGCTGGGATCCACGGATTAAAGTGATGAGATCCTGTGCCAAAGAAAGCATATGGGAGCTGGTGCTGGGCCTGTGAGAGGGGGGCTTTGCAGCCACAGGCCTGGACGTTTTGGCTGCTTTAGCCCTGGCAAAGGCCTTAATAGACATAGCTGGAGGAGGCCTAGCAGCTCCACGTGCAGGAGAAGAAATATCTAGAGGGATGGTGTCTGATAAATCCTGTGAAATCGCAACAGAAGGCTGGATTTCAGAAGCCGTTTCTACCAGAGTTGAAGAGACCTCGGTAGAAGGCAAGTTATCGGCTGAAGAAAGAACCGCTTGCTCGGTTTCGGCCGAAACCAAGACACTTGCGGTTTGCTTGGCCGTGGTTTTAGCCGAAACCGCGGACCGCGAGTGTCGGTCCTTTTCTTTGCGTTTTTTAGTTATCTGCGTAGTCGGAGGATCCGACGGCATAATGTAGGCAAATTCGGAGCCGAAAATCTGTTCAGCAAAGTCCAAGCGACATCTAAGCGTCCGCCGGTTAAAAGAAGCACAGGCTAGACAAGCTGCTACGTCGTGGTCTGGGCCTAAACAATGTATGCAATAGGAGTGGAAATCCTTATGAGGTATTTGTTTCCCACAAGTTAAACAGTTATTAACTTTCTCTGACATCGGCTGAGGCAAGAAAGAGTCCCCAACGGGGTACTTAGCTTTATAGAAGTCTTCGAAGTAGCATTCGGTAGTAGTAATCTCTGGATCTGACCGACCGGCACTTGCGAACAGCTTCTGCTTCGGGCGCCACGTGGCAAGAAAGACTGAGGAAAATGGCGTCGGCTGATGACTTTATACCCGAAAACTGCCGCAATGACGTCGGGTGAAGTGCGACACCAGCCGAAGCCAGACCCAGACTTTGGAATCCGGCCGACCGAAGGGCTGCCTGATGACAGGACAACCCATTTGTTATGACTGCAGATGCATCCTTGAAGGACATCTGAGCTCTCTTCTCAGTCTGAATCAGAAATCACAGGACAAAACCCTGAATCTGCCCTTGCATCTTCCTGTTCAGATTCAGAATTTTCAATCTCTTCAGGAAAAGAGACAGCCCTCTTTCTTTTACCAGAAACTGCTCTACAAGAAAGATCAACAGCTTAAATTAAATCCTGAGCCAGTCCCAGTAAACTACTCCTATCTAAAGAAATTTGAAGAGGAGTACATACATGTTTGGTTTTGTTTCTTTTTGACAGGAAAAATGGGGCCACCTGTTATTAAACAGCAGATGCTGCTTCCCCAAGGATGGGGAGAGCATTTAGGTATACCAGGGAAAACTTCCCTGTTCCCTCTACCAGGACAGACAACACTGGTTCTCCCTTGCCCACTGAGGGGACTATAACAGCTGCAGAAGATGTTGTTAACCTTCAGCTTGTAGTAGCTGTTAAGTGCTACACCACATGGATTTGGGGTAAAAGATGAGTGGTCTGAGGTACAACAAATGAGCACAGCAGCATCATCCACCTGTGGCACAGGCAAATTACTAGTCTGCTGTGGTAACAATGTCTGTTTACTTAACCTTTCCTTTTGGTGGCTGGAAGAAGGACCAACCATGGGACTGACCATCTGTTCCATAGTCAAGCTTCTTTACCAGGAAATACGAAAATGCCAGTAAAACTACCAGTCCACAAGAACTACTTTCTTGACAGAAGAAAACAGAGTGAAAAGCATTTTCAAAATACTATGGCAGTCTCACAATGAAAAATTAAACAATTTCTCCACAGAAAATATGTTATCAGTTAATTTACACAACTTTAAAACTGACAGAAAAAAAATGAGTGTTCCATTTAATAGTATGTTACAGTCTCGAGACAGTCTGCTACAACACTCCTAGCTTTAAAATAACTTTGAAGAGGAAAGTAATAAAATATCAGTAAGTATAAGAAAATGGAAGTTTTCCCCCAAAAGGAACTTATCTCCCCAGCAAAGGAAAGCAAATGCCGACTGTTGATCATCAAAAGCCTCAGAGGAGCACAGTCTTTGGCTGCAAAAAAGCTCTGAAGGGTTTTGTGCCCAAACTTGTCTTTTAGTCAGCTCATCTCTAGCTGCTTAACAGTTTGGGTGCATGGAAAGTGCCCTGAAGCTTTGGAAGCTGGCCGGCTGTTGTATCCTTGGCAGGATATAACCCATTCAACTAAGGCTACTGCAGCAGCAATCAATATGAAGAGATCATGGAAGCACCCAAATGGGAGAGAATCAATTTAAGACCATCTAGACAGCCTAATTCTCATTAAGGTTAAAAACAGAGCCATCATTTTTGTGCGTCTTTCTGCTTTTCCCGGTTAGGGGTCGCCACAGCGGAACTCCGGTCTGCAAATGATTGACAGTAGATTTTTACGTGCCGAGTTGCCCAGCCCTGACACAACCTTCAACGAAGGTACGTCCATTCACGCATGTCTCCACACACAAGACGCTCTAAGCTAAGAATCGAACGGGACAACGTCTTGCTGTGAAGTGACAACGCTACCGCAGCAACAAAATGTGCAAGGATGGGTGGCCTATTAACTGAGCAGCTCAGAAGCACAAATGTGATCTGCACTAATAGTAGTAAAGGCAGTGGAGAGAACAAAGAGTGAAATTAGATGCCTCAAATACACTAAAAACAAAAAAATAAAAAAATTGGTTAAGAGGCTATAAGAGGAAAGTACAGTTGTGCACACTTACCATAAATGTAGATGTTCGAGTGTATTCACTGTTGCAGTCATTACATTTGGGTTATCTGCTTGCAGGTAGCTCTCAGTCCGCATGATTAACAAAGTCTTGGGTCCTGCATTGGTTGCTGTCCCTTCTTCCATGACGTCAAGTCGTCAGGGGTATAAATCATGCAGCCGATGCCATTACATCAGTTTTTCTTGCCCCAAATGTCAGGTGCCCCGCTAATGGAAGCAATTAAATATAAAATACAATGATATGCCTCCAACAAAAAAGCAAACACACCAAAAAGCTTTTAAACACAGTGAAGGAAAATAGAGTTATAGCCAAAAGAAGTTAAGGGGGCTGGAGGGAGGGTAACCAGGACTGCAACAGTGAATACACTCGAACATCTACATTTATGGTAAGTGTACACAAAGTACAGTTGTGTACACTTACCATAAATGTAGATGTTCGAGTGTATTCACTGTTGCAGTCATTACATTTGGGTAATCTGCTGGCAGGTTGCCCTCAGTCGGCCTGAATAACAAAGTCTTGGGTCCTGCGTTGGTTGCGGTCTCCTCTTCCATGACGTCAGGTCGTCAGGGGTATAAAACAGGCAGCAGACACCATTTTAATCAGTTTTTCTTGCCCCAGATGTCAGGTGCCCCCCCAAATGGGGAGCAAAAATATATGTAAATAAACTATAAATATATAAATGCACCATAGAAACATAAAATTTACCTTCCACTAAAAGCAAATACACCACAAAGGCTTTTGAGTATAATGAAGGAAAAAAAAAGGTATACAATGGGGGATGGCGGGTGGGTAACCCAGACTGCAACAGTGAATACACTCGAACATCTACATTTATAATAAGTGTACACAACTGTACTATGTTCTTCGTGTTTCACTGTTGCAGTCATTACATTTGCGTAGAATCCCAAAGCTAGGGATGGGAGGATGGAACTAAACAGCATTAGGAGCAGCTATAAGGCCCTGTAGGACTGCAGTGGCAAAGCCTTCCCTGGACTTAGAGAAGAGACGTAAATGATAATGCTTTGTGAACATATGCACAGACCTCCAAGTAGCAGCTTCTAGAATGTCTTTGGTTGGGACCCCTCTAAGAAAAGCTGCTGAAGTACAGGCAGCCCTGGTGGAATGGGAACTGATCCCCTTGGGCACATGTTTACCATGGTGCAAACAGCAGAAACGAATGCAGTGGCTTATCCATTTAGAAATATTCTGCTTTGATATAGCCTTCCCCTCTGATCCTGCAGCAAATGCTACCAGTAGTTGCTCAGACTTTCTTAGAGATTTTGTCCTGTTTAAGTAGAATCTTAGTTGTCTGTGTACATCCCATGAATGCAGAATTCGCTCCCCCTTGTTCTGAGGATTTGGGGAAAAAGTTGGCAGGTGAATGGTCTAGTTAAGAGCCACACTGGATACCACCTTAGGCATAAAAAAAGGATTGGTCCTGAGGGCCACCCTGTCCGGGTAAAATATAATGAAAGGCTCCACTGCCATGAGAGACGGTAGTTCTGAAAGCCTTCTTGCTGAGGTGACTGCAAAAAAAAAAAGCTGTCTTCCAAGATAAAAATTTTACATCCGCAGGAGCTGCTGGTTCAAAAGGAGGCAGGGTAAGTTTTTCCAGCACAAAATTGAGGTCCCATGCAGAAGTTGGTGTTCTCCTGGGAGGCCTTAAATTTTTGGCCCCTCTGAGATACTGTTTAAACAGTGGATGAGAAAAGAGGGGAGGCTTTGTGTTGTAATGAGCCGATATGGCAGAGGCATGAATTTTTATTGAAGAAAAAGATGGGCCCTTGTCAAGCATCTCAGTTAAGTATTGTAAAATCTGAGGAATATTGGGCTTTGCTGTGTCTATTCCTTGTGCTTGGTTTCAAGCACAGAATCTCTTCCATTTATCAGCATACGATTTTCTAGTACTAGGCCTTCTGGCTTCCAAAATGACATCCATCACAGGTTTACTGAGAGATGTGGTTTGAATAACTAATTGATTAGCCATTAGCCATGCTGCAAGATTCAGAGTTTGGAGCAGAGTGTGCAGAATTTGACAGTTCTGCTGAGACAGTAGGTGAGGTGTTTGAGGCAAGTACCACGGAGGAAGGTGTGACATATTCCTTAGAAGCGGGTACCAGTGCTGGCGAGGCCAGTCCGGAGCAATTAGGATCATTTTTGGTTTTTCCTGTCTGACTTTTAGTAAGACCTTGGAGAGTAGAGGCAGAGAGGGAAAGGCATAGACTGATAGGTTTTTCCAGCTGAAGGACAGAGCATCCACTTTCCATGCTTTTCTGTGATGAGTTCTTGTGCAGAATTTGTCCAACTGATAGTTTTGGGGAGAGGCAAATAGATCTATGTCTGGGCTCCCCCATTTCTGTGTTAACATGCTGAAGATTTGCGGATCCAGTTTCTGCTTAGGTCGTCTGCCACAGTATTTTGCTTTCCTGGCAGAAACTGAGCTTGAAGATGTATTTGGTAAGTCAAGGCTGTGTTCCACAAGGCCATGGCTAGTCTGCAAAAGGGGTAGGAAAGTGTACCCCCCTGCTTGTTTATGTACCACATAACTGTGGTGTTATCCGTCTTTATCAGTAGTTGTCCTGAATGAAGTAAGTCCTTGAAGGCTGTCAGAGCATTCTGAACAGCTAGCATTTCTTTCTGGTTGACATGTAGATGCATTTGGTTTGGGCTCCATTTGCCCTGAATGCATCTCCCTGCCAAGTGGGCCCCCCAAGCATAGTCTGATGCGTCTGTAGTTAGGGTTTGGGTGGCATGGGATAGAGTGAATGACAGTCCCTTGTTTTGGTGACATGTCTCTGCCCACCAAAGAAACTCCTGTTGTAGGCAGGGAATGAGAGGAATCATTGTCTCCAGGCTGTGACAAAGTTGACTCCATAAACTTTTTAGGTGCTACTGAAGTTTCCTCATATGCAGTCTCGCATATGGAATTAGTAGAATGCAGGATGCCATGAACCCCAAAGCCTGCAGAATTTGTCTTGCAGATAACTGGGTTTTTGTTGCTATTTGTTTGAAGTATGTTGTCAACTGCCTTTGTTTGTCTGGCGTGAGGTAAGCCATCTGGGCAGTTGTAGTCAAGCTTGCACCCAGGAATGTAATTATTTGAGAGGGTACCAGTTGTGATTTATTTTTGTTTATGGTGTACCCTAGGCATGCTAGAAGCCTTTTTACAAACGCCAGATGTTGAAGAAGGGTGTCCTTGTCCCCTGCTTGAATGAGTCAGTCGTCCAGATAAGGACAAATTTGTATGCTGCTTTGTCTTCAGAATGCAATTACTCTTGCCATCACTTTGTAAAGACCCTGGGCACAGTAGATAAGCCAAAGGGCAGTGCAGACAATTGGTAATGCAAAAAACCTGCTTTGAAGCGGAGGTATCTTCTGCATGATTCCCTTATTGGGATATGCAGGTACGTCTCTTAAGTCCAGAGTTTCTAACCAAGCATTCTTGCCTAGCATAGGCAGTAGCTGTTGCAAAGTCAGTATTTTGAATTTTGGAATGTCCAGGAACGTGTTCAGAATCCATAACTCCAGTATTGGACGCCATGAATTGTCTTTTCTGGGTACCAGGAAAAGTCTTGAATAAAATCCTTGTCCTTTTTTCCTTTTCTGGTATGGGTTAGCCCCCATATCCATGAGGGACAGGAATTGTTTCTGGGCCTCTTCTCACTGGTTTTGTGGCAGATCCAGCCATCCATTTGGAGTTGGCAAAGTATGGAAATGAAATCTGTACCCCTGGGATACTATGTTTAATACCCACTTGTCCTGGGTAATTAACTGTCAATTTTGAGCATGAAGTGCTAATTTTCCCCCCAAGGGGGCTGCCAAAAGATAAGTGCTTCGAGATGGTAGAGGAAAGTCATTGAGACTGCTTACTGTAGGGTTGTGCTTTGATCCTCCAGATTTGGAGGTGGAGGCACCCCATTGCTTTGACCTGTAAGAACCCTGTGATTGATATATGGAGCCTTTTGAGCACCTGGGTTTGCCCTGAGTGGCTCTGTTGGACACAGGAAAGGACCATTTTTTTTGTAGGCCAGTTTTAATAGATTTAGCTTTGTCTTCCATTTTCTTTAAAACTTCTTCTGCCTTATTACCAAACAGAGTATCATGCTGCAAAGGGGCATCCAACAATTTAGCTTTAACATGATCAGGCAGATTTTGCTCCTTGAGCCAGGCATGCCTTCTAATCACAGATCCAGTAACGGCGGCCCTACAAGAGGCCTCCAAGGAATCAAAACCACATTGCAAAGTATGCTTTCCAACCTGTTCTGCTGAATGCAATAAATCCTGTAACTATTTTCCACACAATCAGAAATGAACATCATTTTCTGTTTCAGTAAGCCATAACATGCTGTTGATATTTAAGCATATGAAACTGTCAGTTTAAAGCCCCGATTGCCAAGGTTGCAGACATATAAACCTTCTTACCCCATCTATCCAGCGCCCTGGAATCTCTATCAGAAGGGGTAGAATTTTTGGCTGCAGAAGCCTTAAAACCCTTGGGACCCTGAGAAATAGTCTCTGGAACAGCAGCTGGATTTTTGAAAAGAAATTTGTGGGAGTCAAGAACCCTGTAATATCTGTCTGGCTTACTAGGAGCCAGAGGAAGGGAATCAGGAGCCGTGCTTGATTCAGAGAACACATCATCAACAATGTCTAATACAGGAGGTATTGCCAAAGGCCTATGCTGAGGAAGAAGAAGGAAATCCCTAAGCCTCTTCTTTGATTCAGAGAAGTCCTGACTTTCCCAGTGAAAATGTTCCCTTAAAGTATGCAAAGTCTCTCCAAAAGAGTAATCCTCAGGAGGAGATACAGATGGGATGGATTCCTCTGCATCAGAATCCTCATAGGGTGGAATAGAAAATTCCTAATCAGAAGAAATGGAAAACTGACCTGAAGATTCATAATCAGTGCCTTGCCTAGGCCTCTTAGCGGGGGGGTGGGGGGGGGGGGCCCTAATCAAGGTAATCCTCAGCCATTTTGATAATCTGTTTTTTAGGCATAGGGGCCTGAGCACGTGGCTCATGCGTCAGTTTTTTAGACATAGAAGTTGTTTTTGACCTAGGTTTTGTTGCTGGCGTCGGTTTAATGTAAAAATGTCGAGGCCTGAAAACACCCTCAGAAGCCGGTGCCTGCTCAGTGGCTCCGGACCCATCCAAGGGAGAGACATCCACGGGTTCAATACTTTGCGAATCTCGCGGCATACTGGACTCCGAATGGGTCTTGGTAGAGGCCTGCGACTCAAAAGTAGTGGGTATCAGGGGCTGCGAAAGCGCCTCACTGAGTACCGGCGAACTGGCGACTGGCTTAGGAGAAGCTTTGTCGTCGGTTTTGGACTTCGACAGTCTGCTCGGTCTTTTTCCTTGCGTTTTTTTGTGAAATGCGGTAGTCGGACTGCTAACCGACAACATTTCAGGGTAGTTAAATCTTGAACCAAAATATTTAGAAGCAAAAATATGCCGACGCTTAATAGTGCGTTGGTTAAGTTTAGCACAAAACCGACAGCAAGGCACACTGTGGTCAGGGCCTAGGCAAGGAATACAGTACAAATGAAAATCCTTATGTGGTATTTGCTTCCCATAAGTAATGCAATTATTAACTTTTACTGACATCGGTAAGGAGCAAGAAAAGTTTCCCCAACGGGGTACTTAGCTTTAGTTTGAAGACTTCGGTTCTGAAACTCGAATACGAAAATTTCAGGAGTCGGCCTGGGCGCAGTAGATAAGCCAAAGGGCAGTGCAGAGAAAGTACAGTTTTGTACCTACCATAAATGTAGATGTTCGAGTGCTAATACAGCTGCAGTCATAACAGATGGGTTATCCTGCCGTCAGGCGGGTCCTCGGTCGGCCGAATTCCAAAGTCTACGTCCGGCGTCGGTTGTCGTCGCTTCTTCCCTGACGTCAGTGCGGCAGGGGTATAAAAGAACCAGCCGACGCCATTTTCTTCAGTTTTTCTTGCCCCAGATGTCAGGTGCCCCCAGAAGGAAGGCAAAACATAAACTCATGTAATAATGCAATGTAATATAATCAAAAAACAGTAGTATGCAAGCAAATACACCATAAAGAATACCCTAATCAGGTTGTATGAGGAGGTGTTTGGCATAAAGCCTGCCCCAAGAGGGGATGGAGGGAGGGAAACCTGGACTGCAGCTGTATTAGCACTCGAACATCTACATTTATGGTAGGTACAAAAAGTACAGTTGTGTACACCTACCATAAATGTAGATGTTAGAGTGTCTTCACTGTTGCAGTCATGACTGTAGGGTTCTCCCCTGCCGGCAGGCAGCCCTCGGTCGGCCAGAATGCCAAAGTCTGGGTCCGGCGTTGGCTGTTCAACCATGCTCCCCGACGTCAGAGCGCCAGGAGTATAAAGCTGACAGCCGACGCCATCTTCTCCAGTTTTTCTTGCCCCAGATGTCAGGAGTCCCAAAATGAAAAAGGTCCCATAACCCTTGCAAATACACCTCAGAAGAATGGTGAAAACAGGAAATACACAAAAGTAAAAATAAGAGGGGACAGGAGGGAGGGAAACCCAGACTGCAACAGTGAAGACACTCTAACATCTACATTTATGGTAGGTGTACACAACTGTACTATGTTCATCGTGTTTCACTGTTGCAGTCATGACTGTAGGGTAGAATCCCAAAGCTGAAAGAAAGGGAGGTGGTCATAAAGAGGAAGGGGTGGCTAAAAGACCCTGCAAGACTGCAGAGGCAAAGCCTGCCCTAGACGTAGAGTAGAGAGGTAGATTGTAGTGCTTAGAAAAAGTATGCACTGAACTCCAAGTTGCAGCTTCCAAAATGTCCTTGGGTAGGAACTCCCCTGAGGAAGGCCGCAGAAGTGGCAGCAGCTCTGGTGGAATGAGTCTGTATACTCCCTGGGATTTGCTTTCCATGGTGAGAATAACAAAATCTGACTCCATGAGCAATCCATTTAGAAATGGTCTGTTTTGAAATGGCTTTACCTTGGGAACTTGAAGCATAAGAAACAAACAATTGTTCTGATTTTCTGATGTCCTTGGTTCTGTTCAGGTAAAAACGTAGTTGTCTGTGTACATAAAAGGAATGTAAGATCCTTTCCCCTTTATTTTGAGGAGAGGGGAAAAAGGCTGGCAAGTGGATAGTTTGATTTAAAGCCACTTTGGAAACCACCTTAGGCATGAAGGTAGGATTTGTCCTCAGAGATACCCTGTCTTGATGAAAAATAATATAAGGTTCCACAGCCATAAGAGCTTGTAACTCTGAAACTCTCCTGGCAGAGGTTAGGGCTAACAGGATCGCTGTCTTCCAAGATAAAAACTTGATGTCAGAAGAGGCAGCAGGCTCAAAAGGAGGCAAGGTTAGTTTTTCCAAAACATAGTTGAGATCCCAAGCAGGAATGGGAGGAGATCTAGGAGGTCTTAAGTTCTTAGCTCATCTGAGAAACTGTCTCATGAGCTGGTGGGAAAAGATGGGAGGGTCCGTATTATAATGAGCAGAAATAGCAGAGGCATGTATCTTAATGGAAGAAAAAGAGACCTTTATGTAAGAGATCTGTCAAGTAAAGTAAAATTAAAGTAATGTTAGGAAGAAGAGGATCAGAATCCTGAGCCTGCATCCAGGAACAAAATCTTTTCCATTTTCCTGCATAAGATTTTCTAGTGCTAGGACGTCTGGCTTCTAAAATGACATCCATAACCTGCTTGGGCAGTAAAGAAGAAATCAAAGGCCCTGGATTAACCAGGCCGCCAGGCTGAGAGTTCTGACATGAGAGTGTAGAACCTGACCCTGATGCTGGGACAGAAGGTTCGGAGACGGAGGTAAAACCCAAGGGGGGTCCAGACATAGGTTTTTTTAGAGTTGGATACCAAAACTGCCGAGGCCTATTTGGAGCCAGCAAGATTATCATCTTGGGCTTGTCCTGTTTTATTTTCAATAAAACCTGTGGAAGAGGAGGAAGTGGCGGAAAGGCATATCCCGAGAGGTTCCTCCATCTGAATGACAGGGCATCCACTTTCCAAGCTTCTCTGTGGAAAGTCCTGGTGCAAAAATTCTGTAGTTGATGATTGAGATGGGATGCAAAGAGGTCTATGCGAGGACATCCCCAGACTGCTGTTATCATCCTGAATATTTTGGTGTCCAGCATCCACTCGTGTGAATCTGAAAGGTTTCTGCTCAGACTGTCTGCCAGGAGGTTTTGTTTCCCTGGTAGAAACTGAGCTTGAAGATCCAGATTGCAAGCTAGAGCTGTGTTCCATAGATCCATGGCTAGTCTGCATAGGGGGTAGGAATGAGATCCCCCTTGCTTGTTTATGTACCACATAACTGTGGTGTTGTCTGTCCGTATTAGTAGTTGTCCTGGTTGTAAAAGGCTCCTGAAGGCCAATAAAGCTTTCTGAACGGCTAACATTTCCTTTAAGTTGATATGCAGGTGCTTCTGATCCTTTGTCCAAAGGTCCTGCAGACAATTGCCCTGAAAATGGGCTCCCCAAGCATAATCAGAGGCATCCGTGGTGAGAATCTGAGTGGCAGGAGGCAGACGAAAGGGTTTCCCTTTGTTTAGTGCACAAGCCCTGGACCACCAAAGAAATTCCTTTTGAAGGCAAGGAAGGACGGAGAGATCAGTATGTCTAAACTGTGGCAATGCTGAGACCATAAACTTTTTAGGTACCACTGTATTTTCCTCATGTGTAGTCTTGCATATGGTACGAGAAGGATGCAGGAGGCCATGTAACCCAAAGCCTGCAGGAATTTCCTTGCAGATAGTTGAGTTAGAGTTGCCAAGGTTTTGAAAGTTGAAGCCAGCTGTAATTGTTTTTCGGATGTCAGAAATGCCATCTGGGTTATAGTGTTTAGAAGTGCACCCAGAAAAGTTATCTGTTGTGATGGTGTCAAATTTGACTTTTTTATGTTTACAGAGAATCCGAGGAACTGGAGGAGGTTCTGTACAAATTCTAGATGCTGGAGTAAGACATCCTTGCTGTCTGCCTGGATTAGACAATCGTCCAGATAAGGGTAAATTTGAATTCCCTTGAGTCTGCAGTAAACTACGACTGGAGCCAGGCATTTGGTGAAGACCCTGGGCGCAGTAGACAATCCAAAGGGCAGCGCAGAGAATTGAAAGTGCCTCGATCCGGCCTTGAACCTGAGGTATTTTCTGCGATCCTGCCTGATGGGAATGTGTAAATATGCCTCCTTTAAATCCAAAGTTACCATCCATGCATCTCTGGACAGCATTGGAAGTAGCTGCTGTAGAGTAAGCATCTTGAATTTTGGAATCTCTAGAAAGGTGTTCAAGACCGACAGATCCAGAATAGGTCTGCATGAGTTTTGCTTCCTTGGGACTAGAAAGAGCCTTGAGTAAAAACCTTTTCCCATCTCTGAAAGAGGAACCAGTTCTATGGCATTCATAGCCAAAAGAGCTTCCACCTGGTTTAAGGCCTCCGTCCATTGATGTTTTGGAAGGTCTGGCCATCCGCTTGGCCTTGGCAAGGTATGAAAATGGAATTTGTAACCTCTTAAAATCACATCCAAAACCCATTTGGTCTTGGGTTATTTGAGTCCAATTTTGATAAAAAAGAGAGAGTTTTCCTCCAAGAGGGGCTTCCAGGCAAGACGTTCCTGTAGCCCAACAGAGGGAGTCATTGAGTTTCCTTTGAGATTGTGACCTGTCCTCTCCTCCCCTAGGGGTGGAAGCAGTCCACTATCTTGGTCTATAAGCAGCTTGTGATTGAGGCCTCCCTCTGGAGCGTCAATATCTACCCCTCTGAGGCCTGTCTGAAGAGGGAAAGGACCAATTTTTTGAAGGCCAATTCCTGCTAAATCTAGGTGGCTGTACTTGTAAGAAATCTTTAACTGTTTGCATGGATTTCGCCTTATCCTCCATCTTTTTAATCACCTCTTCAGCTTTAGATCCAAACAAAACATTATGCTGAACAGGAGCTTCCAATAATTTAGCCTTTACTTGTTCAGGTAAATTTTGTTCCTTTAGCCATGCATGTCTTCTAATGACTGTGCCAGAGGCCGCAGCCCTACAAGAAGCCTCCAAGGCATCAAATCCACAGTGTAAACCATGCTTCCCAACCTGTTCAGTGGCATGCAATAAGTCATGTAATTCCTTATCATCTGCACAGGCAAAAATGGAAGTAAATTTTTGTTTTAAGACAGACAAGAGAAATTGCTGGTATTTAAGCATATGAAACTGACAGTTTAAAGCCCTACTGGACAAAGTAGCAGAAGCGGCCTTAACTCCCTTAGGACCCTGAGAAATGGTTTCAGGGTCAGCAGTAGGGTTCTTGTATAAAAACTGATGGGAATCAGGAACCCTGTAATATCTATCAGGCTTAAAGAAGAAGAAACTGAGGAAACAGAAGCCTGATCAGAGGAATCATAGTAAACATCCTGCCTTGGCCTTTTGTCTGGAGGGGGATGTGAACCCCTAATCACAGTAAGTAAATCCTCCGCCATCTTGAGTAACTGTTTCTGTGACTTGGGAGCCGGTTCAGAAGAGGCCTGTGTTGAAGTCTTTGATTTAGGAGTCTTTGCTTTGTCTTTGGCTTTGCCTTTACTAGAAGCTGAGTAGGCCTGAAACCCCCTTCGGAAGCCGGTACCTGCACAGCGGCTCCGGACCCATCCGAAGGAGCATTGTCTGAAGGTCCTGCAACAGAGATATTTAAAGGCCTGGTTGGCTCCTCATGAGAGTCCGTTTCGGCCGTCGGTTCTGAAATGGCCGACAGGGGCTGCAAAAGCGCCTCACTGACGACGGCCGAACCTGAAGCTGGCTCCGCATGTGCGCTATCATCAGATTTGGACCTCGGAGGCCTGTCTTTATCCTTGCGACGTTTGTGAACTCTGGTAGCAGGAACCGTATCCGACGACATTTTGTAGTTAAAGCGCCTACCGAAGTAATGAAAAGCAAAATCGTACCTTCGCTTAATTGTACGTTGATTGAATCTAGCACAAAACCGACAACTAGCTACGTCGTGGTCAGGGCCTAAGCAAGGAATACAGTAAGAATGAAAATCCTTATGAGGTATTTGCTTCCCACATGAAATACAATTATTAATTTTTTCTGACATCGGAGTGGGGCAAGAAAAAAGTTTCCCCAACGGGGTACTTAGCTTTGAGTGGAGAAGAAAGTCTTCGGACCGAAGTATATAGAAAAATTAGTCAGGAGTCAACCGACCGGCACTTGCGAACTGCTATCACCGCACGGCAAGTAAGACTGGAGAAGATGGCGTCGGCTGTCAGCTTTATACTCCTGGCGCTCTGACATCAGGGAGCATGGTTGAACAGCCGACGCCGGACCCAGACTTTGGGATTCTGGCCGACCGAGGGCTGCCTGCCAGCAGGGGAGAACCCTACAGTCATGACTGCAACAGTGAAACACGATGAACATCTGTACTATGTTCATCGTGCATACAGCTGCAGTCATAACAGATGGGTAGAATCCCAAAGCTAAAAAGGGGTGGCAGGCACTAAGTGGAACTAGGAGGAGCAAGGATGCCCTGCAAGACTCCTGTGGCAAAGCCCGCCCTAGATTTAGAGTATAGTGGAAGGTGATAGTGCTTGGAGAAAGTGTGCACAGAACTCCAAGTGGCTGCTTCCAAAATATCCTTGGTAGGAATCCCCTGAGGAAAGCTGCAGAGGTAGCTGTGGCCCTTGTGGAGAGAGATCTGATGCTTGTAGGTACAGTTTTTCCATGAAATGATAACAAAAGCGTATGCAGTGGGCTATCCATTTTGAGATGGTCTGTTTGGAAATGGCCTTTCCTTGAGCACCTGTAGCATAGGACACAAAGAGTTGCTCTGATTTTCTGAATGGCTTTGTCCTGTCCAAATAATAACGAAGTTGTCTGTAAATGTCCAAGGAATGTAGTAGCCTTTCCCCTTTGTTTTGTGGGTTAAGATAAAAGGTAGGTAAGTGGATAGTCTGATTCAAGGCTACACTGGATACTACCTTTGGCATAAAGGAAGGGTTGGTTCGTAAGGAAACTCTGTCCTGATGGAAAATGATGAAAGGTTGCACCGCCATGAGAGCTTGTAGTTTAGAAACCCTGCGTGCTGAGGTGATAGCCAGAAGGAAGGCTGTTTTCCATGACAAATATTGTAGTTCTGTTGAGGCAGCTGGCTCAAATGGAGGCAGAGTCAGTTTTTCTAAAATGAAGTTGAGGTCCCAAGCAGGTACTGGTGGTTTCCTTGGGGGGTTTATATTCTTAGCCCCTCTGAGGAACTGTCTTAAGAGAGGATGAGAGAATAAAGGAGGATCAGTGTTGTATTGTGCAGAAATGGCTGAAGTATGGATCTTGATGGAGGAGAAGGAAAGTCCTCTGTTTAACATCTCAGCTAGGTACTGTAATATTTGAGGTAAATTTAGAACCCAAGGATTCTGGCCCTTTTTCTGATTCCAGGCACAAAACCGTTTCCATTTGGCGGAGTAGGCTTTTCTAGTTGAAGGTCTTCTGGCCTCCAAGATGACATCCTGCACCTCCTTGGAGAGGAGGGTCTGTTGGGAAATCAAGGAATCCTCCATGCGGCTAGACTGAGGGTTTTTAGCTGACTCTGAAGAGTTTTGAAGTTGTGTTGGGTCAACAGAAGAGGCACTAGAGGCAGGATCCATGGAGGGGAATGCGTCAGGCTCTTCAGGAGTGGATACCAGTGTTGTCTTGGCCAGTCTGGAGCAATGAGAATCATCTTTGGCCTCTCTGCTCTGGCTTTTAATAGAACTTTGGGCAGCAGAGGAAGAGGTGGAAAGGCATAGACTGTCAATGTTGTCCAACTGAAAGAAAGTGCCTCCACTTTCCAGGCCTGTGGATGATAGGTCCTTGAGCAAAATTTTTTCAGTTGGTAATTTTTGTGGGTAGCAAAGAGATCTATGTCTGGCCGTCCCCATGCCTGAATTATCTTTGCGAAAACTTGAGGATGCAACTTCCATTCGTGTGGATCTGTCATATTTCTGCTTAGGTTGTCTGCCAGCGTGTTTTCCTTCCCTGACAGGAATTGTGCTTGAAGTTAGATTTGCAATTCCAGAGCCGTGTTCCAAAGGGACATGGCTAGTCTGCACAGGGGGTATGAATGAGTTCCTCCCTGTTTGTTTATGTACCACATCACTGTGGTGTTGTCTGTCCTTATCAATAGCTGGCCTGGATGCAGTAGGTCTTTGAAGGCCATACATAATAGCATTTTGTACTGCTAGCATTTCCTTTTGATTGATGTGTAGGTGCTTCTCTTTTTGGGACCATTTGCCCTGAATGCACTGATCTGACATGTGTGCCCCCCAGGCGTAGTCCGAGGCGTCTGTTGTGATGATCTGATTTGCTTGAGGCATGCAGAAGGGGAGACCTATGCTTCTTTGGCATGCTTGAGCCCACCACAGAAATTCCTTTTGAAGACATGGAATGAGTGGTATAACTGTTTCCAAACTGTGGCTGTGTTGAGACCATAAGTTTTTTAGGTACCATTGAAGTTTCCTCATATGCAGCTTTGCACATGGGATCAGTAGGATGCAAGATGCCATGAATCCCAGAGCCTGCAGGACTTTCCTTGCAGTCAGCCTGGTGAAAGTTGCCATTTTTCTGAAGTATTGAGATAGTTGCCCTTGCTTCTCTGGCGTGAGGTAGGCCATCTGGGTGTTTGTATTCAAGCTGGCACCCAGGAAAATTATTGCTTGAGAGGGTATTAGTTTTGATATCTTTTTGTTGACTGTGTATCCCAGAAAGTTCAACAATTTTATTACAAAGGCCAGGTGTTTCAGAAGTATGTGCTTGCTGTCCGCTTGGATCAGGCAGTCGTCCAGATATGGGTATATTTGTATCCTTTGAAGTCTGCAGAAGGCAATTACTGATGCCAGGCATTTCGTAAACACTCTGGGCGCAGTAGATAAGCCAAAGGGCAATGCAGAGAATTGATAATAGGTTGAACCTGCAAGAAATCTGAGGTATCTTCTGCAATCTTGTCTGATAGGGACATGCAGGTATGCCTCCTTGAGGTCCAATGTTACCAGCCAAGACTCCTTGCCCAGCATGGGAAGAAGCTGCTGTAATGTGAGCATCTTGAATTTTGGTACAAGTAAATGTGTTTAGGATGGATAGGTCCAAAATAGGTCTCCAATCTTTGTCCTTCCTTGGTACCAGGAATGGAATAAAAACCTTGACCCTGTTCTTTTGCAGGTACCTCTTGAATAGCTTTCATGTCCATGATAGCTGAAATTTGTTTTTGTGCCTCTGCCCTTTGATTTTGTGGCAGGTTTGGCATGCCTCTCATTTTTGGAAGGGTGTGAAAGTGGAATCTGTAGCCTCTGTCTATAATGTCCAGGATCCATTTGTCTTTTGTGACAATATGCCAATTTTTTGAAAATAATGCCAGTTTTCCACCTAAAGGTGCTGCCATTAAAGCTTTGCTTGGCATGCAAAGGGGAAAGTCATTGTGTCTGCTTTCTGAATGGCTGTGATCTATCTTCTCCACCTCTTGGTGTAGGTGCTTGCCATTGTCTGCCTCTAAATGATCCTTGTGATTGCCCTCTACCCCTCGGGCACCTGTATCTACCTCTTTGAGGTCTGTCCGTGGCTGGAAAGGACCAATTTTTTGAAGGCCAATTTCTACTGAAACGTGGCGGTTGTACCTGTAGGAAATCTTTCACTGTTTGCATTGATTTTGCCTTTTCCTCCATTTTCTTTAATACGTCCTCAGCTTTAACACCAAACAATACATCCTTTTGAAGAGGTGCATCTAGTAATTTAGCTTTGACATGATCTGGTAAGGTTTGCTCTTTGAGCCAAGCATGTCTACGTATGACTGATCCTGTAACAGCAGCTCTACAAGAGGCCTCTAAAGCATCAAAACCACATTGCAAGGTATGTTTACCCACTTGCTCTGCACTATGCAACAAATCCTGCAACTCCTTCAAGTCTGGTTGTTCAGGTTGTGACATTTTGCTTTTCAACTGAGATAACAAAAACTGTTGATACTTTAACATATGGAACTGACAGTTTAATGCCCTCATGGTTAAAGTGGCCGAGGTGTAGACCTTTTTCCCCCACCTTTCTAAAGCTCTGGAATCTCTCTCTGAAGGTAATGGATTTTTGGCAGTGGAGGCCTTAATTCCCTTGGGACCCTGTGAAATAGTCTCTGGGTCAGCTGCATGGCTTTTGTATAGGAATTGGTGTGAATCAGGAACCCGGTAATACCCGTCAGGCTTGACTGGAGCTGGAGGTAAAGAATCTGGGTTAAGGCTGGCCTCTGAATACACATCATCTAGTATGTCTAAGACAGGAGGGATAGCCAGAGGCCTGTGCTGAGGGAGAAAGAGGAAATCCCTGAGCGCCTTTTCTTGGAGTCTGAGTACTCTTGGCCTTCCCAGTGGAAGTGTTCCCTCAAGGTATGCAAGGTTTCCCCAAAAGAGTAATCCTCGGAGGACAGAGGGAATGGACTCCTCTGCATCAGAATCTTCGAAAGGGGAGTAAGAATGTTCCTGGTCCTCAGAATGCTCTGAAGTAATGGAGGCCTGGTCCGAGGAAAGGTATTCTTCCTCCACTCTGGGCCTTTTGTCCGGGGGGGGGGGTTAAGAACCCCCTGATAAGAGTAATCAAATCCTCAGCCATTTTGAGCATCTGCTTTTTAGGCATGGGGCCTTGAGAAGGGCCCTGTGGAGCTTGTCTTTTAGAATGCATGGCTGCTTTAGATTTAGTGTAAGCCTTAATGGAAAAAGAAGGCGGCGGCCTGAAGACACCTTGAGAGGTGGCAGGCCTGTCTGAACTCTGAGTTTCCCCGCCAAGAGTGACTTCGGTATCTGTAGTCGGGGTGTGGGCTGAACAGCCTGCGACCTCGGGCACAGAAGACACCGCCAATGAAGTGTCATCGGTAGTCAGGGGCTGCGTAGGCGCCTCGCTGAGAACTGGAGCACATGTAGTCGGCTTTAGCGTGGTGTCGGTAGAAGTCACGGACCTCGTATGTCGGTCCTTATCTTTACGTAGTTTTCTCAAAATTGGAGTCGGAGTATCCAACGACATGTTGTAATTAAACTTTTTTGCCAAAATAGTGTTGGGCAAACTCCGCACGACGCTTAATAGTGCGTCTGTTGAATGTAGCACAAAAACGACAGGCCGAGACGTCGTGGTCTGGGCCTAAGCAAGGTATACAGAGGGAATGGAAATCCTTATGCGGTATTTGCTTCCCACATGAAATGCAATTATTAACTTTGTCTGACATTGGTCTGAGGCAATAAAAGTTTCCCCAACGGGGTACTTAGCTTTCTAGAAGACTTCGGTTGAAAAATATTCGTAATCTCAGGAGCTGGCCGACCGGCACTTGCGAACTGCTTCTGCTTTGGGCACCGCGCGGCAAGAAAGACTGAAGAAAATGGCGTCGGCTGGTTCTTTTATACCCCTGTCGCACTGACGTCAGGGAAGAAGCGACGACAACCGACGCCGGACCTAGACTTTGGAATTCGGCCGACCGAGGACCCGCCTGACGGCAGGAGAACCCATCTGTTATGACTGCAGCTGTATGCACGATGAACATCGTAGGGATTTATGCCCAGCTTAGCAAGTTTATCTATGATTCCAGAGTGGGGGATGGTGTCGAAGGCCTTGGCGAGGTCTAGATAGGCTGTGTGGACCGCCTTACCCTTGTCCACAGCTCTGGAGACTGATTCGAAGAAGTCAATCAGATTCAGGAGACAAGATCGGCCCTTCACAAACCTAAACTGGGTGGGGTCCAGTGTTTGAAGGTTGCCAATGTCTTTGTTTATAAGTTCCATGACAATGCATTCCATGCCCTTGCAGATCAGGCTCGTCAGACTGATGGGATGGTAGTTCCCAGGATCCAAGGTGGATCTCCCCTTGTGGAGTGGGATAACTGTAGCTGTGCGCCACTCAGTGGGCACGAAGCCTGTGGTGAGGCTATGATTAAACATGACACTTAGGTGAGGTGCCAGTTCGTTTTGTAGTTCATGCAGTACACAGCCCGGGATGTCATCTGGTCCCATGGATGCTGCATTATTAGCTTTGGAGAGTGCGGTTTCTACCTGTGTGGCCGTGATTACCGGAATTTGGCAATCTTTTGTTATTGAGATGGGCCCTTTAGGGGTGAGAGGGGGGTGAAGTTGACACTAAATCAATCTGCCAGGATATTGGTAATATCCTTGGGATCAGTACATTTAATGCCATTCTGTTGTAGCTCAGAAGAGATCGGAGCATTGCCATTTAGATTCTTGACATAACTATAGAATGCCTTGTGGTTGTCTTTGGAATCTTTGGCAATTTTATTTTCATAACCAGCTTTTGAGGATTTTATGAGGGATTTCAGCTTCTTACTAAGGCTGGTGAGGGAGTTTTTTTGCATCATGGGATTATCCTCTTTTCTGCAACAGTTTCTTCCTTCTGTTGTATAGTTTGTTTATAGCAAATAAATAAATAAAATAAAAAAAAATAAATGTCAAATAAATAAAGACAGAACTACAAAACCATATATGAAAAATTCATTAAGCAAACTGTATGTATAAACTGCAGTATTATCATGGAATGTTAATGGTCTCACAGGTTCTGAGAAGCAGCAACAAGAAGTAATGTCCGAGTACTAAAGTTACAGGAGACGCATCCAAATACAAGGAACCCCAAGTTCCTAATTAAAGTTTAACAAAAGGTTTGTGAGATTTGAAGGGATAAGGAAGAGTTGGGGGGGGAGGGTTCATGATTTTAATAAGAGAAGACCCAATACAACTGGAGGAAAAAAGGCAAGGTACATTATGGTTACGGGTACACATTACAGAAAATGATAAAGCTGGCATGTCCTTCTTTCCCACTAAGATGAAAATACAAAAGATGAAGTCAGTATTAGAGGAAGAGGTAAGGGAAGCAAATGGAACCTGACCTGCAAATCAGTAGATGTAGTGATGGGATAAAGAAGATGATGATGATGATGACAACTAAATAAGGGAAGTACCTGAAAAACAATACATGCAAATATCTGGATTGTGAGACATTATGCATCATGGAATGGGTCAGAAGTATTACACATTCTACTCAGAGGCACAGACATTGGGCAACACTAGAAAAGAAATACAATTGTGTAAGAACTTTCCATAAAAGTAGATGATCTACTGATCACTTCTGCAGTATTCATAATAAATGTGTGATCACTGTTTATGTCCGGCAGGGGCACCAAAGCTTTACCTTACAAAAATTATACTTATGATGTGTGACCTCAACTTGTAAAGCATGGGGGTATACTAGAGCAATGATCAGTAGGATACTTGATGTTATGACAAGTTTTTACACAACTGTACTATGTCCGAACTTAACTCACTGTTGCAGTATTCATAATGAATAGGTGATTCCCAGAGCTGAAGGGGATACGAGGGTGGCTTGGTCAGTGAATTGCAAAACTGTCCAAGAGGCTCAAAAGAACTGACTAGCTAACGAAGGCAGGCCTAGACCTTGAGAAGGCATCAATCCTGTAGGGTTTAGTGAAGGTGTACAGAGGACCAGGTGGCAGCTTCTGTTATGGTTCTGGCATCCATCCTGTTTTAAGAAGGCCACATATGATGTTATTGCCCTAACAGAATGAGATCATGGGCATGAGGGTAATGACTTACCATGCAGAGAAAAACAAGAGGAGATCGTCTTAAGTGATGCAACTTGCAACTGTTTGTTTAGACACAGGTTGGCCCAGTTTTGAGTGGACAAAGGAAACCAAACATTTGCTTAGATTTTCTGATGGATCTGGTTTAGTCCAAATAGAATCCTAACTACTTGTGAATGCCTAGACAGAGTAGAAACCTTTTCCCCCTCTTCTGTGGGTTGGGAAAGAAGGTAGGAAAATTTATAGCCTGGTTAAGTGACCTTCTATTCACTACTTTAGGCAAAAATATACTGGAAAATAATAGGGTTCAACCAAGCACCCTAATAATGGGCAACTTCAACTACCTCACCATTAACTGGGAAAACTACTCATGTACCAACTCCTTTGCCCAACACTTTCTGGAATTCATAAATTCCAATGCCCTGGAACAACTTATCCACACCTCCACCAGGGGAAACAATATCCTAGACCTAGTTCATTACCAACATGAGTGACCGGTGTTACACACCAAAAGTCAACTCCTCATTGGTCAGATGCGACCATAAGCAAATCACCCTAGATATCCACATCCCGCCCCCACCCACCATTAAAGGAAACCACGGTAAAAAATTTCTCCAAAGCCAACTTCATGCTTCTTAAGACAGAAGTGGCGAACATCATGACACCCATGCAGATGGACAATACAGTTATAATTGCTGAATCCTACATAAATGCACTTTATAAGCACTTACACGAGTGTAAGGATCGGGCTATCCCACAGAGAACCAATACGCTATCCTCCAAAAAAAGGAAGCCAATCTTGTGGTCCCCTGCCATAAACAAACTCTACAACAGAAGGAAGAAACTGTTGCAAAAGAGAGTAAAATCCCATCAGTGGAGAAGCTCCCTGGTCAGCCTCAGTAAGAAGCTGAGATCCCTTGTAAGATCCTCCACAGCTAGCTACGAAAACAAAATCGCCACTGATTCTAAAAGCAACCAAAAAGCATTCTATAGCTATGTCAAGAATCTCAATGGCAACACCCAGATCTGCTCAGAGTTACAGCACAACGGCACGAAAATTACAGAACCAACTGATATTGCCAACATCTTGACAGATAGGTTCAGTGCTAACTTTACCCCCCCACCACCACCCCCTAAAGGGCCCATATCTATACAGGAAGAATGCAGAGTCCCTGAAATCACATCTATGCAGATAAAAGCTGCTCTCTCTGAAACCAAAAACACAGCATCCGTGGGACCGTACAACATCCCAGGCTGCGTTTTACACGAACTTCAGAACAAACTGGCTCCCCACCTAAGCACCACGTTCAATCATAGTCTTACATCAGGCTTTGTGCCCACTGAATGGCACACAGCAACAGTTATTCCACTCCACAAAGAGGGAGCCACCATTGATCCTGGGAACTATCGCCCTATTAGCCAGACAAGCCTGGTCTGCAAGGCCATGGAACGTATTATCATGGAACTCATAAACAAAGACATTGGTAACCTCCAAACTCTGGGCCCCACCCAGTTCGGGTTAGTGAAAGGCAGATCTTGCCTACTGAACCTAATCAACTTCTATGAGCCAGTCACCAAGGCCGTAGACGAGGGTAAGGTGGTTCACACAGCCTATCTTGACCTCGCCAAGGCTTTCGACACCATCCCCAATTCTGGAATTATAGCTAAACTCACTAAACTAGGTATAAATCCCTACATCACAAGATGGGTTGCTAACTGGCTCACTGACAAAACCTACACCTTAAAGATGCAGACTCCAAATCTGACTTCAAGACAGTGACAAGTGGAGTACCACAGGGTTCAGTCCTGGGACCTCTCCTGTTTGGTATCTAGTTCTCTGAAGTACAGGCTAACACAGAAGGCCTCTGGCCAACGAAGTTCGCAGATGACTGCTAACCAGGAGCCATAGTCGAGTCCCCAAAAGATGTGGACATCCTACAGAAGGGCCTCACTGAGACAGATGCCTGGTGTCAGATGCATGGCCTCAAGCTCAATGCCAAAAAGTGCATTGTCATCCCCTTTGGTAAAAACTCTGTACCCATGAACTACCACATAAATGGCAGTCTACTTAACGCTGAATGTGTGATAAGAGACCTTGGGACTCAGGTGGACAGTAGTCTCTCCTTTGATAATCACATCGCCACAGTAGTCACAAAATCCTTCTATGTGGCACACCATCACAAAAGGGTTCTCATCCAGGAAAAAAAGAGGTCATTGTTCCCCTCTACTCGGCACTCATTCGACCCATTATACAGTGCAATGCCCCTTTTGGCATGTACACCTCATACAAGACATCTGCAGCAGCTGGAAAGGCCACAGAAGTACCTCAAAAAGAGGATTACTGGCCTCAAACAGATGCCCTACACTGACCATCTCAAAAAACTCCAGCTTTACTTTGTAGCATATCGCCTACTCAGAGGAGATCTCTGCCTAACATATAAAGCTATGTTAAACCCAGAGCTGTTGGACACGCTACACCTAAAGAAATTCCAATCCCTCCTAGCTATGCGCTCTAGGGACCTAAACCTTGTCACCACAATAAACAGGATATGCTGGAGGGACAGATTCCTGTCCCAGAGACTTCCTATACTTTGGAACAAGCTACCCATCTATGTCAAGCAAAGTTCCTCATTAGTACTCTTCAAGAAAAATCTTGATGAGTGGATGGGAAAAAGGAAATACACACCGGGGGTTACTTCTACGGCTCTGTTTGACAGGGGCACAGGAAATTAACTTTCTTGGGTGGCGTAAGCCAGGGAACCTTGTTGGCTAGACTTACTTAGACCCTTGGGCTGATAGCCTAGCACCTACCTATGAACCTATGAATGAAGGGATAGCTCAAAAAAAAAAATAAAACACAGAAGGCAGCTGAAACGAACCTCAATGCTAAAACAGCAAGCTAATATGAAGAAAAAACAGAGGTCCAATCATCTCAGCCTTAAAAAACATACTTCAGTATAAAACAGATCTTTTTAACCTCATGGACGGTCTCAAATGTATAAATCAATGTAGTTTTGTCTTTCGGCTTATCCCGATTAGGGGTCGCCACAGCAGAACTCCGGTCCGCTAATGTTTGGTAGTGGATTTTTACGTGCAGAGTTACCAGCCCTAACGCACAACCTTCAACGAAGGCACGCCCATTCACGCATGCCTCCACACAGAAGACGCTCTAGCTGAGAATCGAACGTGACAATGTCTTGCTGTGAGGCGACAACGCTACCGCAGCACCACTACCGCGGATCCTCAAATCATTAATTTTACATAATGAAGTACATCTATATTTATGTAATGCTGTACAGTATACATATATTGTTTAAAAGGAATTCTGCATTGAGGGATGTTGAATGGGTTGAATGCACTCATACTGATATTTAGCACTTAAGTTCTATAATGGAATTAATCTTTATAACATATGACAAAGCAGTTGTTTTTGGATAGGCTGACCTATGATATAAATATAGATGCACTTCACTACAAGTCTGTTTGACTTGAAAGCTCCATTTTCTGCATTGTTTTACATTAAAGTACATTTGGGTTTCCCGCCTTGGGTAGCCAGACGTCCAGCCAGTATGCAAAAGCCTACTGTGGCTTTAAGGTACATGGAATGTCACATGTATGCTCCTTGTATAGTGCAAAGCATAAAGGTGATGTCGGACGTACCATCTCAGAACTGACTGCCCCAGTAGGAACACCAATACAAGGAAAACCAAGAGGTAACCAAGTACATCCAGGAAGGAAAAAGGACAAGGGGAAGGAGGAGGGAGTGAAGGAAAGGACATCTACTGTTAAGGTGAAGCTTTACACAACTAAACAAAGTCTTTCTATTTCCTGTTCCAGTACTCTTTATGCCTGGGAGAATGCCAAACCTGAAGAAGAAACCTGGGAGGAGGGACTAGTAGAGCCCTCGAGGAAGCCATTAAGGAAGGCCCCAGCATAACCAGCTCTAGCTCTGGAGATTTCATCCAACTTGCAGTGATTGGTAAAAATATGCACGGAAGTCTAGGTAGCTGCTTCAAGAATAGAATTAGTATTTAACCCCTTGAAAAAAGCACCAGAAGAAACCAGAGCTGTAGTAGAATGATCCTTTATAAAAGAAGGAAGGCTCTTACCATGAAAAATGTAACAAAAAGAAATGGCCTTTGAGATCCAAGAAGAAATAGTTTGCTTGGATACAGCTACTCCTAGGGACCTAGGATGAAAAGAAAACAACTGATCAGATTTTCTGGTCTATATTTTTTTAACAGACTTAGTCTTATCCAAATAAAATCTGAGTCGTCTATACACAACCAAAGTATGACACCCTCTCACTGGCACATTGTGAAGAGGGGAAAAAAGTAGACAAATGAACAGAATGATTAAGACAACTCATTAACCACCTTGGGCATAAAAGAAGGACTAGTACGCAAAGACACCCCATACTTATGAAACTCAAAAAAGGGCAAGCCATAAGGGCCTGAAGCTCAGACACCTGCCTGGTAGAAGTAAGGGCCAACAAAAGAACAGTCTTCCAGGAACAATGTTGCAAGGAAGCTGAAGCAACAGACTCAAGGGGAGCCTGAGTTAACTTCTCTAAAACAAAATTAAGATCCCATAGAAGAGGAACAGACTTCCTGGGAGGTCTGATACTAAGGACGCAGTTAAGAAATTGTTTAGCTTCAAATCTAGAAGCTAAAGGAGGAGATAAAGGCAGACAAGCAGAGATGGTTGATAAGTGGGGCCTTAAAAGAAGAATAAGCTAAACCAGCATTGAGCAACTCATGCAAATAAAGAGAACCAAATGAATGTCCACAGTAAGTGGGTCCAGGTTATGAGACACACACCAGATAAAAAACCACTTCAATTTGGATAAGTAGCATTTCCTAGAAGGTTTCCTGGACTTCTGCAGAACCCTCAGCACGTCCTCAGGGGGTGGGGGTGGGGGTGGTGCCTATGTGGAATCAAAATCCTATCACGCACAGTGTCGGCAGAAGAGTGGACAGGTGGGGATGGACGAGAGATCCCTTGTCTTGTGCGAGTAGATCCACCCTGTGATGTAACTTGTGATGACTGCCCTTGGCTAGATGCAGAAGGGGAAACCAATGCTGTCTCGCCCAAAAGGGAGTCACTGAGAAGACTTTGGGAGCATCCTGTTGATTTTGTACAGGACTTTTGGAATAAAAGTAAGGGGTGGAAATGCATAAAGTAACATTCCCTTCAAAGAAAAAGAGAAGGCATCCACCTTCTACACCAGAGTTCCTGGGACTCTGGCACAAAATACAGGAAGTTCTCTGTTCAGAGGGGAGTCAATCCCTGTGAAGCATCCATTCGTGGGATTAATTTAAGGACCTGGTCAGAGTGTCTGCCACAATGTTTTGACCTGAAAGGATGTAAACAGCCTGAAGAGTCACTTGATACTGGACAGTAAAATCCCATACCAGGAGTGCCAATGACAAAGAAAGTAAGAGCTTGTTACTCCCTGTTTGCTGATATACCACATCATTGTGGTATGGTCTGTGAACAACTTGAGAGGCCATGGAGAGAAAACAGGATAAAAGACCCGAAGAGCCAGCAGAAGAGCTCTCATCTCCTTGACACTGATGTGCTCCTTCTACTGAACAGGCAATCACACCCCGTCCCTTTAAGGAGCCAAATGCTGTTTCCGATCCCATGTCTGAGGCATCTGTGAACAATTCCTGAAAAGGAAGAAGAGGTTGAAAATGGGGACCCGGATTTAGAGACAACTGCTGGATTCACCAGTGAAGTTCTTCTTGAGACAAAAAAGAAGAGGAAAGTACAGTTGTGTACACTTACCATAAATGTAGATGTTCGAGTGTATTCACTGTTGTAGTCACCACATTTGGGTTATCTGCTTGCAGTAGCCCTCAGTCGGCCTGATTATCAAAGTCTTGGGTCCTGCGTCGGTTGCTGTCTCATCTTCATAGGTTCGTAGTTCATAGGTTGATACTACGCTATCTGCCCTAGGGCATTTATAAGTCTAGCCAGAGTGTGTTTGGCTTTCGCCACCCTTTTAGATTAGTTGACTGTGCCTCTAATAGTAGGTCACAGAAGGTAGCCCTTTTAAGGTTAGTTTATTGTACCTCTGTCAAGCAGGGACACAGAAGAGATCCCAGGGGTAAACTTACGATCTCCCATCCACTCGTCAAGATTTCTCTTGAAGAGGGTCAGTGAGGGACTCTGCCTAACATGGATTGGGATTTTGTTCCAGAGTGAGGGGAGCCTCTGGGATATGAATCTGTCCCTCCAGCATGTCCTATTTATTTCTGTGCTGAGGTTCAAGTCCCTGGAGCGTGTAGCTCTAAGGGATTTGGATTTCCTGAGGTGAAGCAATTCCATTAATTCTGGGTTGGACATGGCTTTATACGTCAGACACAGATCGCCTCTGAGTAGGTGGTATGCAACTGAGTAGAGCTGGAGTTTCTTTAGCCGAACTGCATAGGGCATCTGTTTGAGCCCCTTGATCCTCTTGGTGAGGTACTTTTGGAGTCTTTCCAGTTGCTGCAGGTGTCGGGTAAGGTACATCCCAAATGGGGCATTGTATTCAATTATGGGCCTGATAAGTGATGAGTAGAGGGGCACAATGACCTCTCTTGATCTAGATGTGAACCCTTTTGTGATAAGGTGGGCTATATAGAAGGTCTTTCTAACCACTTTGGCAACGTGATTGTCAAAGGAGAGATTGCTATCTACTTGGGTCCCCAAGTCCCTAATTACTTCTTCCGTACTTAATGGATTGCCACCTATGTGGTAATTTGTGGGCACTTTGTTTTTCCCAAAGGGGATGACTATGCACTTTTTGGCATTTAGCTTTAGGCCATGGCTCTGGCACCAGTTATCCGTCTCTGTGAGACCCTTTTGGAGGATGCTTGCGTCAGCCGGAGAGTCAATTATGGCACCCAGTTTTCAGTCATCTGCGAACTTGGTTAGCCATAGTCCACCCGTGTTAGCCTGTACCTTGGAGAAATATATACCGAACAAGAGAGGTCCCAGGAATGAGCCTTGTGGGACGCCATTTGTAACTGGTTTAGAGTCTGACATGGCACCTGCTATTCTGACCATGCGGGTTCTATCCCAGAGCCAGTTTGCAGCCCATCTTGTGACAAAGGGGTTGATATTTAAGCTGGTGAGCTTATTTATGATGCCCGAGTGGGGTATTGTGTCGAAGGCTTTTGCGAGGTCCAAGTAGGCTGTGTGGACTACCTTCCCTTCATCTATGGCTTTGGTAACTGTTTCAAAGAAGTCAACCAGGTTCAAGAGGCAAGATCTGCCCTTAAAGCCAAATTGGGTAGGATCCAGTGTCTGGAGGTTCCCAATGTGTTTGTTTATGATTTCCATGATGATATGCTCCATAGCTTTGCAGACCAGGCTAGTCAGGCTTATAGGGCGATTGTTTCCGGGGTCTGTTGTGACACCACCTTTGTGGAGTGCGACCACTGTTGCTGTACGCCATTCCTTGGGTACATATCCTGTAGTAAGGCTGAGACTGAACAGTGACTTTATATGAGGGTTTAGTTCTTCTTGGAGCTCAAGTAAGACGCAGCCCGGGACACCGTCTGGTCCTATTGATGCTGTGTGTTTTGCTTTGGAGAGGGCAGCTCTCACCTGTGCATCTGTGATCTCAGGAAGGCTACACTCTGTTGGGATAGACATTTGCTCTTTTGGGGGGGGGGGGGAGAAGTTTGCACTGAACCTTTCTGCCAGGATGTTGGCAATGTCTGTGGGTTCAGTGTATTTTTTTGTCATGTTGCACTAACTCTGAGCATATCTGGGGGTTGCCTCCCAGGTTTCTGACATAACTAAAGAAGGCCTTGTCATTATCTTTAGTGTCTTGTGCAATTTTTCTTTCGAAGCTGGCCTTAGATGATTTTATGAGAGATCGTAGTTTCTTGCTAGTACTGATCAGAGACTCCTTCCCTTTTTGGGATTTTGCTCTGTCATGTAGTAACTTTCTCCTTCTGTTGTATAGCTTATTTATGGCCGGGGTCCACCAGACAGGTCTCCTGCCTTTGGAGGAGTGAGTCTTGGTTTTATTTGGGATAGCATGCTCCATGCATTCCTGTAGGTGTCTATAGAATGCTTCTGTAAAGGATTCTTTATTTTGGGCCGTATTTTCCACTGGCCCGGGAGGGGCTTTGAAGGATTCCACCTCGGTTTTGAGAAGTGTGAAGTCTGCTTTTGAAAAGTTCTTCACCGTGGTTTCCTTGGCTGGGGGTGGGGACGAAATATGGATGTCCAGTGAGAATAGTTTATGGTCTGATCTTACCAATGAGGGGTATACCTCTGGTGTGGAACATAGAGACCCCATGTTGGTGATGACCAGATCCGGTATGTTTTCCCCTCTTGTGGGAGTGGTGACCAGTTGTTCCATAGCATTTGAGTTTATAAATTCTAGGAACCGTTGGGCGAGGGTGTTTGGGCTTGAGTAGTTTTCCCAATCAATGTTTGGGTAGTTGAAGTCACCCAATATAATGGTGTTTGGAGAGACCTTCATATTCTCCAGTGTTCTCAGGAAAGCCGAGTGAGATTCCTATGTTTGGGAGGGTGGTCTGTAGCAGGCTACAAACTGAAAGGCAGTTTTGCCCACTGTTAGTTGCACATGGATGGTTTCTGATGCTTCGTGCTGTGCCACTAACCTGAAGGTGTGGGTATCTCTGATAAATATGGATACTCCCCCTCCTTTTGTGGTTCGGTCCGAGTTTTGGGGCTGAAAAGCATGGTATGAAGTATAACCTGTTAGTGCTGGGGTGCTCTCGGGAGCCTTGAACCAGGTTTCTGTTACTGCACAGATATCGATATTCTCCATACTGAGGAGAGTATCGAGTGCGTGCATCTTGAGGTTTAGACTTCTGGCGTTGAGCAGCATTAATCTTAGTTTTTTTTTCTTTGTGTTGTCTATGGAGGTGGGTTTGCCTTTTGAGCCTTGCCTAAAAAAGGCACTATGGAGGAGGCAAGAGCCTTTGCCAGTATTCCAAAACCCAGGGGTGACAGGTGCAAGCCGTCCCTAGCGAAGCAACGTGGCTTGTCGAGCATGTCATCCCAGGCTGACAGACACTGGATCCGCTTTGAATGACACCAATACTTTAGCCAATTGTTAAAATTGATAATTTTGTCTTTATACTGTGGCATCATTCTTGGTGAGGGTAAGATGCTACTCACGGTCAGGGTCATACCGGCCTGGGCTACATGATCAAAGAGCTCCTCTATGTCTTTTTTCATGTAGTCCAGGGAGGTACGTATCAGGTCATTCACACCAGCATGGACAATGACGGAGTCATATTTGTACTTGCTTTGGAATGACCTGAGTGCTTGTGTTATGTGGCGGATCCTGGCACCCGACAGGCAGCTTACAGTGACCTTCTCCTTGTTCAGCCTGATGAGTGGGACATCGGTGTGTCTGACAATAGAGTCACCTATTACAAGTGTATTAGGTGTGTTGTTTAGCCTTAAGGGCTGTGACTGTGTGGACACTGACTTTGTGAGCTATGTGCTACGTGGGTATTGTTTCGTGGTAGGGGTTGCTTGGATGTCTGCTTTGGAGGTCTCTGATGCTTAGGCAGATTTTTATTTAGAGCCTAAGAGTATGTTTTTATGTGTTTGGTTTGCTGATGCGATAGGTCTATGTGAGACTGGATTTGTGGTGTGTGTGGTTACCTTCTCCTCCTGACAGGCTGTGCCAGTACTGGGTTGAGAGAGCTTTGCCTCCAGTTTGGCTATATAGTTGCATCTCACATATATTTGAGCTTGTTGGGAGGAGGAGAGGGTTGTCTGTATAAATAAGGCAGTTGTAACATTGCCTCAAGATTCCCAGATTCACCAGCTGGACTGGAGAGTAAACCCAAAACTGACCTTTGGACATGCCTGAATAATATAGGGAACTACTTATTGATTGATCAGAAAGAACCAATAGGGAGCAAGTACTTAAAAGGAGTATAAGAGGATGTAGTGCTTAAGTTTATTAGTGTTTACCTATGAGATTACTTATACGAGCAAGTGCGGGGCTTTAGAATGAAAATAGAGTGCTTATTTTGAGATTTAGAGCAGTTCTAAGGGAAAAAGTGAAGAACAGACTTTGTGGAGCCAGGAATAGTTTAAACCTGTTTAAGCGGCGCTGCCCGACGCTGCTCTGTGCGCAAGACCGCGCAAAAAGAGAGTTGCAGGGTTTTAAGAGAGAAAGAGATCAAGGAGTTTGGAATTGATCCAAAATGGCCAATAAAACTACAGTTTCTAGGCAGTAGCCACTCCTACAGGGACAGGCAGGCTGCTCAGTGTTAACCACTGCCACTGGTGAACACAGAGACTTCCCTTTAGCCCAAGCAAGTACTGGCCTCCAAGAAACTTACAAACAGTTCAGAACAGCAACTCTGTAACTGAACTTTCTTTTAAATTAGAGAAAGTGGGAAAATAGCAAGATTTTTTTGTTTTTGTTTAAGGATAGCAGAGACACAAAAGTAGCAAACTAGTCAGAACAGTGCAATAAATGACCCCGACACGTGTGTGCTAGATCAGAGGCAGGAAAAATGCAATTTAAGAAAAAACTATTTTAAATTAAGTGCAACACAAAAAATGCAGTAAACAGGCTCTAGATATGTTCTAAATGCTGTTTCTAACCCAGATAACTTTTGCAATCAAGAAAATGCCAAAAAGTAGACGGCAATGCAGTTTTTCTAAGAAATAAATCACAAGAAAATACTTAAAATCTCAAAAGTGGCTCCTTTCTTCTCTCAGCGTTTTCTCCTTCTGGTAGGTGCTTCAGCAACAACTGTCAAGCCTGGAAAGACCCATGTAGTCAGGGGTATAAAGCATGCAGCCGATGCCATTACATCAGTTGTTCTTGCCCCAGATGGTCAGGTGCCCCCCAATGGGAAGCAATTATATATAGAATACAAGGTTATACCTCCAACAAAAAAGCAAATACACCAAAAAGCTTTTAAGAACAGTAAAGGAGAGTAGAGGTATAGCCAAAAGAAGTCAGGGGGCTGGAGGGAGGGTAACCAGAACTGCAACAGTGAATACACTCGAACATCTACATCTATGGTAAGTGTACACAACTATACTATGTTCTTTGTGTTTCACTGTTGCAGTCGTCACATTTGGGTAGATTCCTAAAGCTAAGGATGGGAGGAGGAATTTAGATAGCATTAGGACCAGCTATAAAGCCCTGCAAGACTGCAGTGGCAAAGCCAGCTCTGGATTTAGAGAAAATTGGCAAATGGTAATGCTTGGTGAAAGTATGTACAGAACTACAGGTAGCAGCTTCTAGGATGTCTGTGGTAGGGACACCTCTGAGAGGTAGAGGTAGCTGCAGCCCTGGTTGAATGGGGTCTAATCCCCTGTGGGATAGGTTTTCCATGGTGCTTATAGCAGAAATGAAGGCAATGGCCTATCCATTTAGAAATGGTTTGCTTTGAAATAGCCTTCCCCTCTGCCCCTGCAGCAAATGCCACCAGCAGTTGTTCAGATTTCTTTGAGGTTTAGTCCTGTCCAAGTAAAATCTAAGTTGTCTGTGCACATCTAAGGAGTGCAGTATCCGTTCCCCTTTGTTCTGTGGATTAGAAAAGAAAGATGGCAAATGAATAGACTGATTAAGAGCCACACTGGATACCACCTTGGGCATGAAGGAGAGACTGGTCCTGAGGGACACCCTGTCCGCATGAAAGGTTCCACTGTCATAAGGGCTTGTAATTCAGATACCCTTCTTGCTGAAGTGATTGCTAAAAGGAATGCTGTTTTCCAAAAAGGAATTTTAACTCTGCAGTTGCAGCTGGCTCAAAAGGAGGAAGAGTGAGTTTTTCCAATACAAAATTAAGGTCCCAGGCTGGAGTTGGGGCTCTCCTGGGTGGTCTTAAGTTTTTGGCCCCTCTGAGGAACTGCTTGAGCAGTGGATGAGAGAAGAGAAGAGGGGTGGTTCTGTGTTGTAGTGAGCTGAAATGGCTGAGGTGTGAAATTTGATGGAGGAAAAAGAAAGGCCCTTGTGAAGCATCTCAGTTAAGTACTGAAAAATCTGAGGTAAATTGGGTGCTGCTGTGCCCTTCCCTTGAGTTTGGTTCCAGGCACAGAATCTTTTCCATTCTTCAGCATAAGATTTTCTAGTACTAGGCCTCCTTGCCTCCAAAATTACATCCAACACTTGTTTACTGAGGGATGGTAACGGAGAGAGTAGGCAATTAGCCAGGCTGCCAGGTTCAGGGTTTGAAACAGAGAGCAGAATCTGGCTCTCCTGCTGTGACAGCAGGGTCTGAGGCAGGTGCCATAGAGCCAGCAGTGACACAATGCAAAAGAGGGGGTACTAGTGTTGGCGTGGCCAGTCTGCTGCAATCAGCATCGTCATTGGTTTGTCCTGTTTGATCTTTAGTAGTACTTTGGAGAGGAGAGGCAGAGGAGGAAAGGCATAAAATGACAGATTTTTCCAGCTGAAGGACAGAGCATCCACTTTCCAAGCTTGTTTGTGAGGAGTCCTTGTGCAAAATTTGTCCAAATGGTAGTTTTGGGGGGAGGCAAACAGGTCTATATCTGGGCTCCCCCATTTGTTTATCAACATACTGAAAGTCTTTGGTTCCAGTTTCCACTCGTGTGGGTCCATGACATTTCTGCTTAGTTCGTCTGCCAGTGTACTTAGTTTTCCTGGCAGGAATTGAGCCTCTAGATGCATTTGGTAGCTCAAGACTGTGGTCCACAGGGCCATGGCTAGTCTGCAGAGGGGGTAATAATGGGTACCCCCTGCATGTTTATGTACCACATAACAGTGGTGTTGTCCGTTTTTACCATTAACTGTCCTGGAAGAATGTGGTCCTTGAAGGCTGTCAGAGCATTCTGTACAGCTAATATTTCTTTTTGATCGATATGCAGGTGCATTTGATTTGGGTTCTATTTGCCCTGAATGCACTTCCCTGCCAGGTGAGCCCCCCATGCATAGTCTCATGAGTCTGTTGTTAGGGTTTGGGTGGCAGGGGGTAGAGTGAATGGTAGTCCCTTGTTTTGGTGGCAGGCCTCTGCCCATCAAAGGAACTTTAAATGTAGGCAAGGTATGATAGGAATCATTGCTTCTAGATCCTGAGAATGTTGACACCATAGGCTTTTTAGATACCATTGTAGTTTCCTCATATGCAGTCTTGCATATGGAATTAGTAGAATGCAGGAGGCCATGAACCCCAAGACTTGCAGTATTTGCCTTGCAGATAGCAGGGTTTTTATGGTCATTATTTTGAAGTAAGTTGTCAAATTAATTTGTTTCTCTGGGATGAGGAAAGCCATCTGGGAAGTTGTGTTCAAGCTTGCTCCCAGGAATATAATTTGTTGACAGGGTACCAGATGTGATTTATTTTCGTTTATGGTGTACCCCAGACAAGTTAGCACCTTTTGTACAAATGCCACATGATTCAAAAGTATGTCCTGGCTTTTTGCCTGAATTAAACAATCGTCCAGGTATGGGTATATTTGAATATTTCTTTGCCTGCAAAAAGCAATGACTGTACTAGGCACTTTGTGAATACCCTGGGCACAGTAGATAAGCCAAAGGGCAGTGCAAAGAACTGATAGTGCATGTAGCCTGCTTTGAAGAGTAGGTATCTTCTGCAAGATTCCCTGACTGGAATGTGCAGGTAAGGCTTCCTTTAAATCCAGTGTTGCCAACCAGGCATCTTTGCCTAGCATAGGAAGCAACTGGTGAAGAGTTAGCATCTTGAATTTTGGAATCACCAAAAAGGTGTTTAAGATAGAAAGGTCTAGGATATGACGCCATGAGTTGTCTTTTCTGGGTACCAGGAAAAGTCTCGAATAGAAACCTTGCCCCTTTTCCTCTTCTGGTACAGCTTGAATAGCCATTATGCTTAAGAGAGAAAGTACTTGCTTTTGAGCCTCTGCCCACTGATTTGGGGGTAGATCTGGCCAACCATCTGGGGTTGGTGAAGTGTGGAAGTGAAATCTGTATCCTTGGGAAACTATATTTAAAACCCATTTGTCCTGGGTAATGAGTTCCCAGTTTTTGGTCTGCGGAACAATATTTCACCCTAAAAGAGCAGTCAGCTGAGAAGTGCTTGGAAGTTTTAAAGTTAAGTCTTTGAGAGAGCTTACCATAGGGGGGAGTCTTACTACTCCCTGATTTGGAAGTGGGAGCCCCCCACTGCTTAGTCCTGTGCGTACCTTGGGACTGAAGCCTGGGTGTTCTGCAGGTTCTGAGTTTGGACTGAAGGCCTGGAAGAGGCAGGAAAGGACCAATTCTTAGAGGGCCAATACCTACTAAATCTTGGAGGCTGTACTTGTAGGAAATCTTTTAACAATTTGCATAGATTTAGCTTTTTCCTTCATCTTTTTAAGAACTTCTTCTGCTTCGTTGCCAAACAGGTGGTCCTGATTTAAGGGAGCATCCAGCAATTTAACTTTAACATGATCTGGCAAAGATTGCTCCTTAAGCCAAGCATGCCTTCCAAGTACAGACCCAGTGACAGCAGCCCTGCAAAATGCCTCTAGTGAATCAAAATCGCATTGAAAAGTATGTTTTCCAACCTGTTCAGCAGAATGCTTTAAATCCTGTAAATCCTTATTTTCAGCAGTCAGGAATCAACATAATTTTCTGTTTAAGCAATCCAATAATATGCTGCTGACACTAACATGAAACTGGCAGTTTAAGGCCCTAATGGCCAGGGTTGCTGAAGTGTAAACCTTCTTACCCCATCTATCCAGCCCCTTGGAGTCTCTATCAGAGGGGGTAGGAATTTTGGCAGTAGCAGCCTTAATGCCCTTGGGTCCCTGTGAAATGGTCTCAGGATCCGCAGTAGGATTTTTAAAAAGGAACTTGTGAGAGTCAGGAAAGTACAGTTTTGTACCTGCCATAAATGTAGATGTTCGAGTGTAAACACTGCTGCAGTCATTACACTTGGGTTATCCTGCCGTCAGGCGGTTCCCCAGTCAGCCTGAGTTCCAAAGTCTTGGTCCGGCTTCGGTTGCTGTCGCCTCCTCCCTGACGTCAGTGCGACAGGGGTATACAAGATGCAGCCGATGTCATTTTCTTCAGTTTTTCTTGCCCCAGATGTCAGGTGCCCCCAAATAGGTAGGCAATTCAAATTGCTAATAAAGCATACACAAGAAAAGCAAACAACAACTTTCAGTTACCAGCAAATACTCCCCATAGGTAGTAAAGGGTAGAAGGCATAGGTATGTACCAGCAAGTAAGAGGGGAAGGAGGGAGGGTAACCTGGACTGCAGCAGTGTTTACACTCTAACATCTACATTTATGGTAGGTACAAAACTGTACTACGTTCATCATGTTACACTGCTGCAGTCATTACACTTGGGTGGAATCCCAAAGCTGAGGTAGGGAGGCTGGTTCTATAAGGCATTAGGGATGGCTATAAGGCCCTGCAGCACAGCAGTGGCGAAGCCAGCTCTGGATTTGGAGTATAAAGGCAAATGGTAATGCTTGGTGAAGGTATGCACAGAACTCCATGTTGCTGCTTCCAAAATATCCTTGGTAGGTACTCCTCTGAGGTAGGCAGTTGAAGCGGTTGTTGCCCTGGTGGAGTGATATCTAATGCTGCTAGGTAAAGGTTTCCCATGGTGAGAATAGCAGAAACATATGCAATGTCCTATCCATTTTGAAATAGTCTGTTTTGAAATGGCTTTGCCCTGTGCTCCTGCAGCATATGCTACCAATAAATTGCTCAGATTTTCTGAAGGCTTTGGTTTTGTCCAAGTAGAAGCGTAACTGCCTGTAAATGTCCAAAGAAATGTAGTAGTTTCTCCCCCTTGTTCTGTGGTTTTGGGTAGAAAGTTGGCAAATGAATAGTTTGGTTTAGAGTCACACTTGATACCACCTTTGGCATAAACGTAGGGTTAGTTCTTAAAGACACCCTGTCCTGGTGGAAAATGAGGAAAGGTTCCACTGCCATTAGTGCCTGTAATTCTGAAACTCTTCATGCTGATGTTATTGCCAGTAGCAGAGCAGTTTTCCAAGAGATGTATTTTAATTTTGCTGTGTTAGCTGGCTCAAAAGGAGGTAAAGTTAATTTTTCCAAAAGAAAGTTGAGGTCCCAAGTTGGGGTAGGTGCTCTACGGGGCGGTCTTATGTTTTTAGCCCCTCTGAGGTACTGTTTGAGCAAAGGATTTGAAAATACTGGTGGATCCGTGTTGTAATGAGAAGAAATGGCTGAGGCGTGGATCTTGATTGATGAGAAGGAGAGGCCCTTGTCCAGCATCTCAGTTAAATATTGAAGTATCTGAGGAATGTTTGGGACAAGAGGGTCAAGGCTGTGCGCCTGGTTCCAGGCACAGAATCTCTTCCATGTATCCGAGTAGGCTTTCCTGGTGCTAGGCCTTCTGGCCTCCAGAATGACATCCATAACAGCTTTGGAGAGAGGCATTGCTTGCTTGACTAAGGAATTTTCCATGCAGCTAGGTTTAAGGTCTTTAGCTGGCTGAAGTATCTGATTGTTGTGCTGTGTCAGCAAATGTGCGATTTGAGGCAAAATCCAGGGTGGTTCTTGTGCTAAGTTCTTTAAGATTGGGTACCAGTGCTGGCATAGCCAGTCTGGTGCAATCAGGATCATCTTTGGCTCTTCTTGCCTGGCTTTTATGAGTACCTTTGGAAGGAGAGGTAAAGGAGGGAAAGCGTATACTTGTAAGTTTTTCCAGCTGAATGAGAGGCCACCCACCTTCCATGCTTGTGGATGGTAACTCCTTGTGCAGAATTTCTGTAGCTGGCAGTTCATTGGGGATGCAATCAGATCTATGCCCGGGCTCCACCATTTTTGTGTTATCATTCTGAATACTTGTGGATTTAATTCCCATTCGTGGGGATCCATGATGTTTCTGCTTAGGTCGTCTGCCAGTGTGTTTTTCTTTCCTGGCAGGAATTGCGCTTGCAGATGAACTTGGTAGTCTAGAGCTGTGTTCCACAAGGTCATGGCTTGTCTGCAGAGGGGGTAGGAGTGCATGCCCCCTTGCTTGTTTATGTACCACATAACTGTGGTGTTGTCCGTCTTTAGTAGTAGTTGTCCTGGATGCAGCAGGTCCTTGAAAGTGCATTTTGTACAGCTAGCATCTCTTTTTGATTGATGTGAAGATGCCTTTGCTCTGTGAGCCACTCGCCCTGAATACATTTTCCTGCCATGTGTGCTCCCCAGGCGTAATCCGATGCATCTGTTGTCAGTGTTTGCCTGGCTGTGGGTTGAGTAAAAGGCTGTCCCTTGTTGAGGTGAAAAGCTTGAGCCCACCATCGAAACTCCTGTTGAAGGCAAGGAATTAGTGGTATAACTGTTTCCAGACTTTGACAGTGTTGCGACCATACACTCTTTAGGTACCATTGTAGTTTCCTCATATGCAGTCTGGCATATGGAATTAGTAAGTATGCAAGATGCCATGTAGCCCAAGGCCTGCAGAATTTTTCTTGCAGGGAGTTGGGTCTTTGTTGCCATCAATTGAATGTAATGAGTCAGTTGTCCTTGCTTGTGTGGCGTGAGATAAGCCCTCTGGGCCATTGTGTTCAAGCTGGCACCCAGGAATATTATCTGCTGTGAGGGCACTAGTTTTGATTTTATTTTATTTACTGTGTATCCCAGGCAACTTAATAACTTTTTTACGAACGCCAGATGCTTTAGAAGAATGTTCCTGCCTATGCTTGAATCAGGCAGTCGTCCAGGTATGGATAAATTTGAATTCCTTTTTGTCTGCAAAATGCAATTACTGGTGCCAGGCACTTTGTGAAGACCCTGGGCGCAGTAGATAAGCCAAAGGGCAGTGCAGAGAATTGATAGTGCATTGAACCAGCTAGAAATCTGAGGTATATTCTGCAGTTTTGTCTGATAGGGACATGCAGGTATTCCTCCTTGAGGTCCAAAGTCACGAGCCAAGCTTTCTTGCCCAGCATGGGAAGAAGCTGTTGTAGTATCAACATTTTGAATTTCGGAACATCCAGGTAAGTGTTTAGAGAAGAAAGATCCAGAATGGGTCTCTAGGCTTTGTCCTTTCTGGGGACCAGAAAGAGTCTTGAATAAAATCCTTGTCCCTGCTCCTGTGGTTGTACCTTTTGAATAGCTCTCATGTTCATGAGTGCTGTAATTTGTTTTTGAGCCTCTGCCCACGGATTTGGTGGCAGATTTGGCATTCTTTTTAACCTTGGCAAAGTGTGAAATTGGAACCTGTAACCTTGAGATACAATGTTGAGAACCCATTTGTCTTTGGTGATGCAAAGCCAATTGTGATAGAAAAGTGCCAGTTTTCCTCCTAAGGGGGCTGCCAAGAGAGAACTGTTTGGCAGCTGCAGTGGGAAGTCATTGAGGCTGCTTTTTATAAGGGTGTGGCCTGTCTTCCCCTTCTTTCTGGCCTGGTGTACCTTGTGCTTGACCTCTACCTCTTGGAAGTCTGTATTTGCCTCTGAGGTCTATGACTGGAAAGGACCAATTCTTTGTTGGCCAATTTCTGCTAAAACGAGGAGGCTGAACCTGTAAGAAATCCTTCACCGTTTGCATGGATTTTGCCTTATCCTCCATCTTCTTTAATACCTCCTCTGCCTTAACTCCAAACAACACATCCCGCTGCAAAGGTGCGTCCAATAATTTTGCCTTAACATGATCTAGTAATGTATGTTCCTTTAACCAAGCATGCCTTCTAATGACAGAATCTGTAACTGCTGCTCTACAGGAGGCCTCTAAGGAATCAAACCCACATTGCAAAATATGTTTTCCCACTTGTTCAGCTGCATGCAATAAATCCTGCATTTCTTTAAATTAGGAGGATCTGAATCTGGAAGCATCTTTTGTTTCAACTGAGACATCAAAAATTGCTGATATTTTAGCATGTGAAACTGGCAATTTAAGCCTCTCATTGCTAAAGTTGCAGATGTATATACTTTCTTTCCCCATCTGTCTAATGCTCTGGAATCTCTGTCAGAGGGAACTGGGTTTTTTGCTGATGAGGCCTTAATCCCTTTGGGTCCCTGACAAATAGTTTCAGGGTCGGCAACAGGGCTTTTATACAGAAATTTGTGAGAGTCAGGGACTCTGTAATATCTATCAGGTTTAACTGGGGCTGGAGGTAAGGAGTCAGAGTTTAAGCTGGATTCAGTGTATACATCATCCACAATGTCTCACACTGGCGGAATAGCAAGGGGTCTGTGTTGAGGCAACAAAAGGAAGTCACCATCCACATGGATATTACTTTTTTCTATAAATTCAACTTCTCTTTATTCTTGTCATATTACTGCAACCTTTATACTTGTTATATTACTGCAACCTGTCATCTCACCTTGTATCTAAATCTACATGTTGCTCCCAGCTGTACAAATTTGCTTCTTAAAACTAGTGCCCTGCCACAAAACGTTTATCAAAATTGTTAATACTGTAAATAATTGAATAGAGTCTTGTGCGGGTTACTACTTTATTTCTTTTTTGATTGTACTATTCCTACTCTTGCAATGAATTTGGAATAGAAATCCTCACTCTATGTTATAGTTCTGCTAAATTACTTTTGCACTGTTACTATGCTACATGGGAATAGTTCTCTACATGCTTATAATTTGTATCTTATTGTGCTATTTTTTGTTTTTATTATTTACTAGTATATAGTGGAGCTTTTCTCCTTGGGCCTCTGCTGAAAATGGACATGTATCCAGTCAGACTAGCCCGGTCAACAAATGTAAAATAAAATAAAATAAAAAAGTCTCTGAGCCTTTTCTTGGATTCTGAGTAATCCTGGCCTTCCCAATGGAAATGCTCCCTCATGGTATGTAAGGTCTCCCCCAAAGGAGTAGTCCTCAGGTGGAGAGGCTGACTGAATAGATTCCTCAGCATCCGAATCCTCATAAGGGGGCAAGGAATATCCTAGGTCTGAGGATGAATCTGAAGAAATGGACACCTGGTTGGAAGATTCATAATCTGCATCCTGTCTGGGCCTTTTATCAGGAGAGGGAAGGGACCCCCTGATCAGGGTGATTAGGTCTTCGGCCATTTTGAGCATTTGTTTCTTAGGCATGGAAGCCTGTCCTGGAGAATGCTGTATCTGTTTCTTTGATTTTAATGGGGCCTTAGACTTAGCAGAGGGTTTAATGGTTAACTGGGTAGGTCTGAAAACACCCTCTGAAGCTTTGGATTGCTCAGCTACTTCGGTTCCCTCAGAAGGGTTAGTTTCGGTAGGCTGAAAATATAGAGCGTCCGAAGGCCCAGCCAGCTCCACGTGGGAGTCGGAGGCGGTCTGTGGTTCTGTGGATGCGGTCATCAGGGGCTGCGTAGGCACCTCGCTGAAAACCAGAGAACCGGCGACCGGCCTGGAAGAGGCCTCGTAGTCAGTTTTGGGCCTCGGATGCCTGTCCTTGTCTTTGCGCTTTTTATGTAATCCGGTCGTCGGAAGTTCCGACGGCATGGTGTAATTGAATTTTCTACCAAAATAATGTTGGGCAAAATCAAACAGACGTTTAATAGTGTGCTTGTTAAACCTAGCACAAAACCGACAACCAATGAAGTCGTGGTCTGGGCCTAGGCATGGAATACAATAGGAGTGGAAATCCTTATGAGGTATTTGCTTCGCACAAGAAATACAGTTATTAACTTTTATTGACATCGGTCTGAGGCAAGAAAAAGTTTCCCCAACGAGGTACTTAGCTTTGTAGAAGACTTCAGTTCTGGATTCGGAATGAAAATCTCAGGAGTCTGCTGACCGGCACTTGCGAACTGCTTCTGCTTCGGGCACCATGCAGCAAAAAAGACTGAAGAAAATGGCGTTGGCTGCATCTTGTATACCCCTGTCGCACTGACGTCAGGGAGGAGGTGACAGCAACCGATGCCGGACCAAGACTTTGGAACTCAGGCCGACTGGGGAACCGCCTGACAGCAGGATAACCCAAGTGTAATGACTGCAGCAGTGTAACACGATGAACATCCCTGTAATACCTATCAGGTTTTCTGAGAGCAGGAAGTAAACAGTCAGGGGCCAAGCTAGATTCCGAAAAGGCATCATCAACAGGCATCATCAACAATGTCTAGTACAGAAGGGATAGCTAAAGGCCTGTGTTGGGGCAGGAGTAAGAAATCCCTAAGCCTCTTTTTAGAATCAGACTAATCCTGGCTTTCCCAGCGAAAATGCTCCCTAAGAGTATGCAAGGTTTCACCAAAAGAGAAATCCTCTGGGGGGAAGCAGAGGGAACAGAGTCCTCTACATCAGAATCCTCACAGGTAGACAAAGGTAAATCCTGGTCATCAGAGTAAACAGAAATTTCACAATCCTGGCCACAAGTATCATAAGCAAATTCAGTCCTAGGTCTCTTAGAGGGGGACGGTTGGCTTCCCCTGATTAAGGTAATAAAATCTTCAGCCATTCTTATCATTTGTTTTTTAGGCATAGAGGCCTGACCATGCGGTCTGGGCGTCAGTTTTCTAGGCATGGTTCGAGCTTTAGGCCTTTAAGAAGAAGATGGCGTTGGTTTAATATGCAAGTCAGTAGGCCTGAATACACCCTCAGAAGCCGGTTCCTACACAGCGGCTCCGGACCCATCCAAGGTAGAGACATCCACAGGTTCCACGGTTGAAGCATCTCGTGGCATACCGGACTCCGAATGGGTCTCAGTAGAGGCCTGCGAATCTGAAGTAGTGGGTATCAGGGGCTGCGAAAGTGCCTCACTGAGTACCGGCGAACTGGCGACTGGCTTAGGAGAAGCGTCGTCGGCAGCTTTGGACCTAGGTGGCCTGTCTCTGTCTTTACCTTTGTGTTTATGTCGGTAGTCTGATGGCTTACAGAAGACATATCTGGATAACTGAACAGAGTACGAAAATATTTAGAAGTGTAAATATACAGACTATGAATAGTTCGTTGCTTAAATAAGGCACAAAACTGACAGCGAGGTACGTCGTGGTCAGGGCCTAGGCAAGGAATACAGTACAAATTAAAATCTTTGAGGTATTTGCTTTCCACAAGAAATACAATTACTGACTTTTACTGACATCGGTTTAGAGCAAGAAAAAGTTTCCCCAATGGGGTACTTAGCTTTAGTTTAAGACTTCGGTTCTGAAACTCGAAAACGAAAATTTTGGGAGCCGGCCGACCGGCACTTGCGAACTGCTTCTGCTTCGGGCACCGCACGGCAAGAAAGACTGATGTAATGGCATCAGCTGCATGCTTTATATCCCTGACTACCTGACGTCATGGAAGATGAGACAGCAACTGACGCAGGATCCAAGACTTTCAGGCCGACTGAAGGCTACTGAAAACAGATAACCCAAATGTGATGGCTGCAACAGTGAAACACAAAGAACATCTACAAAGTCTAGAGGATGTGCATGTTGAAGCCAAAGTGACTTCAGAAATCACTGAAACTTTCTCCTCTGGAGTTTGGCCAGAGGGAGCATATGAATGGTGGATGCCATGAAACCCAGAGCCCTCATACTCCCTTCCCTGTAAAGGAGGCCAGAGGAAGAAGAGCTTGAAAAAAGGAAATGAGAGTTGAGGCCTTTAGAGGAGGCAGGGATGCCAACATAGGTACTGTTTGAATCCTGCAACCCACAAAGACTTCATCCTGAGAAGAAGTCAAGAGAAGACTTATTGTGAACCCCAGGCTCTGAAGATGTGAAATGGCAAAATGATGACTTTGCACAATAGGATCTCTGGAGAAGATGTCTGAATCAGCAGGTCATTGAAGTAAGGAAATATTTGGATCCCCTGAAGCCTACAAAAAGCAATCACAGAAGCAAGGCATTTGGTGAAAACCCTTGGGCCAGTAGAAAGGCAAAGTAAAGTTGTGTACACTTAGCATAAATGTAGATGTTCGAGTGTATTCACTGTTGCAGTCATCACCTGTGGGTTATCCCTGCTGTAGCAGCCGGCCCGAATACCAGTCAATGTTTTTCTGCATTGGCTGCTGTCGCATGCTGTCTGACATCAGGTTCTCAGTCCTATAAGAGAGAGCAGCTGACGCTATTACATCAGTTGTTCTTCCCTAACCCGTCAGAGGCCCAAATAAATATGGTAAAGTGGTCCTGGTGGCTAAAAGTCACCTTTAGAAATTTGTTTCGTTAAAAAAAGAAGATACAAGGGGGAAAGAGGGTGGGAAACCAGGACTGCAACAGTGAATACACTCAAACATCTACATTTATGGTAAGTGTACACAACTCTACTATGTTCTTCGTGTTTCACTGTCACAGTCATCACCTGTGGGAGGATTCCCAAAGCTGAGGATAGGGGTGGTAGGCTACCTAGGAATGGGTCAGCATGCCCTGCAGAACTGCAGAGGCAAACCCTGCCCTAGCCTTCGAAAATAGAGGTAGGCGGTAATGCTTGGTAAAGGTATGGACAGAAGTTCAGGTGGCAGCTTCCAGGTTGTCCCTGGTGGGAACTCCTCTGAGGAATGCTGTGGAAGTGGAGGCTGCCCTAGTGGAATGGGTTCTAATAGACTTAGAGGGGAGGTTTCCATGCAATCTGTAGCAGAAATGGATACAGTGTGATATCCATTTGGAAATGGTTGGCTTCCCCTCTGCCTCTGGGGCAAAGCTGATAAGTAGTTGGTCCATTTTTCTGAACGGTTTGGTACGGTCCAGATAGTATCTGAGCTGTCTGTGGACGTCTAGTGAGTGCAGAATTATCTCCCCTCGTTTTGAGGGTTAGGAAAGAATGTGGGTAGACATATGGCCTGATTGAGAGTTACATTAGTTACAACCTTGGGCATAAAGGAGGGATTACTCCTCAGGGAGACCCTCTCTGCATGGAAGATGAAGGGCTCAATGGCCATCAGTGCCTGAAGTTTTGAAACTCTCCTGGCTGAGGTGATAGCTAGGAGAAAAGCAGTCTTCCAGAAGAGGAAGCTTAGTTCTGCTGAAGCAGCAGGTTAGAAGGGTGATAAAGTAAGTTTTTTCAAAACATAATTCAGGTCCAGGCTGGAGTGGTGGCCTTCTGGGAGGTCTGATATTAGAAGCCCCTCTGAGGAATTGTTTAACCAAAGAATGGGAGAATAGGGGCTTGTCCTCTATCAAAATGAGCTGGGATGGCTCAGGTGTGGGTTTTAATAGAGGAGAAGGAGAGGCTACTTATTAAGTAGATCCGCTAGGTAGTCCAGGATAAGAGGGATGAAAGGTTGTGAGGTACTGCCCTCTCTGGACTGGCTCCAGGAGCAAAATCTTTTCCATTTTCCTGCATAAGATTTTCTGGTACTGGGCCTTCTGGCCTATGTGATAATGTCTAGGACCTGTTTGCTTAACAGGGGCCCCTTGTTTGCCTTTAGAGTATTAGCCATGCTGATAGTTTGAGAGTCTGCAAGTTTGGGTGCAGCATTTCCCCCCACCAGAGTTAAGAGGTCTGAGATCAGGGGAAGCTGCCTGGCAGACTGTAAGGTCAGGCTGCACAGTAAGGGGTACCAATGTTGTCTATGCCAATCTGGAGCAATGAGGATGGCTTTCGGTCTCTCCTCCCTTATTTTGATCAATACCTTTGGAATAAGAGGAAGAGGAGGGAATGAGTACACAAAGTGGGTGTTCCAGGGGAAGGGTCAATGTATCCACCTTCCACGCTAGGTGATGATACTCCCTGGTACAGAATTTTGTCAGCTAATGTTTGAGGTGTGAAGCAAAGAGATCCACCTCTGGAGTCCCCTACTCCTGAGTGATCTGTAAAAAGATTTTTCTGTGGAGCTGCTATTCGTGGGGGTCCAGTAAGTTTTTGCTTAAGTGGTCCGCCAGGGTGTTGTGGATCCCTGGTAGGTATTGTGCTATCAGGTGTAGTCGCATGGAAGAGGCCGTCAGCCATAGGTTCACGGCTAGCCTGCACTGAGGGTAATATTGGGTCCTTCCCTGTTTGTTAATGTACCACATTACTGTGGTGTTGTCTGTTTTGATAAGGAGAACCCCTGGCTTGAGATGGGGTTTGAAGGAAGTCAGAGCCTTTTGTACTCCCATCATTTCCTTCAGGTTGATGTGTAAGGAAAGGTGCTGTGCATCCCAAAGACCTTGAGTGCACCTGCCTTCTAGGTGAACACCCCAAGCTGCATCTGAGGCTTCAGTGGTAATGGTCTGCCCGGTTGGGTGAAGGAAAGACCCTTGTTCTGAGCACAGGCCCTTGCCCACCAGAGAAACTCGGCCCTTATACAGGGGCTCAGTGGGACAGAGGTCTCTAGAGGCTGAGAGTGTCGAAACCAAAGGTTCTTTAGGTACCACTGAAGTTTTCTCATGTGAAGCCTGGCCAGAGGAATTAGAAGGATGCAAGTTGCCATGTACCCCAAGGCTTGGAGGACTTCCTGGCAGTGAGGTGAGTTCTGGAAGCCAGCTGAGTTAAATGAGAGGCAAGAAGCTCTGCTTTTCTGGGGGTAAAAAGGCCACTTGGGATGCTGTGTCTCATTCAGGCAGACTGCAAAAAAAAACTCCTCAACGACCTCCCAAGTAAATGATCTTCCTGGAGGGGGTTTGCTTTGATATCTTCTCGTTGACTGTGTACCCTAAGGAGGTTAGAAGGGTTTTGACAAAGAGGAGGTCGTTGGAGTTTTTTCTTTGCAATCTGCCTGAATGAGGCAGTCAACCAGATAAGGATACATTTGTATATTTTTCTGCCTGCAGAATGCTACGGCCGGGGCTAAGCATTTGGTGAATACCCTGGGAGCAGCAGATAAGACAAAGGGTAGCACAGAGAAATGAAAGTGTTGTGAGCCTGCTCTGAAGTGAAGGAATTTCCTGCAGGATTACCTTATGGGGATGTGGAGGTAGGCATCTTTTAGATCTAGGGTTACTAACCAGGCATTTTTTGTCAACATAGTCAGCAGCTGCCGTAAGGTTAGCATTTTGAATTTGGGGACCACCAGGAAGGTGTTCAGAGTGGATAGATCCAGGATGGGGCGCCAACTGCCCTCTCTTCTGGGAACCAGGAATAATCTGGAATAAAAGTCTTTGCCTGTTTGATCTGAGGGAACAGGTTCTACTGCCCCCTGGGATATGACAGTTTGTACCAGTTTCAATGTCTCTGCTCACTGATTTGGAGGGAGGTCTGGGTACCCTCTTGAAACTGGGAGCTCGTTGAAACAGAATTTATATCCCTGAAAAATTATTTTTAAGACCCATTGGTCCTTTGTTACAGAAAGCCAATTTTCTTTGCAGAGGAAAAGCCTTCCTCCTAGCTTTTGGTGAGTGAAAGACGGGTAGAGGGGGGGAGAGGGAGTCATTGAGAGTTTTTGCCATATAAGGGTGGTTAGAACTCCCTGCCTTTGGGGCGGAAGTGGTCCACTGTTTGGTGGGTTCCTATTAGATGACCGAAGACGCATTTTTTCGAATGCGTCTTGGTCGAACTTAAAAAGAGGAAAAGGCAAAAAGACGAAGCTGCATATAAGCCAATTTTTCCCTGGGAAAGAAACTGCTTGGCTGCGTCCGTTACTTTGCCATTTTTGTCACTGTAGTGTGATCTCGGAGTTGGTATATTTAAGTAGGGGGCGTGGGGGGGGGGCAAAGCCCCCCACTTTATGTTATGTTTTAAGTGGGTTTTTTTTTTGGAACAGCGATTTTTTTACCTTGGGGGGGGGGGGGATCACTATTCTAAGCGGTCGAGTTTGTAAGCTTTTGCTTACATGGGGTCGATAAATCATCGTTCGCTTTTCTAAGCATTCAATGATTTAATATGGACCCTGTTTGGTTCTCTGCTGCCCCTGGGATAGGGGCCTAGGTGGTCTGTCCCCTGCGGGGCTTACCTTGGCCCTGTCTGCTAGGTGTAGGGAAGGACCAGTGCTTAGAGGGGAAAGTTCTTGCTGAACCTGGGAGGTTGAACCTGAAAGAAATCTTTTACTGATTGCAAAGATTTTGCTTTGTCTTCCATCTTTTTAAGCACCGCTTCTGCTTTTACTCCAAACAAGCAGTCCTTATCCAGGGGTGCATCAATTAGTTTAGACTTGACATGATCAGGAAGAGGTTGTTCCTTTAACCATGCAGGTCTCCTAAAGACAGATCCTGACACTGCTGCCCTGCTTGAGGCTTCTAGGGCATCATATCCACAATGCAATGTGTACTTGGCCACTTGACAAGTAGAGTGCAGTAAATCTGCCAACTTTCGAATTGGCGCAGTCAGGAATGGTTGAAATCTTTTGCTTTAATAGTTCCCAAGTGTGTTGCTGATATTTTAACCTATGGAACTGACAGTTGAGAGCTCGGACAGCGAAGGTTGCAGAGGTGTATACTTTTTTATCCTATCTGGCCAGAGCTCTGGAATCCTTGTCAGAAGGAACAGGATTCTTGACAGAACTAGTCTTAGCTCCTTTATGTCCCTGTGTAATGACCTCTGGGTCTGCAGCAGGATTTCTGTATAGGTACTTGTGAGACTCTGGTACTCTGTAATATACCAGTCAGGTTTACTGGGAGCAGGTGGGAGGGCATTAGGGGCTAAGCTGGATTTATGAAAAACATCATCCACCACTTCCGAAATAGGAGGGATGGCCAGGGGTCTGTGCTGGGGCAGGTCCAGAAACGCTCTAAGTCTTTTCTTAGACTGGGTGAAATCATACGATTTCCAGTGGAAATGTTCCTCTAGGGTGTGAAGGGTTTCCCCAAAGGAAAGGTCTTCTGGTGGGGAGGCAGAAGAATGGATTCCTCTGCATCTGAATCCTCATAAGCAGTCAGAGGTTGTTGTCCCTCTTCAAAATCTGAATAGTCAGATTCCTCAGAATCCTGTTCTGTCATAATTTCTGTGGAAGGGTGTCTTTTCCTTTTAGAAGTTGTGGCCTGACTACCCCTGATAAGGGAAATGAGATTCTCTGCCATTTTAAGCATTTGGGCTTGGGGAGGTGGAACAAGATGGTGGCTAGAGGCAGATTTTCTAGGAGTGGCCTGGCTTCTGGCCTAAGAGTGTCCATTGGTCTGAGAGAAACAGTAGTCAGATGAGAACACATTCTGTCTAGATTCAGTAGTGTGAGAGGCCACCTCGAAAGCAGATGCCTGTGTTGTGGCTCCGGACCCAACCGAGACAGAGACAGCCAAAGGCTTGGAAGACTAAGAAGATTTCTGTGGCATACCAGACTCGGAAAGAGTCTCGGTAGTGGCCTTTGTGGATATCAAATCAGGCATAAGGGGCTGCGAAAGTACCTCAGTGAATTCCGGAGAACTGAAGACCTGCTTAGCAGTAGAGTCATCAGAAGGCTTAGCCTTGTGTGGTCTGTCTCTTTCTTTACCTCTGCGTTTTTTCAGAATGTCTGTGGATTGTTGCTTGACGGACGCCATTTCAGAATGCGAAAACGGAAGAGGAAAATACTTGTCTGCAATAAGAGCTCTATGGCGAATGGTTCTCAAGTTAAAGTGGGCAAAGAACTGGCAACGAGGGACGTTGTGGTCTGGGCCTAAACATGTGACACAGTATGAATGGAAGTTCTCAGTGTGGGATCTGTTTTTCACAGGCGAGATAATTAACTTTTTCAGACATCGGTTAGTGCAAGAAGAAAGGATCCCCAATGGGGTACTTAGCTTTAGACGTTTTCAGCTGAAATTCAAACTCTGGTAGTGACCAACTGGCACACTTACGAACTGCTTCTGCTATGGGCTCCACGGCAAGAAAGACTGATGTAATGGCGTTGGCTGCTGGGTTTATAGCACTGACGACCTGACGTCAGACTACAGGCGACAGCAGCTGACGCAGAAAAACATTAATTCTGGTATTCGGGCAGGCCGAGGCTACCACAGCAGGGATAACCCACAGGTGATGACTGCAACAGTGAAACACGAAGAACATCTGAAAATGCCAGGAAGCAACAGAGAAATGCAAAAATGTCCGGAAAAGAGGATGGATCAGAATATGAAGATAAGCATCCTTGAGATCCACAGACACCATATAGGTCAGAAGGAGCTAGACAGGAAAAAAAAGTCTGGGGACAGCATTTGAAAGGAGGATACCTTCAAGCAAGGTATTTACACGAGAGAGGTCTAGAACTGGTCTCCACGTACCCTCTTCTCTGGGCATTATAATCATTCTGGAGTAAAAAAAAACCCTCCCCCTTTGGAACACAGGAACTTCTTGAATAGTACCCAGAATCATAAGACCTCCTGAGAAATCTGAAGCCAAACAGAAAGAGAAAGGCAAAGAAAAATGAATGTGGCTGGGAAGAGACAGTCATACAGCACCTGGCTTATCATGAAAGGAAGACTTCTAAATCCCTGAAGTCTGAGTAGCTTTAGCAGGAAGAGCCTGCTTGCCACTTTGTTTGCCCTTAGACAGACGGTGAGACTGCCTGTAAATAAAAGCTGACTTATTGGGATAATTTCTCTGAAATTTAGGCACAGGAGAGAAAAACAAGAAGTTATGTACTCACCATAACGTTCGATGTATGTAGTCCATCTCGCCTCACATTCTTACCCGTGGGTTCAGAGCCGAATACCGGCTCCGACTCGGCCAAACTTTTCTAGCTCGAAGTCTTCTATTGGCTGGGCTAAGCAGGTATCCCATGCTGCACTGCTCCATATCCCCAGATCTAGTTTGCTGCGAAGACTCACTCATACCGCATGCATCACAACATCCAGGGAAAGAAGAATAAGCTAAAGGTGAAGGGAACTCTGTAAATAAAAACCTAACCTCCAGATCCTCCAGGAAGGGGGAAGGTGGGAGGGTAAGTAAGAATGTGAGGCAAGATGGACTACATACATCGAACGTTATGGTAAGTACATAACTTCTTGATGTTATGTAGTCCAATCTCGCCTACATTCTTACCCGTGGGACATCGTCCCTAGCACCTACATCATGGGTGGCTCATAGGAAAATACTCCTGAGTACTGTGGAACCAAAGGACGACCTGCCCCTAGATACCACATCCAATCTGTAATGAGGAACAAATGTGTGAGGAGAAGCCCAAGTAGCTGCAGCACAAATATCATCCTTCGACAATCTGGCTTGATAGGCTGTAGATGTAGAAACAGCTCGAGTAGAGTGAGCCTTGACAGGAAACAGCAGGTCTTTTCCTCCTGCGGAGTAAGCGAAAGAGATGCAACTGGATATCCATCTGGATAGGGTGATTTTGGAGACTGGGGACCCAATTTTGTTTTCCTTAAAGGAGAAAATAGTTGATCCAACTTCCGGATATCTTTTGTTCGGTGCAGATAACTGTCTGTGTACATCCAATTGATGAAATTTAAATTCTGCCTTGTTCGAAAAATGGGGAAAGAATACAGGCAACTCAATAGATTGATTAAGATTAGATACAGACGCCAAAGAAAGGAAGGGTTTGGTTTAAGAGAAACCCTGTCCTTATGAAAGATCAAGTATGGAGGTTTGATAGAAAGGGCTTGAATTTCTGAAATTCGTCTGGCTGAAGTGATTGCTATTAAAAAGGCTGTTTTCCAGGTCAAGCATTTCAAATCACAGGTAGCTCGAAAGGTGGTGAAGTAAGGGCTTGTAGGACAAAATTTAGATCCCAGGGCATGATAGGTTCGGAGACCGGAGGACGGAGTAAAAGCGTGCCCTTCAGGAAAGCCTTACAGAGTCTGTGAGCCATCAGACTAGGCTCATTAGCAACATGAAAGTTGGAAATCGCTGCCAATTGAACTTTTATGGTAGCTGACGCTGAACCCTGATGGAAAAGCATAGACAAAAACTCCAAGACTGAAGCAATCGGGGCTGTGTAAGGATCAATTCCTTGGGTATGCGCCCAAATAGAAAACCTCCTCCACTTGCTAGAATAAATCTTCCTAGTAGAGGGCCTATGAGAGGAAGATAAAATGTGAACTACCTCCAGTGAAAAGTAATGAAGCCTAACGATGGAAGTGGAGTAGCCAGGCTATCAACCGGAGGGTCGTCAGAGAGGGGTGGAAGTGTCCCGACATGTGTGTCAGTAAATCTGGTTGTGGGTTCAGAACCCAAGGAGTGTCCACAATGTAGGGTTGGAGGAAGGGAAACCAGACTTGACGAGGCCAGTGTGGAGCAATCAGAATCATTCTGCTTCCCAAGGATTGCGCTTTCTGAATCACTTTTGATAGCAAGGGAAAAGGAGGGAAAGCATAAAGCAGACCGGAGGGGCAGTCGTGAACTAGAGCGTCCCTGGGTGACTCCCCCTGTGGGGGTGATCAGTGTGAAGTAGCTGCTGCATTCTGCATTGAGGGGGCTGACAAAAAGGTCGCAGCAAGGCTGACCCCACCTCGTAAGGCAACAGAATAACTCTGCTTAGCCTGTCCGCTATCACGTTGGACTTTCCCGGAATGTGAGTTGCCACCAGAAACCATTGGGAAGATACTGCCCACTGCCACACTCGCATGGCCTCTCTGCGCAGGAGGTAAGATCTGGTTCCCCCCTGGTTGTTCAGATACCGCACCACTGACATGTTGTCCGAGTGTATTGCAATCGTCCCTAGAGGCAGAAAGCTCTGAAGTGCCTGCAATGCAAGAAGCACTGCTCTCATCTCTAGGACGTTGATATGCAGATGTATCTCGTGATCTTGCCACATGCCTTGGACAGTCCTGCCGAGACAATGCCCCCCCCCCCCCCATCTGGGAGGCGTCCGAGGTCACTGTGGCAACCGGGATGGGTGGAACGAAGGGTTTTCCCCTGTCCAGATTGTTGGTGCAAAGCCACCAACTGAGATCCTGTTTGCATCTGTCCGTGAGCAAAATAGGGTGAGAAAGCAGAAGTTTTTGGAGAGACCATTGAGCAAAGAGGAGCCATTGAAGAAGTCTCATGTGCAATCTTGCTAGCGGAACCAATATAATTGTTGCTGCCATGGTTCCCAGGAGTTGAAGAACCCATCTTGCCTTTGCTTTCCTCAGGGGCATCAGGGCGCGCACCTGTTGCTGTAAGACTCTGATCCTTTCCTGCGGTAAAAATGCTCGCATTCGTACGGTGTCTAATTCTGCGCCTATAAAAATGACACGCTGTGAGGGCAACAAGGCAGATTTTTCCCAATTTAGTGTTATGCCCAACTGTTGACAGAGAGTGATGGTAGTGTCCCTGGTTTGGATTAGTAGATGCCTGGTGGGGAAGGTAAGGAGCCAGTCATCCAGATACAGAAACACTTGGAATCCTTGACGTCTCAAGTGAGCAGTCACCACCGCCATACACTTGGTGAACACCCTGGGGGCTGTGGTGAGACCAAAGGGCAGGGCTCGAAACTGGAAATGACTGGCTCCCAGCCAGAAGCGCAGGTGACTCCTGGAAGCCCTGTCCATTTTGACATAGTAGTAAGCATCCTTGAGGTCGATGGAGCACATCCATACCTCCTCTCCCAACAATGGGAGAATCGACTGTAGTGTGACCATACGGAACTTGGACTTGTGTACATAGTTGTTCAGTTGGCTGAGATCTAATATGGATCTCAGATCCCCTGTTCTTTTTGGCACCAAAAAGAATCTTGAGTAAGTCACTAATCTGACTTGGTCTGAGGGAGACACGCTGGATGGCTTCCTTTCCCAGCAGCTTTGAAACCTCTGAGGTTGCTTGATCCCTTTGAATGGGTGGAACGTCTGGGATTTTTCTGACTGAAGGGGGGGGTCTGACATAAAGGGAAGGACATAACCTCCGGAAATTATTCCTAATAACCATCGGTCCTGGGTGATGCTTTTCCTGGCTTCCGGGTATAACGATATTCGACCCCCGACTGGCTCCGGAGAAGCACAGCCGGGCATTCCCTCAGGAACGAGAGTACAGAGAGCTGCAAAAGGAATCGTGGTCTCCTGAATTGCGGAGGCCCCCTCTGCCTCTAGGGCGGCGTCTCCCTGAATAACCTCCTCCTCCTCTGCCTCTGGAGGGGGACTCGCCTTGTGCGGCAGGAAAAACTCTGATTTTTTGAACCACATCTTCCCACCCCACTGGGCCTTGGGGTAAGGTCTAGAGGGAAGGGAAAAACGGACCCCTACAGCAGACAGGGTTTTTCCTTCTTGTTCGCACCTGGTGAGGGTGTCTTTCACTTTGGTTCCAAACAAAGACGAACCATCAAAGGGGGCCGTCAGTGAAAGAAGACTTGAAGGCTTCCGCGAAATGACAAAGGCGCAGCCAGGCTTGCCTTCTAAGGGCGACTCCTGAACTTGCTGCCCTACTCGCTCCATCGGCTGCATATGAAATGAGCCGCATGGAGGAGATGATGATGGAATTGAGGGTAGACACCTGGGCGTTAACAGTCTGGGCCAGCGCCTCAGGAACATTACCCGCAAGAGTATCTCCTAACTCCTTGAGGAGATCTCTCTGGAGCCGAGTAAAATGAGACAGATAGTTCAGCGACCGTAAGGTAAAGGCTGCTGATGAGAGGGTACGCTTCCCGTACCGGTCCATGGTCCTAGACTCCTTGTTAGGAGGATGGACAGAGGAAGAAGTCTCTGCTACTTCCTTCTGAGTGGCCGCCACCACCATGGCATCCACAGGGACTCCTTTGGAGAAAAACTCCTTACCCGGGGTAGAAGAAAGAAACTTATTGGGATGCCTGGGTACGGGCTCCACAGAATCAGGGTTTTCCCACACCTTCTGACAAATTAAATCCAGGAGCTCGTCGAAAGGTGGGGACACCCAGGTGGCGGAAGGCTGAGCACCAAAGGCCTTAAGGAAGACAGACTCCTCCTCGGAGGGGGCTTTGGACGGACAGTCACCTCTGTTTCAATATCTCCAGGATGTCGGTGAAGGAAACATCACCAGAGGATGACTTGGGGGACCCCTCCGATTCCTCGTGGTCAGTATCCGAGGTGAGAGACTCATCCTGGGAGTCTATGTGCTTCCTCTTGCACGTTTTCATTCTAGGGGGCTCCGCAGGCACAAACTCAAAAGGGCCCTCAGAAACTTGGGGACCACTCATGGGGGTATCCCTAGGCCTTGGTGCTCTGCTGTCTACGGATAGGTGGTGATCAGAGACTCTCACCGGAGTGGTGGGGGACAGAATGATCGACCTGCATGATGTGGCCGACGATCTGGCCAGCGTAGTCCGCATGGCCTCAAAGGCAGCCCCCCCCCGAATCTGAGGAAAGGCCAGCCTCAGAGACCATGACAGGAGTCGGGGTTCCTTGAGCCGAGGCACCGAACGGGAGACTCTGAACCAAAATATGTCCCGAGATGTCCCCCTCGGGCCAAACTGAAGAATCCCGAGTCCTGAACCCCGTGGACGGAGCCAACGAGGTCAGAGCCGACGTTGGTACCGATAGGCCCAGAGGGGCCATCGGAACCGACCTAGGAACATCACACGGAGCAGAAAACTCTGGCTCCGAAGACAGAGATACACTTGGAGAAGGAATAATCGAAGAAGGTGTCGGGACGGACTCCGGAGCCGACTGGGACGGAGCCGAAAAATTTTTGCCAAAACCGGTGACTGGAGGAGCCTCTGCACCACCCTATCAACATCCACATCTGAAAGAGTCCTGGAGGATTTGGAGGACAGAGAGGGAGATCGAGATCTCCTCTCAGGTGAAACTGGTTTAAGACTGGGCGATCGGCTCCGAAGAGGTTCCAATATAATTGGAGCAGACGCCGGTTCCATCAACACAGACACTTCCTGCGGCCCTGAAGACAGTGGAGCTGAGGAGGTCGAAGGAAGTTTTGTGACTTTCTCCGGTGGCTCCGAGGATACTGAAGGAGCCGGAGATCTCTTTTTTGACTTAGAGGACTTAGATTTAGAACTGGGAGAAGAATCCATGGCCTCTTCGAACAAGGGTTTCAAGAGTCCCTTTAAAATCAGCTTATTCTTTCTTTCTTGGAGCACTCTGGGACTAAAAGAATGGCAGAAGCTGCAGGACTCCTGCAGATGGATGGCTCCCAGGCAATAAACACAAACAGAATGTCCATCGGTGATGGATATCTTGTAACCACACTTAGAGCACTTTTTAAAACCCAAAGGTTTGTGCTCCTTGGAATCCTTAGACATCTTTCAACAAGTAAATCACAAAAACCAACACAGCATAAGTCACTGTCTGACAAGAAATGACACAGACACGCAAGCACCACAAAACGCGGGAACAAATTTTTTATACAGCACAGCACACACACAACCCTAGAAGCAACACGCACTGAGACAAAAAAGGCCAACAGCCTCTAACTAAAACGTTTTTATTGACCACGAATACAGAGGGGAACTCGACACTAAAACCTCTAACTTAAACGGATTTAGCGCGAACAACACAGGACAAGAGGACTAGGTCCTCTAACTGAAATGGGCCTAGATACCACGAACCACAAACACACTACCAAAAACCAATAAAACACCAAAAGACAATAGTCTTTTGTTTATAAGTATTTTTCTCAGAATAACAAGAAAAAAGGGTACTTAGCCACAGCCAAGAGCGAAACCACGTCCGAGCTACACGAGCGGCAAACGAGATCTGGGGATATGGAGCAGTGCAGCATGGGATACCTGCTTAGCCCAGCCAATAGAAGACTTAGAGCTAGAAAAGTTTGGCCGAGTCGGAGCCGATATTCGGCTTAGACCTTACTATGGCTTAGAAACTTGTATTTCCTCACCCTGTTTAACTACTAACCCACAACACTCTTGTCAGCATCTGTTGAAGCTCAACCCGAGATGTCTGACTACAAAGGAAAGAAATAGGTTCACAGGAGGTTTCTAGGCTAATGTCCCTAGGAACTTCACAAGCCTAGCCATGTAACACCAATGTTCCCTAATTGACCATTGTTAGATGCTTTGATTGTATACAAAGCAATTCTATGATCAGCACCGGACTATAAAGAGGCAACTCAGCTAGCAGAAACTTCTCTAGCACCTTGCAAGAACATTCATATGCTCACTGTACATTCATATGCTCACTGTGGATCAGAGTGTAAAGAGTTTGTGCTTGTATCTTTAAGAAGCATGCGAGGTTGTACGTGCACGTACATAACAGCACATGTGCACAACCTTAATGCCATTTTGTAGAAGCAGTTAAGGAGTAAGCATGCATGATCACAATCATTAATTGTATACAAGTTACTTAAGTTAGAATCAATAGTCAACAGTAGTAATGTGTTTGTATGCAATAAAGCTGCTTAAACATAACCCAAGAAGATTAATTTATTCGTGTACCAACACAAAAGTGGCATGGTGTCAGAACCATGATGGAAGAGAGAAGAATATTCCAAGCCATGAGATGTAAAGATGACAGCAAAGGTAAAACCAAGAGAAAAGTGCACAAACATAGCCAAAAAGAAACAAAGGTAATGAGAAATAAAAGGAGTTATGTACTTAACATAACTTGGAATCTGTGCTATCCAGTGTCATTATTCATCACAGATGGGTCTTGGATCCGACCTCAGATCTCATGCAGCAAAGTGAGTGACAGCTCCTGAGCTCGAGCTCCTCCCCTCCCAGGAATCCTGTTGCCCATAATCCTTAGATCGTGTTTGCTAGTTAAATATCAGGATAGTGACACTGTCCGCACCCAGAAACAGCAGAATCAAAACACACCATTACTCCAAGAATCCCCTTCACCAGAAGGAGGGGAAGGAGGGTGGGAATGTGATGAATAATGGCACAGGATAGCACAGATTCCAAGTTAAGGTAAGTACACAACTCTTTATCTGATGCTATCTGCGTCATTACTGATCACGGGTGGGTCAGAGTCCCCAACTACCCAAAACTCTGGGAGGTCTCAAGGAAAGACATGCTGGCGAACAGAAGAACCAAATGAAGCTCTATCCCTAGATACCAAATCAAACTTGTAAGGTGTTACAAAGGTATGGGGGTTTGACCAAGTGGCAGCACCATAAAAGTCATCCAAAGAATCCTAGCCCAGAATGCCGAAGAGGTAGCCATGACCTAGTAGAATGAGCTTTAATAGGCTTGGGAAGATCCCTGTGATTGCTTTCGTAAATGTGGGCTATACAAGAAGCTATCCAATGTGAAAGTGACACTTTAGAAATGGCTCTACCTTTCCTGGCCTGGGAAAAGGCTACAAAAAGCTGATCTGACTTTCGAAAATCCTCAGTCCTCTGTAAATAGAAACGTAACTGCCTATGAATATCCAGGTAATGTAGTTGATATTCTCCTCTGTTTGAAAAGCTGGGAAAAAAGGAAGTTGAATAGACTGATTTAGATTAGTTTAGGAAGCTACTTTTGGAATGAAGGAAGGAGTAGTTCTAAGGGAAACCCTGTCCTTGTAAAAAATCATGAAGGGAGGCTTTATGCAAACAGCCTGCAATTCAGTATATCCCTTGGCAGAAGTAATAACCACCAAAAAAGGCTGTCTTCCAAGATAGAAACTCAACATCACACTTAATGGCAGGTTCGAAAGGAGGTTGTGACAGGGACTGCAGCACCAAAGTAAGATCCCAAGGAGGAGACAGGTCTTTGAAGGGAGGCCTGAGCAAGAATACCTCATTAAGAAAGGCCTTGCAGAGCCTAGAAGAGAACACAGGGCTATCAGCTAGGTGAAAGTTAGAAATAGCCACTAACTGAAGCATAATCATCAAAAGGTTTGCTCCTTGTTTCAACAAAGAGGAAAGAAACAGAATGTCTGGAATCGGAGCAGAAAAGGGATCAATGTCCCTCTGACGAGCCCAAAGGGAGAACCTCTTCAATTTGCTGGAATAAACCTTTTTAGTGGAAGGTTTCCAAGATGCCAAAATAATGTCCTCCACCGGAGGAGGCAACTTAACTTGGCTTACAATCATTGAAACTTAACGGTACCACGCTGTCAGCCTCAGGGTTATCAGGTCAGGAAGGGGAAGTCCCCATGGATAGGAGATGAGATCCTTGACAGGATCCACTATGCAAGGTGGACATTTCAGATGAGACCTGAGGAGGGAGAACCACGTTTGACAAGCCCAGAAGGGGGCAATGAAGATGAGGTGAGCCTATAGGTGATGAGCTTTCTGTAAAACTTTGGGAATGAGGGGCAATGGAAGATGGGCATAAAGGAGTCTCGACAGCCAATCGTGAATCAGAGCATCCCTGGATGACTCCCCCAGTGTGTGTGTGGGGGGAATCAAGGCAACATATTTGCTGCATTTGTGATTGGCTGGGGATGCAAACAGATCACAGCATGAAAGACCCCATTGGTCGAAGATTCGGCTTGCCACTGACGATTTCAGGGACCACTCGTGGGGACTCAGTTTAGACCTGCTGAGCTTGTCTGCCAGCACACTGGAATTGCTGGGGATATGAGTTACAATAAGAAAGCACCCGGAGGGCATCCCCTATTCCCACACTCTCATGGCCTCTCTGCAAAGCAAGTATGATCGTATCTCCCCTGCTTGTTGATGCACCAGACTACCGCCATGTTGCCTGTCTAAATTGCTACAGTCCCAAGAGGGAGAAGGTCCTGGAAAGCTTGCAAAGATAGTAGAACTGTTCTCATCACTAGGATGTTGATGTGCAACTTGGTCTCTGAAGGGGACCACATACCTTGGACTGTCCTTCTCTGAAAGTGGCCTCCACCCCACCCCAACAGGTAGGCATCCATGGTCACCATGACTTGGGGTTGCCGTAGACAAAAAAAGTCTTCCAAGCAGAAAATCCTCGGACTGGAGCCACCAATTTAAGTGATGCCGGCAGACTCATGATATTTGGATTGGCAAGGACATAGGGTGAAGGTGAATAGACCACTGTACTACCAGGGTCCACTGAAGCACACACATGTGGTACCTGGCGAGGGGAACCAACTCATTAGTCGCCGCCATCAACCCAAGGGCTTGAAGAATTAGAGGAGTAGGGATACTGTCCCAAGATCCAGGAGGAGGAGAACTTGCTCCAGGATCGCTTGTACTCTGCACAAGGAAAGAGCTGCAGTCTCCAACACTGTGTCCAGGAAAACTCCTATGAATTCCAGCCTCTGGTATGGAGCAAGAGGTCTGACCTGTGAAGGCTGACAGTAATGTCCAGATTGCGAAACAGACAAGTGAAATTTGTGGTTAGAAAGAGAAGATGCTTTGTGGGAGCCATGAGGAGCCAATCGTCCAGGTATGGGAAGACTTTAAAACCCTGCAGCCAGAGATGGGCTGCTACCACTGCGATACATTTGAACACCCGGAGGGCAGAGGTGAGACCAAAGAGCAGGGCTCTTAACTGATCATGATTTGTCCCCAGCCGGAAATGCAGGAATCTCCTGAACTGATAATGATTTGCCTCCAGTCGGAAGGGCAGGAATCTCCTGGACCGCCTGTTTATTTTTATGTGATAGTACACATCCTTGAGATTTATCGAGCAAATTCAATCATCCTTGCACAGAGGTGGAAGGACGGACTGAACAGTGGCAATCCAGAACTTCAACTTCTTGACTGACAAATTCAACTTGCTGAGGTCCAGAATGGGACGCAGGTCCCCCAGTTTTTTTGGGCACTGAAAAAATGCGAGTGTATCGGATCCTTGTTGTCCTGCTGGGACCCTCTGGATGGCCCTTTTTTGGAGGAGGTCTTGCACTTCTGTGAGAGCTAACTCCCTTTGGCGGTTGGGACATCCAAGAGTGACTTTTGGATTGAAGGGTATAAAGTATCCCCTAGACACAATGATTAGCACCCACTGGTCTGAGGTAATAGCAGCCCAAGCCAGGTGCTGCAAGGAGATATGACCCCTGACTGCCTCCATGGCCAGACAGGCAGCACCTCAGCAGCATTGTGGGGGCTTCTCCAAGAAGGGTTCTTGGAAGCCCTGATTCTGCAAACCACCTCTGCCTCTAGGGTGGTGTCTGCCATTAAATACCCTTCCCCGGCCGAAAAAAGATGATTCCTGAGGAGCATCGTGGAAGGAAGACTGCATCCTGTGAAACCATAGCTTTCTACTACCCCGCTGAGTCTTAGAGAAGGAACGATGGGGAGTAGAAAACTTGATCCCTACTGCAGACAAGGTCTTTCCCTCCTGCTCACTGCGGGTCAAGGTTTCCTCGATCGAAGGACCAAAAAGAGTAGCTCCATCAAATTGGTCATTGGTAAAAGACGTTTTGAAGTAGTCCGCAAGCCTGCAAAGGCAAAGCCAGGCATGTTGTCTAATATCAATGCCTGTACCTGCCGCTCGTGAGGTGGCCTCAACCACATTTAAGATCAACCTCATCGAGGCATTAGCAAGGGAAGTTAGAGTGGAGAGCTTCAGAGAAACCAATTTAAGGCTCTTTGGAGGGAGCAATTCCAAAACAGAAGAGGACAGTTCTAATACCAAATCCCTTTGCAGCTGTGTGAAATGTGCCCCATAAGTTGTAGTCCTCTGTTAAAAAGTAGCTGAGGCATACACACGCATCCCAAAACAGTCAATCGCCCGCGACACACTGTTAGGAGTAGAGCTCTGTTCTGCAAGCTCTTTTTTGGTGGCTGCAGCAACCACAATAGCATCTATGAGGACACGCTTATTCCAGAAAAGTTAGTCTTTGGGAGGACTGAGAAATGTATCCGTCCTCTTGGGAACCGGTTCAACTGTGTCCGGCTCCTTTCACACTCTGTTGGCAATGAGCTGGACTAACTCATCTGCAGGAGGAGACACCCAGGAGGAAGATGGGCCTGCCCCGAATGCCTTCAGGAACACAAGATTCCTCAGAGGACGAGGAGGGGGCAAGACAAACCACCCCGCTCATTCAGGATCTTGAGTACGTACACCTCCTCAAATAGTAGTCTGGGAGACCAGTCCTCTTCCTCGAAATCCATGTCCTCCATGAAGGACTCTTAAGGGGAAGTTATGTGCCTTCTCTTGCACATCCTCTTCCAAGGAGGCTCCTCCACCGTGGGCTCTGGGGAGGACTTTGAGGAGGAGTGTACCGTTATGGGGGTAATGCCCTTCTGAAGGTGATCCCGGGGGGGCTGACCCCAGACCAATGATGAAGGCTTGCCACTCAAGACGGAACCAGGCAGGGGAGGGTCCAGAGCCGAGGAAGAGGCTGCCAACCAACTAGAGACTGTCCTCTCTATCTCCTGGAAGGCAGGCTGACTGGACAAAGCCCAACCCGCCTCCCCACCAGTAACGACAGACTGGGGAGACCCCAGCACAGTACGATGTCTCCGGCCAATATCAGTGCCAAGCAGTACCAGAGCAGAAGCCCCCAAGGGAAGGGAACAATCTGAAAACTCTGGACCAGAATCACCCCCCCCCCCCCAGTGGCCACTGGGGATCTCTCGGGTCCGAGGCAATGCCAGCCCCAAGGACAAGGGGGCTGAGCCAGCCACAGACGCAGGCGGCATAGGAGTGGGGGCACTACCAGACACGGACGACCTCTCCTTAAAGCAAGCTCTGACCCAGGGTCGCCAAACTCAAAGGAGTCGGACGAGAGGAGAGAAGGTCTGGGGTGAGTGATGCGCCCATCGGCAAGTGGCTAGGGGATGGAAACAAGCCTAGTTCCATTTGAGCTTCGAGAAAGCTCCTCATTATCTGGTCCATATCAGACCGGAGCAAACTCCTAGTACACCGGGAGGAAACTGAAGAATGGCCTGAATGAGTAGAGTGTCTGCAGTCCCTAGAGTAGGACCTACTAGACTTTCTTGGATCCGAGACTCGAAGTGGCCAGGAACTCTATAATAACAACCAGCTCCAAGGGAGCTATCTGATCTAAAGACCTGGTTGGATCCAAGCGTACTATGGACCCCACGGACGGATCCGATGAGGTCATCAGAGCAGAGGGGGAATTTTAACCTGATTGGATCCAAAGACCTTAGAGTCTCAGAGGATTCGGATCCGGCCGGGGAGCCGAAGACCCCAGAGCTGATGCCCCCAAGGCTGGACTCTGATCCGGGGAACAGGGATCCGAGAGCCTCGGCCATTTAGCAAGGGAGTTCCGAGAGGAAAAGGGCATCCTTTTAGAATCCAATGGGGCTTTGGAGGGGGAGCATGAGACCAAGGGACCCGCTTTAGCAAGCCCTTTAAAGAACAATTTGTTCCTATGGTCAATGAGAGCCCAAGGATTGAACCCTGCGCAGATGTCGCATTCAGTCTCTAAATGGGGCTCTTTTACACAGCAGAAGCACTCCTCCCGAGTGTCAGCAGGAGGTAACTTATGACTGCATGAGGCGCAACATCTGAAGCAGACACACTCGCGCGCACACACACACACACACACACACACACACACACACACACACACACACACACACACACACACACACACACACACACACACACACAAAAAAGAAAAAGTAGAGAAGGGAAAAAGGCTGGAAAAACCCCAACGGCCAACAACAGACTAACAGGAGGGAGGAAACCTACTGCTAAAACTATAGTACACTAACTACACTGACTAGACAGAAGGAAAGAAGGAGATAGAAACTGAAAAGATACCCAAAAAAGGCACTTATCTGACTGTTGAAGTGCGAGCTGCAGGAAACACGTTTGTTCATTAACTGCAACAAATGAGATCTGAGGATTATGGGTAATAGGAGTTGTGGGAGGGTAGTAGCTTGAGCTCAGGTGCTGTCGTTCACTTTGCCGGCTTGGATCCGAGGTCGGATCAAAGACCCATCCGTGATCAATAATGACACGGATAGCATCAGATCACAAACCGTTTACTTGATGCGAAAGACAATAAAGGGGCATTTGACCTAAACAGAAGCAACCAGCATTAGCGCAAAAATCTGGCTGCGATAATACGTAAGTACCCAATTAACTATAAACCAAAACAAGCATGTTTAAAGCAGAAATGAGTGTGCTTAAGGCAAAGTTGGGCAAAACAAGCACAAGAAAAGAGTACTGGACTTAAAAAGGGCTTAAACGAGCAAAACAATTACAATAAAGCTAATAAAGGGTACATTAAACGAAATGAAGCAAGGCGACTGCATGTGTTTTGGCAAAGTGCTGTATCCGGGCATAACTAAGATTATCAAAGGCAGAATTAAAGTTATTCGAAGTATGTCAGAGTATGTAAAAGTGCTTAAAGTGTGTGCTTAGTACTGTGCAAGTATTTCAAAGAGTTTGTTGTGTGCAAAGTGTAACTGCTTTGTGTAATTCAGTCAAATTACAGTTATTTCAAAAAAGTTTACTGTGCTGGGTGTGACTATTCGCAAAGAACTGCCATTACAGACTCCTCCTTGTACTGTAGAGAATTGCCTAGTAAGGTACGGCCATTTTGGGGACATTTCAGTGTGCTGAATGCAACTGGCATGTTTCTTACACTGATGAGAGGTATTTCTTGCAAAAGATGACATTACAAGAGTATAACACTGCTTGCGAATTACTTAGTCGCACTGTAAAGTTCTCGATTGTTTCTTAAAGCGATGACTTTATCGATGAAGGCAGGCATGCTGCAGTCATTCACCTTCACTTATTAAAGTTCCATGAAGTACAGCAAATGATAAATGACTTTAGCATTTTCGCCTTTACGGATAAAAATTCCGAAAGTATAGAAAAGCCCGAGCAAGTATCGAAAAGCCAGAAAAGTTTATTTCGAAAAGTCCAGTTACTAAGTACTACGAGACTTTTATTCACATAATTCCAAAAAGCTCATCGAAAAGTACAAGTTCAGTGTACAAAGGCATTGAACAGTTATTGACATTAATTCTGGCATATGTGCATGTGTGTATATTTATGCTTAGTTCCAAACCCCCTTGCTGGCATTTGTTAATATGGCAGACGGATTTTGAAAATCCTTACCACTTGTGTTTGATCAGAATGTTGCAGAGAACTGGAGAATATTTGAGCAAGAGTACGATATTTTCATACAAGCAGCTTATGCAGACACAGATGTACGCACAAGGGCGTTCATTTTGTCAAATTTAGCTGGGTCAGAAACCACTGAAAGGGAGCGTTCATTTGTGTATGCACCAGCAGTATATGAAGGAGATGGTGCAGACAGCCATATTGTTGTACAAGCTGAATCAAGAGAAGATCCCGAGTGTTTGAAGGGCAAGTTCAGAGAAATGTGTAACCCTCAGACAAATATTACATTAGAGAGGCATTTGTTTTACACAAGAGATCAGAAGCCAGGGGAGATATTTGCAGCTTACATAACAGACTTGAGAAACAGAGCCAAGACGTGTCGGTTTGCTGATCTAAAAGATGAACTGATAAAGGACAGGCTTGTATGTGGTATTACCAGTGCCGCTATGAGAAAGATTTTGCTTTGCGACAGGGATTTAATGTTAAGTAAAGCCATAGTTATTTGTCAGATCCATGAGGTGACAGAAAAACACACAAGTATGCTTGCAAGCGACAAAAGCATGGTTTCAGTTGGTTCCAGAGCGCATGTAGACTGTATGTATGCAACACGTGGAAGCAAGAACAGGCCTAAGCTCGTGGCAGCTACAGGACTCCCAATGAAGGTGGGCAGTTTTCCATAAAGTTCTAAGAAATGTGTAAGCTCCAACACCAGCTCAGTGCAACACAGGCAAGTTTCAGCAAAATCCAAATCAAGCTTTACTGTCAACTGTTGCAACTGTGGTGCGAATGAGAGAAGTGCTTATAATACGGTCAGCAATGTCACAACTGTAAAAAATTGAATAATTTCTAGACGTTTTGCAGATGAAGCAATCCTCACACAGTTGCAAAGAATGGTCACACAAAAAAGCAAGTCGATCGAGTAGAGTCACAACAGTCAGAAAATCCTATGTGGCACACCTCATCACTAAGGGCTTTTCATCCACAAAAAAGGAGGTCATTGTCCCACTGTACTCATCCCCCATTAGACCCATTATAGAATACAATGCCCAGTTTGGTATGTACCTCTCAAGACATCTGCAACAACTGGAAAGGCCACAGAAATACCTCACTAAAAGAATCACAGGCCTAAAGCAGATGCCCTATGCTGACCGCCTTAAAAAACTCCAGCTATACTCTGTCGCATATCGTCTACTCAGAGGCGATCTTTGCTTAACATACAAGGCCATGTCAAACCCAGAGCTGTTGGACATGCTACACTTAAAGAAATCCCAATCCCTCAGAGCCACACGCTCCAGGGATCTAAACCTTGTCATCACAATAAACAAAACATGCTGGAGGGACAGGTTCCTGACCCAGAGACTCCCCAGACTCTGGAATAGATTGCCCATACATGTCAAGCAGAGTGCCTCTTTGGTCCTCTTCAAAAGGAACCTTGACAACTGGATGGGAGAAAGGAAATTCACCCCGGGGATCACGTCAGTCACCCTGCTAGACAGGGGTCCAGGGAAGTAAATAGTGTGGGAAGAAATAGCCAGGGAATTGTTATGGCTAGCTTGTATAGGCCCTAGGGCTGATAGCCTAGTACCAACCTATGAACCTATGAAACAGTCAGCTTTCTATATGGATGGTGTATTACTGCTTGGTGAAAGTGTTGAAGCAATGAACTTGTTAACAAGGTGTGAAGAATTTTATACTGTCCGGCTCAATGGAAAATCCACAGTGCTCAAGGTAGACACTGGCTCAAAGTGTAATGTTATATCAGCAGACATATTTGCAAGAGTGAGAGCTAAAGAACTCAATGTAACCAGTAGTGCAAGAATTGTTACTTATGGAGGTGAAGACATTCAAACCGCAAGTTCAGTGATACTTTCATGTTATTTGGCTGAGAGCTTACAACTTGTTATTCTATGTAGTTCGAAGATCGGTGCAATATTTATTGGGTCTCAAAGATGGTTTATGAATGAATCTACTTTCATTTGCCAAAGAGGCTCATCATGTGAGTGCATTTTAAGAATGAATCTACTTTCTTTTGCCAAAGAGGTTCATCATGTGAGTGCAGTTCCGTTTTTTCAAAAGCCATTTTCTCAGAATATGCTGATGTTTTCGATGACAAATTAGGCAAACATCCAGTTTGAGTATTCCATGAAGTTAGACCCACATATCATTCCAGTACTCAGACCAGCAAGAAAAGTTCCAATAGTGATGCAAGATAAAGTTAAAGCTCAGGTGGATAAAATGGTACGGCAAAGTGTGATTAGTCCAGTCATAGAAATAACTGAATGGGCGTCGTCCATGGTAGCCGCTCACAAAAAAGGCTCAGATAAAAATCAGAATATGCATTGACCCGAGAGATCTGAACAAAGCATTAAAAAGACCATATCATCCTATGCGCACAGTCAAAGAGGTTGCAGCTCAAATACCGAATGCTACTTATTTTCTGTTCTGGATGCAGAGAGCTCATTTTGGCAAGTGATGCTGGATCGCAAATCCTCATTTTTAACTACTTTTGGTAATCCGTTTGGCAGATACAGATTCCTAAGGATGCCATTTGGAATAAATTTTGCAAGTGAAGTTTTTCAGGGTGCAGCAGAGCAAATGTTTTCAGGTTATCCATGTGCCATCATCGTAGACTATCTGTTGGTTAGAGGCAATGGTGAAGCAGAACATGACAGAAACCTAAAGAAAGTTCTAGACAGAGCATGTGAAGTTAACTTAAAGCTCAATCCTCTGAAGTACAAATTCAGACTTCCAGAAGTTACCTACGTAGGTCATTTGTTTACAAGTACAGGTTTAAGATTTGATCCGACCAAGCAAGCAAGTATTCTAGAGATGTTACCGGCAGATAATGTACATAGTTTGCAGCGTTTTCTGGCCATGGTCAACTATTTAGGTAAATTTACAACAGACTTCATTGAACTGACAGCATCTTTAAGAGAACTCACACGCAAAAATGTTGCATGCTTATGGTTAAATCATCAGAAGGCATTTGAAGACCTTAAGCAGGAAACTGCCACCCCCCACCCCCATGTTAAGATATTGTGATGTGAACAAACCAGTTATTCGTTCTTGTGATGCTTCAAGATTTGGTTTAGGTGAAGTTATACTTCAAGAGGGCAGACCAGTAGCCTATGCATCTAGGACACTAACGCAAACAGAGATGTAGCATGCTCAAACTGAGAAAGAACTGTTAGCAATATTTGCATGTTCCAAGTTTCATGATTGTATTTATGGTCGAGCTATTCAAACTGAAACCGATCATCAATCTTTAGTTACTATTCTAAAGAAGTCTATGCATTCTGATCCAGCGAGATTACAAAGAATGATGCTCAAATTGCAAAAGTACAATTTCAAATTGATCTGGCTGTTACTTTATCCCAATCTCAAAGACTTTCAACAGAACGGCTTGATACAGAAACTTTTGACTTTGATGTGATGTCAGCACATAATTTTTCCACCACTAGACTTGATGAGTTAATAGATCACACGTGTACTGATCCAATTTCACAGACGCTCAAATATTATATTAATGTTGGATGGCCATCAAAGCAATTTAGTGCATCACCTGAAGTGCAAGTGTATTTTCCCTACAGGGCTGAATTGTTGATAGAAGAGGGTATTATTTTCAAAGGTCCTAAAATTGTTATTCCTATTTCCTTACAACAAGAATACATCCATATTTTACATCGTAGTCACCCAGGAACTACATCTACTAAGAGAAGAGCAAGAGAATTAGTACTTTGGCCTTCATTATTGAAAGCCATTGATAAAGTTCTTTCTTCTTGTTCAGTATGCAATAGTACCAGATCGCACCACGCAATTTGGTTTTGTGAAAGGAAGATCATGCCTGCTCAATCTGGTTGACTTCTTTGAGTCAGTCACCAGAGCTGTGGATGAGGGCAAGGCAGTTCATACAGCCTACTTCGATCTGGTCAAGGCCTTTGATACCATTCCCCACTCAGGAATTATTGATAAAAATCACCAAACTAGGCATCAATCCCTATATCACTAGGTGGGTTGCAAATTGGCTCACAAATAGAACCCACAGTGTGAAAGTACTGGACTCTAAGTCAGACTGCTGACCAATCACGAGTGGAGACCCACAGGGATCAGTCCTGGGTCCTCTCCTTTTTGGCATCTACTACTTAGAAGTCCAGGCCTACACGGAGGGACTCTAGCTGATCAAGTTCCCAGACTACTTGCAAGCTGGGAGCCATGATTAACTCCCCAAGTGATGTAAACATCCTACAGAAAGGCCTCACAGAGACCAATGACTGGTGTCAAAACCATGGCCTTAAACTCAATGCCAAAAAATGCATCATCATCCCCTTTGGGAAGAACTCTGTTCCCACTCATTACCACATCGACGGAAGCCCACTGAACACTGAAGGCATTATAAGAGATCTGGGGACACAGGTTGACAGCAACCTCTCCTTCGACCACCACATTGCCACTGTGGTCAGAAAGTCCTCTATATGACATCTCATTACCAAGGGTTTTGTATCCAGGAAGAAAGAGGACATCATCTCTCTCTATGCTTCCCTCATTAGGCCAGTCATCAAGTATAATGCCCCATTTGGCATGTACCTCACTGGACACACGCAACAGCTGAAGAGGCCACAAAAGTACCTCATGAAGAGGATCCTAGGCCTTAAACACATGTACTATATGGACAGACTCAAAAAACTCCAGTTATCCTGTGTCTCGTATCGTCTACTAAGAGGTGGTCTCTGCTTGACTTACAAAGCCATGTCTGACCCAGCTCTACACCTAAAGAAATCCCAATCCCTCTGAACCACACACTCCAGAGACCTCAACCTAATTACCACAATCAACAGAACATGCTGGAGGGACTGGTTCAAAACCCAGAGACTGCCCATGCTCTAGAATAGACTTTCCATACATGTCAAGCAGAGCACCTCACTGGTCCTCTTCAAGAGAAATCCTGATGAGTGGATGGGAAATAAAAAGTTCACCCCGGGGATCACTCCAGTGGCTCTGCCTGATAGAGGCACTGGGAACCAACGTCAGGTGGCACGATGCCAAGGCACTTCTATGGACTAGGCTTGTAAAGGCTCCAGGGCCATTAGCCTAGTACACACCTATGAATCTATGAACCAAAAAAGCCTTTACAAAGTCTTTTCCCACCGCAGTTTCTCAAGTGAGTATTTTTAATTTTTAAAACCAAGTGAAAAGCACTTAGGTTTGAAAGGTCCAAAATAGGTTTCCAAGTACCCTTTATCCTAGGCACAAAAAAAGTCTGGAACAGAAACCTCTGTCTTTTTGGGGTGGACGGACTTGCTCTATCACTGCCTCAAACACCAAATCTAAAAGAATCCAAGAGAGTAGATGGATTTGGTTCTTTGGAGAAAGAAAGAGATTCCTCCTCGAGACAGAGGGGATGCCCACAGCAGTCTGTAGCCACTCCAAATTACTTTTAGAATCCAGCCATCTGAGGTTATCTGTTCCCAGAAATAAAGGCAGCAGGAGAGACTGTCTGCTATTTGAGAAGGGAAACTGGGGGGTAGAAGTGGAGACACACAAGTAGTCATTGTTTTGTCTTTTGAAAAGGGAGGAGTGGTCCTTGTGATCCTTCTCCTTTCCTTTGAGTTATCCTGCCATTTTTTTCTTTACATTGCTGATTAGCTGTTTTTGCTGGGAGGATGTAAAAGGCTTTTGAAAAAAAGACCAAAAGAAGAAGGGGGATTTAGAAATAGGGAAAGAATGTTGTTAGTCTCCTTGCATTAATTTCCCCTTTTCTTCCGGTTTTTGTAAGTACCTCAACTGAAGAGTTTCCAATAAGGTATTTTTCAAGTGGAGCACTTAAAAGCTTAGCCTTTACATCATCAGGAAAATCTTTTGGTCGTACTCAGGCATTTCTATACATTACTGTACCTGTAGTGGCAGCCCTATACACAGCATTCACTGCAGCAAAAGCATATTTAATAGAATGCTTAGTGACCTGGGAAGCAGATTTTAACATGTCAAGCAAAGTAGATTTAATCTCTAAATTAGGTAGGCTAGACAGGCTTGTTGCATATTAGCAAAAAAGGATGAGAGAGAGATTTAAACACATGCATTTGGCAATCACTAGCCCTAATTACTAAAGTGGAAGATGTGTGGACATTTTCCCAATGTTATCACAGGAACAACTGTCACCATCATTTGGGACAGGATTAGTAGCAGAATAGGCTTTGGAAATTTCTGTCTTAATCCAAAAATATAATAGCAGGGTCTGACACAGGGTTTTTAAAGAGACATTTATGTATAAAAGGTACCCTTAGGAATCTGTCAGACTTCTTGGTTGCAGGGGGTTAGGAGCATCGGGAAGTCAGAAGCCAAAACAAAGGCATCAAATAAAGCTCCTAAAACAAGATGGATAGCAACTGGTTTTGGGGAATCCATCCTTAGTAACTTGCAATACCTTTTCTGAGACACTGCTACCTCCTCACCGTCCGTCCCACTTAAAGTATTCCGTCATTTTGACATTATTCAAAATGAAACGCTGTACAACAATGGCCAATGAAGTAAAGTTCTCTTGGAGAAGAGGTAATGTGGTTAAATGATATAAAACTTAAAAGTGCAACATATATAGCAAAAAACTTGCATGCATTTCCAGTACTTAAATTAAATGCACTTACAAGATATTCATACAATGATTGTCTCAACAGTAACGGAAGCAAGCACTATAAAAAGGAACTTCCAGTCCCAATCTCTACGATCTGAAAAAGATACCGAAAGCGCTTATCATTCGGAATACATAGGGACTGTTTTATTCTACATCGAGATTTTAACTTGACATGAAGATTTTAACTTTTCCTACAATAAAAGGATTTTAACTGCCATTAAGGCTAGAAGCTTTTATTTGATCTGTTAGACTGGTTAAGCTGTTATCACAGTTCATCATGGTCACACAGCAGCTACTACATCTTCAGTGTGGTTACTTTGTATATCAGACCAAAAAGGTTGGATACTTCGAAGCCATCATAAGACTGGAAACTCTGGAGCCATAATTTCGCTATGGTATAACTGCATTCACAGCGTGAATATCTTGTAAGTGCATTTAATTTAAGTACTGGAAATGTATGCAAGTTTTTTGCTATACATGTCGCACTTTTTAAGTTTTATATCATTTAACCACATTACCTCTTCTCCAAGAGAACTTTACTTCATTTGCCATTGTTGTGCAGCGTTTCATTTTGAATACTGTTTTTACTTGTTTCTGATAGCTATACTTTAGCATTAGGAGGTACCCTTTCTTTATTGTCATTTTGACATTGTATCTCCAAAAAACATTTCTTCATGGAGAGAGAATCTACAATGAGGGTATCTTTAAACTCTGACTCACAAGAAGCAGAGGAGGATAATTAGAAGTAGTCCAAACCCTCATCAGATTCACAGTGAGACTCTTCTTCCGAAGAAAAAGGCTGTGGATTGCTCTGAACAAGCTCTGTGCAATATTGTACCAATCCAATTGGAAAGCCTTCTGCATTAAAGGGGTAAAAGGAGAAAACAGATGTTTAGTTTTTTGTGTTCTCTTCCTAGGGGTTTGAGCCTTATAGTTTTAAGGGAGGAATTCATAAAAAACTTTGTATATGCCTCCCTTAGCCTCAGAAATAATAAATCTTTCTCCCGTCTCTGAGAGTTCTGTTTGACGTATGATCTGAAGGGATGTGCAATGTTTTCTGACCTTAGTAGCCTCCTGAGGGGGTCAACACTAGAGGGACCATGACAGCCTCACTGACCGTCTAAAAACTGCATGGAGGAGTCAGTCCCTCCAGACCAAAGAACAGAGGAGGATGTCTGAAATTCGTTGGAAACCTCTCTAAACAGTTTCTATTTCTGCTTATGGGAGACCCACTGAAGTGGTGTCTAAACAGTAATCTAATGAAAAAAAAAAAGAGAGAGTCCAACTCTGCCAGATGTAGCTAAGAGAAAAGCCATAAGTTGCACTGATTAAAGAATACTGCTTGAAAAGAGATTGCCACTTACTGTCTTCTCCTGGACAGGGCATCCCAGGTCTTTCTGGTACACATGGAAATACTAGAAGGAGAAAAGAAGGTCAGTATTTTTGTAGTCATGTTTTTTTTCCACATACATAGTTGAACGTTCAACAAAAGTAAACAAAAACATTTTAAGGTAACCCTTGGGGTTTTTAATTATGAAAACACCATACTCATCTTTCTCATTTTCTTAAAATGTTACTTTTGATTCTACTGCATTTGAACGGACAAAAGCTAAATGCCTACCATGTATTACAAGTTCAGAATCCTTATTAAGTTCATACAAGCGAAATGCTTCCTCCAGCTCCAGCTGCGAAGAAACTGTGCAGGGATCACCTAAAAATGTAGGAAAAAAACAGTCGCTCAACAACTACACAGAAATAGGTTTAAAAAAAAAAAAAAAAAAAAAAAAAAAAAAAAAAAAAAAAAATTTGTAGAGAGCCATGGCATTTGAAGCAAAGCAAGGCATTTTGGTCTTATTTTACTTAGTTTGTTAACCTGGGCAAAATTGGTCCCTCAGATCATTTTTAGCCATACCCTGGGCCAACTAAGCAATTTCAAACATAATTAGAAGCAACACCAAAAAATCTGTGCATAACATAGAAGCAGAAATGCTTACATAAGTAAGCATGAAATTAAAGAGAAATAAAAGGCATTAAAGTGTTTTTTTTATAAACAAAATAGGCAAAGTGTCACCCGTGAAACTGAGCGAAAGAATCTAAACTACAGTATATTTAGCACTTTTGTCCAACCATTACTTCATCAAAACAAGTAGAAAAAACATCGACCTCGATAAAAAAAGTAATCCATAGTCATGTGACCCACAACTTGCATCAAAAATTTAAAGTGATCTTGCTTAGCTAATAAAGGATAGTAAAAACAAAAATCAATCCAATTAATATTAACCTGTTAGCAGCCCTCATTTTCAACACACAATTAAAACTGATGTTTTAATTCAGTCCTGGTGACTTTGTTTTAGTGGCCACAGTGGTGCAGCGGTTAGCATTGCTGCCTCACAGCAAGAGGTTTTCTGGTTTGATCCTTGGCTGGGGTGTCTTCTGTGCAGAGTCTGCATGTCCTCCCTGTGGTCACGTGGGTTTCCTCCGGGTGCTCCGGTTTCCTCCCACATCCCAAAGACATGCTGTAGGTGGATTGGACACTCTAAATTGGCCCTAGGTGTGAGTGCATGGGTGTGTGTGCCTTCTGTGGAAGTTGGGAGCCAGGCTGGTAACTCGACCGTAAAACTCCACAATCATGAGCGGACAGGTGATCCGCTGTGGCGACCCCTAACCGGGAAAACCGACAGAAGAAGAAGAGTTGCCACACAAGATTTCTACACTCTACTCTAGTTTTCCAGCTGCCACCTCTTTACACCAAATCGATATTTTTTCTAATACGAAAAATACTTTTTTTTTTTTTTTTAAACCTTCAAAGTGTAAGACATGTTTACTTAAACCACATTTTGGATTCCCTTGCAAATACTGTAAACATGCTTGTAAACCCCAGACCACAGGATCTTTCCTTCTGAAGGAGTCATAATAAATGGTTAGATGAAAGAACAAAATACACCACAGCTCTGTTTTTTCTCTCTCTGTCTTGTGTTGTGACCCTTTGCCAACTTGGTTTAGTTTACATACACTTTGGTCAGCACCAGTGTTCTTTTTTTGGTTTATTAGTATTTATAAACCTAACTAACTTGGATTTTCTGCTTTTAAATTTCTGAGGCTTACCACATTAGTAGGTTGCCTCATAGTACTTCAAAACACTTTTACCCTCATTTTGAAAGGAAAAGTTACTTACCATAATGCTAGAGCCGTGTATTCGTACTCCATCCATCTCAACAGATCGGCAAGTTGGATCTGGATGGATCCGATACGGGCAATTTTAGATTCTCTCTGCTCCAAGACTCAGGCTCCTACCCTCTTCCCATAATGCACCACCACCTTAACAATCCCTCAGATCGAGTTTTTCTTCAAACAGCAAAACAGAGCCCCAAGGAAATGCATCTAGAGCCTAAAAACGTAACCATGGTACCAATGACAGCAAATCAAAGGGATTGTTAATAGTCAAGGCTCTGTATTGGTTCAGTGTGGTCTAATGGGAGCCTTACCAATGACAATTTGGATGGGGAATGTTGGGATGGAATGTTCTCCAGGGTTTCAGCTGATAAACACTAACAATAACAGGACCAGTGGAAATTTTTCCACTGTTCTCTACAGCAGCCATAACAGCACACAACAATGGCAAGTACTCAAATTTAAACAAACAATAATCCCATGACATCTATGAACTACAACTTAAAATTACACTTAAAATACCACCACAGTGAAGATTCCTATTTAACGAACAGCATTTTTATACAAAAAAGACATTTACTAATTCTAGCTCATGCTATTCGTATTCAACTAATCTACCACTCAACCACACTGTATGTGACACTCTCTCACATAAATATCTATCTATATATACCAGTGTATGTATATATATATATTTACACACAAACACACACAGACAAAAATGACACATTTTAATATAGGAAAAGCAAAAGAGCCATCAACACAAGGTGTTGAATTCCTGCAATAACAGAGTGTAAAACAATAAAGCAGAGTTGGAGCTGTCATTATTACTAGACGTAAACAAGGAATAAGAACAATTACCTTTTAAACACAGTCCAAGTGCTCACTCAGCTTAGAGCATGCAGCGTAAAGTAGCCTCCTGCTCCCAGCCTGGTGACTTTTGGCAATCCTCAGTTTCCTACAAATTAAGGAGATAGAGGGATCCACCCTGCCACCATGACAATTATAATCTGTGGATGGCCACACTGATGGCTGCATGACTCAGTATGATTGGAAGACCACTCTGGGAGCAAATCAGAAACGTCTTTGTTCAACATTACAAGAACACAACACCAAAACAGGCAATTTAGGATAGTTCTACAATGAGACATCATGCCTTGCATGGGATGGTGAGCAGTTTGAAGGCAAACCAGCAACTAAGAAAATGTCTTGCCTTCTTTTTCACAAAATTTAGCACAGCATAAAGCTGACCAAGAACCAGCCCATAGCTGCGAGCTACATACAGAGTATGGCCAAAGGTCAAGTTAAAGACTGGTGAAGTTCCTGTCACGGAATTCCATCCAGTGTTTCTATTGGAGCGAGTTAATGAAGCATGGATTTGTACAAATTACTTGTTCAGGCTATCACTGCATAATTTTGCTGCCTGATTTTCCATGGATTAATGGCTTTTATGCTCTTGCTTGTCTGACACTGTTCATATCCAACAACCTCCAGATAGCATACTCAAGTGTGAACCTGACTGGCAAACAATGAACCAGTGCTGCAATAGAATCTATTTGATATCAGCACTGACCCTGCTCTACATGTTGTTTAGAAGTTAGTTTTAACTTAATTTCATTTGCTAAGATGATTCCCTTTAGTTGTGTACTTTACAGCATGCCTTAGAGAAGATAGAGAGAGGAGAATTTATTTTTCTGTCCATACAGGCCTCTAGTGATTCAAAGACAAACAGCAAGGTCCACTACAAGTCTACATGTTGACATATACAGCTGTTATCCAGCAATCCACAACCCCTTTTTCCCATTTTTTCACAAGGAGCGTCACTTCAACAGTGACAGTCGTCTACAGCCAAGGGTTACACTGCTGAGTGGCTAGCCCTCCTGTAGTAGTTCTTTCACACACTCACTCCTATGACCAATTTAGAGTGTCTGATCCACTTGCTGTTTTATCTTTGGAAAGTGGGAGGAAACCAGCGCACCCTGATAAAACCCACACGAACAGAGGGTGGACATGCAGACTCTGCACATAAGGCAACCCCAGCTGAGAATCGAACCGGGGAACCTCTTGTTGTGAGGCAGTAAACACAATCTGCTGTGCCACTGTGCTGCCAGAGTATAGCCGTATTACATTATATATTAAACTACAATATTTTGAGTATTTTTATATATATCAACATGTGTAAAGGCACACGCTCGCACACCCACACAGGAAAGAGGGGGAAAGGGATACTATACAAAAGTCTCAAGTTTCCATCTACTGTTCCACTACCCTGAGTTGTCCAAGAAGAAGGTTATTTGTTTTAACTGTTAAATGAACACAGAGCAGTAGTTCTGTTGCTGCAAAAGTTTGTGTCCCTTTTTGAACTTGCTTTCCTTTTACTAAACACATTATTTTCAAAGCAGCCCTGACTGTGCAATTGAAGACTGTACTGTATGAAGCATGGAAAGCGTAAGAATGTTTTCTTTGGGTTTAAACACCCAATTTAATTAAAGCAAAATGTGCACAAAATTAACTACTATACAGAGAAAACATTTAAAATATTGCATTAAAAAAACTGAAATATAACCCCTTAACATAAAAATAGGTTAAAGAAAACATTTAAAATTATGCACAGAATAAGTAATTAGCACAGCAAATATCAATAGCTGTAAAATGGATTAATAATTATTTGTTAATTAAAAGCTAAAGTAGCATATTCTAAATAATAAACTAAGTTCTAAAATCAGTACATAAGAAAGACTCCTTAGCTAATGCAGTTAATTACAAATCAAAAAAGCCAATTTCAACAGACCATAAATATACAAGACAGAAAAAAGCATTAAGCAACAAAAAGATGCAAAAGTCTCGCAGTCACCAACACAAATCTAATCTGGAAAGTTTTTGAAAGACGAGACTGTCCCAGACACCATAAATACTAAAAGCAAGACAGCAGTGTCTCACCACCTTCTGGAGCACTAGGCAAGGATCATAGTGAAACAAGAGCAGTAAAGTGTCTACTTCTTGGAAGCCTTTCCACAAAACCAGGATCTCACATAATCAGAAAATGGCACCAATAGCAAACACTATACCACAAATCTCCCACAGAAGGCAACTCAACTGGTTAATCTGGAAAACATCCGTGGAAAAAAAATAATTGCTACTGCACAGACAATCTAAGATGATCCACAAATATCTGCAGTCACAACACAAATGATCCAAAAACTATTTGGCACAGACTGCAGTGAAGCCCTTAAATTCTCATGCCATTTGGGAGAGCCAAAGATAAAATCAAAACTGTGCAAAAATAATAGAGTAAGAAGCTGCAGTTCTGCAGGTTACCTTACCGTAACAGTAGATGCTCTAATAGATTACAGTTGCAGTAGCCTAAGCTATATGGGTTATATTCTTGCCTAGGATATGACCACTTTCCAGCTTTCAAAGCTTTAGGGTATCTTCCACACAACCAAACTGCCACTGGCTCAAGCTGAGCCATATAAAAGGCAGACTGAATGCCAAAAAGCATCAAAGAGATTTCTTGCTCCAAGGGAGGCTACAGTCCCTACAGAAAAAATTGCTAGGAAAGAAACAACCAAATAATCATTTTATTTTGACATTTGTTAACCAGGTATGTCCGACTGAGCAAATTACTATTTTCAGCGCAGGCCCAGGGGGAAAAGCCCCGTACAAAAACATAGATACAAAAAATGACTGCAAACAAAAATAATTCAGATAAATATAAATATGAGGTAACATACGAGATCAATAAAGATCCAATGTAATTATATACACACACAGGAACACACATTCGCACCCTGGAGATTTTAAATAAAGCAAGGAAGGGGGCTGAAGGGAGGGGACTGCTTTTGCAACACTGAACTATTAAGAGTATCTACTGTCATAGTAAGTTTATTTATACAACTGTAGTATGTTCAACGCTTACATCACTGTTGCAGTATCAAACTTCATGGGTAGATTAACCATAGTATGTAAACATATACACAGAGGCAGAAGGATTTCAATTACCCAAGAGCCCCTGGGAATGGTCCTAGCAAAGCCTGCTCTGGACCTGGAAAATGAATCCAGTTTGTAATTCTTTGTGAAAACACGTACAGAGAAGTTAGAACTAAACTGTTGCTTCTAGAATACTTCTAAGTTCACCCTTTTCCAAAAACCCACATATGAAGTAAAAGCCCTTGCAGAATGGGCCCTAACCCTGCTTGGAAGAGGCTTGCTACAGTGATCTTAGCAGAAAGAAATAGTATGAGACAACCATCTCAGAATAGTCAGCTTTGAGACTGGTTGCCCATTTTTTTGACCATGAAAGGAAACAAACAGCTGATCAGCTTTCAGTTCTATCCAAGTAGCATCTATGCTGCTTGTGGATTCATTTTCCCTTGTTTTGTAGATTCTGAAAAGAATACTGGGAGATTAGAAACTTGTCTTAAAGAAAACGCTGAAGCCACTTCAGTCATAAAATTATTCGTTTTCAAAGAAACCTTGCCCTTAGGAAAAATGCGATAGGGTTGACACACCATAAGAGCTAGTGACTTAGATCCACTTCTAGCAGGATGTAAGAGCCATGAGTGACGCAGTTTTCCAGGTTACCAACTTCAAATCAGTCTAATGAGCTGGTTCAAATGGAAGTGACAATTCAAGCAAAAAATGTTTTCTAGATGGATAAATATGTAAAACCCCTTTCCTAAACTGCTTGCCATCAGGACAAGAAGAAAGCCAGAGATCTAAGGTCAAAAGCAGATATGACTGAAAGATGAACCTTGACAAAGGAATAAGAGAGGTCAGAAGAGAACCACACACACACAAACAATCAATCAAGAACCAGAAGCAACTGAGCCTTGAAAGGGTCCTGGTTCTTTGAATGGCACCAACTACAAAATATATTGCATTTACACATATACTATTTAATAGTGTCAGGTGTTTTCGCCTCCTTTTATACACTAAACTCTCAGTTAACCGGAACTCAAGCAACCCGAAAAAAAATCTAAGAAATACAGTACAATCTTCGTGTGCTGCACTTTCTGCCCCCCCCCCCCCCCCCGCAGAAACATACCTTATGTTTTTATAGTTTTAAAAAGAAGAAAGGAGTAAATTCCCTCTCTTCCCAACCTAAGAACAAGTCAAACCAAATAAATAGTATAGGGTACAGTATTAGTCAGGCCTATTTTTAACAGTAACTTTCAAGTAACCAGAAACTACAGTTATCCAGCATCTACCAATCCCCATGGATGCCGGTTAACCAAGAGTTTACTGAACCTGCTCTGCTGCATGGCCTCAGAAAAATATGTGCCTAAAAATAATACCAAAACTATTTTTAAGATAGGGTGCATCAAACAAGACTGAGCAAATTCAGTCTGCAGGGAAGCTTGTGGTAAATTGTCTTTGGCCACTTTCAGAAGGGAGAAATGGCTGACTTGGCCAAAATGGAGTCACCACTATAATCTTTGGAGTCTCCTTTTGAAGGACCTTGTGTATCAGTGGAAAAGCATACAGAAACATTCCCATATTTGGGAATTAGAAAGCATCTGCCTTCCAGGCCTGTTTGCAAGGAATCCTGGAACAGAATTTAACTGTTTTGAAAAGACAATCTATTTGTGGCATTCTCCACCATGTTGTCGATTCCAGACTGATCTGAGCTACCATTGAACAACTTTGGATAAAGGAATCAAAGAATCACAGAAGCCATGAAACCCAGAATCCTGAGAAAAAAATCCCTGGTATAAACCAGTGTGTGGCTGGAAAATCCATTTCCTTGTACTGTTCGACTCTGTCCAGTGGGAGAAAGGCTCTTCCCAGGGATGAATCTAGAAGACATGGGAAAAACTAGTTAAGAGGGAAGGGAAGAGAGACTTTTGCAAATTCAGTCAAAAGCACAGGCTGAGCAGAAGTTCCATGACCCATGTCAGTGAATCCAGACAACTGGAAAAAGTGTCTACAAATACAGGACAATTATCTAAATCTAGAAAAATGTAAATGCCTTGAAGCCTGGAGGCAGTAATCACTGCAGCCAGGCACTTTATAAACAGCCTTGGTGCTGTAGACAGACCAAAGGGTGGGCAAAGAACTAATAAAGCGAACCAGACACACAATCTTAAGTATTTTAATTCCTTGCAAATTGGAATGTGATAAGCATCTTTTAGGTCCAGTGTTACCATGACACCTCAGGATGATATGAAAGGTAACAGGTTCTGAAGAGTTAACATTTTGAATTTTGGAATCTTAACCAAAAGATAGAAAGGAGAAGCAGACGACTGGTCTACAAGTTCCCCCTTTTTTTGTTTCCAGAAAAACCCCTTGAATAAAAACCTTTGCCCATCTGGGCAGACGGTATAAGATCTACCACCTACTAATGTCAACACTTTGATCTAAAACAAGAGGAAAAGTACAGTTTTGTACCTACCATAAATGTAGATGTCCGAATTGGATAGCATCTGCAGTCATAACAACTGGGTTGTCCTGTCGTCAGGCAGCCCTTCAGTCGGCCGGATTCCAAAGTCCGGGTCCGGCTTCGGCTGATGTCGCACTTCACCCGACGTCATCTCTGTTGGTCTTTGGGTATATAAGCATCAGCCGACGCCATTTTCTTCAGTGTTTCTTGCCCCAGATGCCAGAAGCCCTCTAGAAGGCTAAAAATTTTGGATAGATGCCAATGTTTCCAAAAGATAGAGGTAAACACAAAATAAGCATGTATGTACATAAATACAAACAAATACACCATGAAAGAAGTCCCCCCACTAGCTAGCTATTAGGAGGGTAAACACCCTAGGAGTACCACAGAGGGGAAGGAGGGAGGGTAATCCTGACTGCAGATGCTATCCAATTCGGACATCTACATTTATGGTAGGTACAAAACTGTACTATGTCCTTCATGGATGCATCTGCAGTCATAACAACTGGGTAGAATACCATAGCCAACTAGGGAGGAGGATAAAGGTAGATTATGGTGTGTTTAGGATCCCTTGCAGAACAGCAGTGGCAAACCCTGCTCGGGATCTGGAATATAGAGGTAAATTATAATGCTTGGCAAATGTATGCACGGAGGTCCAAGTAGCCGCCTCAATAATGTCTTTGGTAGCCACTCCTCGTAAGAAGGCTGTGGTAGTGGCTGTTGCCCTTGTAGAATGAGGTCTTATGTTCTGTGGAATTTGCTTTCCATGGAAGGAGTAACAGAATCGTATGCAATTTCCTATCCATTTGGAGATTGTCTGCTTGGAAATAGCTTTTCCTTCCCTTCCTGTTGCATAGGCTACGAAAAGTTGGTCAGTCTTTCTGCTATTTTTTGTTCTGTCCAAGTAGTAGCGTAGCTGTCTATGTACATCCAAGGTATGCAGTATTCTTTCCCCTCTGTTTTGTGGGTTGGGAAAGAAGGTAGGTAGGTGGATTGCCTGGTTTAAGGACACTCTGGATACCACCTTAGGCATAAATGTAGGGTTAGTCCTCATGGACACTTTCTTGGTGGAAGATTAGAAAGGGTTGCACTGCCATTAAGGCCTGTAGTTCTGAAACCCTCCTTGCTGAAGTAATTGCCAGTAGGAAAGCAGTTTTCCATGACAGGTGTTGCAGGTCTGCTGTTGCTGCTGGTTCAAAAGGTGATAGAGTCAATTTTTCTAGCACAAAGTTAAAGTCCCAGGCTGGTAATGGTGGTTTCCTTGGAGGTTTTACATTCTTGATTCCTCTGAGGAACTGCCTGAGCAAAGGGTGTGAAAAAACAGGTGGATCAAAGCTGTATTCTGCTGAAATAGCTGATGCATGAATCTTGATGGAGGAATAGGACAGGCCTGAATGAAGTAGTTCGGCCAGATACTCCAGAATGTTGGGCATATCTATGTTTGATACATCTTTACCTCTTTCTGAGCTCCAAATGACAAACCTTTTCCATTTCCCAGCATAGTTTCTTCTTGTTGAAGGTCTGCGTGCTTCAAGAATAATGTCTTTAACTCTTTGTGAAAGCTGTGGATTAGCAGTTGCTATGTGATGTTCCATGCAGTCAGTTGCAACGTTTTTAGGTTTGGATGCATGGTGCTGTAGTTGTTCTGAGTTAGCATAAAAGGCATCAGGGGTATTGGCCACATATTGTTCCGAGACATGCTCCTCAGCAGTGGGTACCAATGTTGTCTTGGCCAGTTTGGAGCTATCAGGATTATCCTTGGACGTTCCTCCTTGATTTTTAGTAATACTTTGTGTATCAAGGGAAGAGGTGGGAATGCATATGCTGTTAGTCCTTTCCAGCTGAAGGAGAGCGAGTCCACTTTCCATGCTAGTGGGTGGAATGTTCTTGTGCAGAATTTTTTGAGCTGGTGATTGAGAGGTGATGCGAATAGATCTATCTGAGGCATTCCCCATTTCTTCGAGATGGTCTTGAAGATGTCCGGGTGCAGCTGCCATTCGTGGACATCCGATGTAGTCCTGCTTAACATATCTGTTAGAGAGTTTTCTTTTCCTGGTACAAATATTGCCTGTAACTGGATGTTGTAGCTGAGTGCCAGGGTCCACAGCTCCAAAGTCATTCTGCATAGGGGGTAGGAATGAGTGCCTCCCTGTTTGTTGATGTACCACATGACTGTGGTGTTGTCTGCCCTTATCATCAACTGGCCTTCCTTGAGAAATGGTCTGAACTTTTGGATTGCCAGTTTTACTGCCAGCATTTCTTTTAGGTTGATGTGCAGGTGAAGTTGGTCCTGTGTCCACAATCCTTGCACGCATTTGTCCAGCATATGTGCCCCCATCCCAGGTCTGAAGCATCTGTTGTGATGGTCTGGCTTGCTTGACCTTTGAAAGGGCAGGCCTGGGTTTGACTGGCATGCGTGAGCCCACCATAGGAACTCCTGTTTTAAGCATGGTATTAGTGGGATTTCCGTTTCTAGGCTGTGTCTGTGTTGGGACCATAAATTCTTTAGGTACCACTGAAGCTTTCTCATATGTAGTCTGGCAAATGGAACCAAGATTATGCATGATGCCATGAAACCCAAGGCCTGCAGAACCTTTCTTGCTGTTAACTTGTTCAGATTTGTTAGTGCCAAGAAGTAAAGAGGGAGTTCTTTTTGTTTTTCTGTAGTTAGGAATGCCATTTGTCTTACTGTGTCCAATTCCGCTCCCAGGAAAGTCCTTGTCTGGGATGGTATCAGCCTTGACTTTTGTAAATTGACTGTGTATCCCAGTGCTTGAAGCAAGTAAATGACCCTTTGTAAATCTGTTGTCAGCTTGCTTTTGTTGTCCCCTTGTATCAGACAGTCGTCCAGGTATGGATAAATTTGAATTCCCTGTAGTCTGCAATGGCGATTACTGATGCCAGGCATTTTGTGAATACTCTGGGCAGTAGATAAGCCAAAGGGCAATGCTGAGAATTGATAGTGCTCTGATCCTGCAAGAAATCTGAGGTATCTTCTGCAGATAGGTCGAATGGGGACGTGCAGGTATGCCTCCTTGAGATCTAGAGTTACCAGCCAACACTCCTTGCCCAGCATGGGAAGAAGTTGCTGTAGGGTCAGCATTTTGAATTTTGGGACAATGATGTAAGTATTTAGGGTAGACAGGTCTAGAATTGGTCTCCAACTTTTTCCTTTCTTGGAACTAGGAATAGTCTGGAGTAGAACCCCTTTCCTTGCTCTGCTGTTGGCACTTTTTCCACAGCTCTCATGTTTGCTAATTCCATTATCTGTTGTAGAGCCTCTGTTTTTTGTTTTGGAGGTAGGTTTGGCATTCCTCTTTTGACTGGTAAAGTGTGGAAGTGGAACCGGTAACCTTGATCTATGGTTCGTAAAATCCACTTGTCCTTTGTTATGTGGTGCCAGTTTTTTGAAAATAAGGTTAGCTTTCCGCCTAGAGGAGCTGCTATTTGTTCCCTGGTTGGCGGATTTAGGTTCAAGTCACTGTGGCTGTGTTGATGTAGAGGCAGGTGTTGATTCTGTGGCTCTGTTGTTACCTTGCCACTGTCGTCCTCTGTAAGCACCTCCTCTGGATTGGTTTCTGCCTCTGGAACGTCTATTCCTGCCCCTTTGAGGTCTTGTGGAGTCAGGAAAGGACCAATTTTTGGCAGGCCAGTTCCTGCTAAACCTTGGGGGTTGAACCTGCAAGAATTCTTTAACTGTCTGGACTGATTTTGCCTTTTCTTCCATTTTCTTCATAACCTGCTGGGCAGGTGTACCAAACAAACTTGATTTATCCATAGGAGCATCAAGCAATTTAGATTTAACATGATCCGGTAAAGCTTGCTCCTTTAGCCATGCATGCCTTCTAATTACTGTGCCAGTCATGGCTGATCTAAATGAAGCCTCCAGTGCATCATAGCCACATTTTAAAGAATGGTTACTAACCTGCTGTATGTTATTTACCATTTCTAATACATAATTCTTATCAAGAGATTCATCAGTGGTTAGCTTTTTAGTTAACTGATCAAGCATAAACTCTTGGTATTGTATCATGTGAAACTGACAATTTAAAGCTCTAGCTGAAAGAGTGGCTGAAGTGTAAACCTTTTTACCCCATCTGTCTAATGACCTTGCTTCCCTTTCAGAAGGAACAGGGTTTTTAGCTATGGTCGCGGCTACTGCCTTGGGACCCTGGGATATAGTTTCGGGGTCTGCAAGAGGGGCCTTGTAGAGGTGGTGATGAGTATCTGGCACCCTGTAAAATCTGTCTGGTTTGGCAGGGGCTGGGGGTAAAGAATCTGGAGCGGAGCAGGCATCATTGAAAGCATCATCCACCACAGAGAGAACAGGAGGGATAGCTAAGGGCCTGTGCTGTGGTAGGTGCAAAAGTCCTAAGTCTTTTCCTGGAGTCTGAAAAATCCTGTTGCTGCCATTGGAACTGTTCTCGCATGGCATGCAAGGTTTCCCAAAGGAGAATTCTTCTGGAGGGAAGCAGCTGGAATGGATTCTTCAGCATCAGAATCTTCAAAATTGGAGAAAGGAGCCTCTGGCTGTTCAGTTATGTCTGATTCATCAGCAGAATCATCAGAGGACACTGGCTCAGGGGGCTCTGCCCTAGGTCTCTTTTCTGGGGCTGAGAGGCCCTGTCTGGGTGAGATTGAGATCCTCTAATTAATGAAATTAAATCTTCTGCCAAGGTAAGCATTTGAGAACTGGCAGAGGGCCTGGTGGAAGGGGGTTTAACAGGCACTGTTTTAGTAGTCTTGGCTGCTTTAGCCCTGGCGAAGGCCTTAATGGACATGGCTGCTGGAGGCCTAGCAGCACCACGTGCTGGGGTAGAGACATCCAAGGGAATGGTGTCTGATAAATCAGTGGTAAGCACCGTAGTGGGTAAAATTTCTGAGGCCGATTCAAGAGTGTTAGCAGGGACCTCAGTTGTAGAGATAGTTTCAGGTGTAGTTTGATCAGTTTTCTCGGTTTCGGCCGAAACCGAGACACTCGCGGTTTGCTTAACCATGGTTTCGGCCGAAACCGCGGACCGCGAGTGTCGGTCTTTTTCTTTGCGTTTTTTGGCAGAATGCGAAGTCGGAGGGTCCGACGGCATAATGTACGCAAAGTCAGAACCGAAAAACTGTTCTGCAAACTCTGACCGACGTCTAAGCGTTCGTCGGTTGAAAGAAGCACAGGACGAACAAGCTGCTACGTCGTGGGCTGGGCCTAAACAGGGCAGGCAGTAAGAGTGGAAATCTTTATGAGGTATTTGTTTCCCACAGGTTAAACAATTATTAACTTTTTCTGACATCGGCTGAGGCAAGAAAGAGTCCCCAACGGGGTACTTAGCTTTAGAAGTCTTCGAAGTAGTATTTGGTAGAAGTAATCTCTGGATCCGACCGACCGGCACTTGCGAACAGCTTCTGCTTCGGGCGCCACGCGGCAAGAAAGACTGAAGAAAATGGCGTCGGCTGATGCTTATATACCCAAAGACCAACAGAGATGACGTCGGGTGAAGTGCGACATCAGCCGAAGCCGGACCCGGACTTTGGAATCCGGCCGACTGAAGGGCTGCCTGACGACAGGACAACCCAGTTGTTATGACTGCAGATGCATCCATGAAGGACATCGGGGACCTCTTGCTTGCAGGATGATGAGGAATCTTCTGAAAACAGGGAAGGATTTTCCACTGCCATCTGTACTACTGGTGGATAGTCTCAGAACCTGTATGTCTGAGATAATCTGAAGCCACTGTGGAAGAGGGAGGCCTAGAGGCACTTCATCTTCATCTCCTCCAGCTTCAACTCCTCTGCCTTTACTGCCCAAGTTTCTGTATCATACAGTAGTACTGGTTGCACAACTGTTTTGTACACCTTACTTTTCAGCTTCTTTAGCATTCTTCTGTCATATACACCTGTGCCAGATGGCTGCAGCCCCTCTGATTCTGGCTTTGACTGCCTCGTTTTTCAGACTTCCATTCTACTCAAGCACCCCTTCCAGATACTTGAAGTTGTTAACCTGTTCCACCACTTTCTCTTATATCTCAATTCACAGTTTCTTCAGATTTCCCCTATTTGCTGCTGTTACAACTGTCTTATCTGCACTCAGTTTCATCCAATGCTCCTTCACCTTTGCATTGCATTCCCCTATCCTTTGGTGAAGTTCTTGCTCAGAGTCTGCCTGTAATTCCACATCATTTGCATACAGCAAGTCTGCTGAACTATCCCCTCTGACCCGTTTGCTAATTTAGTCCATCACCACTATGAACAGCAGTGGGCTCAGACCTGAACCTTGATGCACACCAACTCCCACTGGGAACCCTTCTGTGAATATAAACACTATTCATACTTTAGTCATTGGGTCCTTGTACACAGCTTATGCTAATTCTACCAATGTTTCTGGGACTTCACACCACCACAGTGCTATCCAAATAAGCTTTCTTGGGATCTTGTCATATGCTTTTTCAAGTCTAGGAATGCCCAATTGGACACTTTCCGCATCTCTAAGCTTCTTCTCAACTATTTGTCTCACTGCAAACATCCAGTCAGTTGTGCTGCATCCTGATCTGTATCCGAACTGCTCATCTCCCATTGTATATTCTACGACTCTGCGCATTCATTTATCACCCTCTCTAGAACTTTTTTACAACGTGACAGGAGTTTGATACCTATGTACTGCCGACAGCTGTGAACATCCCCTTTGTTCTTGAACACTGGCACTTGTATGCTTATCATTTGGGAAACGTCTTTCTCTCCACAATGCTATGAGTACCCTCAAGAGCCATTTCTCCCTTATCTCACTCAGTATCTTTATCATAACTGCTGTGATCTCATTTGAGCCTGCTGCTTTCCCTCACTTCATTTTCCTTAGTTTTGTTCATTTTTCTTCTGAGGTGGGATCCTCCTCTTCGCTCACTGTAAGCTGCATCTGGAGCAGTACAGTTTGTGGGTTTTCTTTATTCAGAAGCTGCTGGAAGTACTCTTTCCATCTGCCTTTGATGTCCTGTGGACTGGTGAGCAGGCTGTTGCAGGCATCTGACTTCCTTCTTTATCTTTCTGTCTTTGCCTTTCAACTTGATATAGTTTCTGTGTGCGATCTACAGGCTTACTTTACAGAAGATGGTAGAGTGGCTCTGATGCATTGTTCTTTTGCTATTGCAACTCCTTTCTTAGCCTCTTTGCTTACCAACTAGTATTTTTTCCTAGCCTTGTCTGTCTTTTCTATCTCCCACTTTTTCCTGCACTCCTTTCTTTTGACGACTTCCTGGACGTCTGCATTCCCCACAAGCTTTCCTTATGTACCTTACTTCTATACCTGGCTCAGCTACATATTTGTTCTTTAGTCCTCACATGCTGTTTTGAGACACTGGCATTCTTTAACTTCACTCATCTCCTCCTCTTCCTAATGTGCTACAGTCCTGAGTATTTCCTTGAACTCTTGCACTATTAGACCAATCAACTTCAAGGTCTTCAACCTAGTCTATGCTGACCTTAAAGCCTTCTTTAACCACTGCTTGCAACTGATTCTGGTCACCAGTGGTTTATGTTGTGGGCCAACTTTCACTTGAGAATGACTTTACAATTGATTCTACCTCAGTACCCTTTCCTTACTAAGAGAAAGTCTACCAGGGTTGCACTTTGACCACTCTCGTATGTGATATGACTCTCTCTTTCTGAACCATTTGTTGACCATTATCGAGCCATTTACCAGACAGAAGTCTAGAATGGCCTCTCCTACTTTATTCCTGTTGCCACACCCATGTGGACCCACGTAATCCTCATGTACTGTTCCGTCTGTCCTGATACGTGTGTTCAATTCACCCATTATGAACACCAGTTCATGTTGTCCTGCTTTATCTAGTAGGTCCTGCAACTGCTGTGCTGTCTGAATACACTCTTTTTCCTCACTATCACAACACTGCTGTGGTGCATAGACTGAGATTATGAATACTGCCTTATCGGTTTGCTGGAGTCCGATTGCCATGAGTTTGTCATTAATTCTAATGACCTCTCTCACTGCCTTCTGAAGCCTCTTGCTCATCACAGTCCCCACACCATTTCAAGCCTGTCCTCCTGAGTAGCAGATTCTGGATCCCAAGCTAAGTAACTTTGTTGCACTGTCCTTCCACCTTGTCTCCTGGACACATAAGATGTTCAGCCTCCTAATTATCATCACGTCACCCACTTCCAAGCTCTTGTCTCTTGGATACATAAGATGTTCAGCCTCTTCCTCATCATCCACTTCCAAGCTCCATTCAGTCACTGAGCCTACATGGAGTGTAGCAATCTTTAGTCCATAATTGGCAGGTTGATTTGTTTTACATACAGCTTTCGCTCAACAGTTAACTCAGTTAACCAAAGCTGGGCAAGTGGCCGGCAGTTTATTGACCCAGGGCTGCAGGCTTAATCACAATGGCCTATAGGGGCACATGCACCTCTTCAAATGCTAGCATGGGTCCCTGTCATAGGTCGGAGTAGGCCAGGTCATCAACCCACTTACCACCGGCAAACACCCATGCCCATATGGTGACAAAAATCAACATGACCAAATCACCTAGAGCCATATTTATATCATTGAGTAGCTAGCTCTGCCATGTCTGTTATATCTGTTCTATCTTGAGGATACTATGCACCACAATACATTCCCAAAGCAGTTGGTCTATACAACTTTTCCCCTTACAGGGTACCATGTAGAGTCTGTGCTGCTGCCCACAGCTTCATTCTTTGGCAAGTCTGAGATGGAAACACTCAGCATGTTTTTCAGATGTGGAAGGAACCCCACAGAAACACAGGGAGAACATGCAAATGCCAAACGGTCATTCTTTGGAGGTTGGGATCGAACCTTGTACCTCGGAAGCGAAGACCTTTACCATTATGACAACTGATAGACGTTGATGAACATTTAATATAACTGAAACATTACATTATTAAAAGATGCAGAGTGATTTGATAAAGCTCTTTTTTGTGCAGAATTTATGCACACAGAAGCTTTCCGATTTTAAAAAAACTCCATTCTTTTGATTTTTTTGTCTAAGATTTCTAGAATCAAATGTAATGCTACTACGTATTTTATTTCTATTGATGTTCAAAGTCTTTACACCAATATTAGACATAGGGATGGCTTAACAGCTTTGCAATATTATTTGAAGGATAACCTAGTATCATGTTATATAATAGGGTTATTGCAGTTTTGTCTGTTGAACAACCTTTTCAGCTTCAATAATATTATTTACCATTAATCATAGGGCACAGCCATGGGGGCAGCTTTTGTCCCCATGTATGCTAATATTTTCATGGCTAAATTTGAAATGGACTACATTTACAAGAACTCATTTTTTTCATGAAAATGTGTTGTATTACTATAGATACATTGATGACTTGATCTTTACTTGTGAAGATGGCATGAATGGGGTTGATAACTTTGTTGATGTCATTAATAATAATGTACATAATTTTAAATTTGATAGTTTGCAGTATGGCAAGGAAATTAGTTTTTTGGACCTTCATTCGATTGGCCATAATGATGGTTTTGTTCAAGTTTCTACACATCGTAGGTTCATACATGGCAGCCAGTACTTATATGGCACCAGTTGTCATTCACCCCATACTATCAAGTCCCTTCCATATGGAGAATTAGTGAGATTTCTTAGAATTTGTAACAATGAGGTTGATTTATATAGAGAAGTTCGACAAACACTGATGTTTTTGCATAAGGGCTATGATAGAGATATTTTGATAGAAGCTGTGGATAAAATTGATGAAATTCATTTTGGGCAACAACATAAATGCACACCTAAACATTTATAGAATGAAGATGTGCAGGTTGAAAATGTAGGTGATGTGTTTTTTTGTTACTACATATACTGAGTCAAAAATTGGAAGCTGGTAAATTATTATTGGAATCTTTCAAAAAAGGATGTTATAGTGAAGAATATTATCAGAACCTGGCCATTTATTTCATATAGAAGGGGACAGAATTTAAGGGATAAACTGGTGAAAGCTTATTTTGTGTTACCTGATGAAAAAATGATGCTGTCTCCTAGTATATTAGGTACTATGCCATGTAATAATTGCAGTGTGTATAAACATATGGTGCCCTGTTTTAACAATCACTGGAAAAAAAAAACTGAAGCTATGAACAGTTTTTCCTGCAATACTGAAGGTATTATACATTGTTTGAGGTGCCCATGTAATATGTTTTACATTGGACAAAGTAAAAGAAAGTTTGAGATCAGACTTCAGGAACATATTAGAGATATCGAAAAACAGAGTGGAGAACTCAGTTGTTATGCATTTTTTAGATAAACATAACAGTGGTTTTCTCTTTGTTACATGCCACTATTTTAGAGAAGGTTTTTATTAAAGTTGATGATGCTGTATTATTAAAAATGTGCTGTTATATAAAGAAGCTGTCTTGATTTTAACATATAATACTCTTTTACCTGGGGAATTAAATCATGAGCTTAATTGGAAACATCTGCTTTAGTTAATTATTGAACAGTTAATCGTTTTATTGAATGATTGCTGTGTGTGTGTGTGTGTGTGTGTGTGTGTGTGTGTGTGTGTGTGTGTGTGTGTGTGTGTGTGTGTGTGTGTGTATATATATATATATATAATATAGGGGAAGTTTTATTTAATTTATGCTGCTCTTTGAAGTTTGTGGTGGGCCGAGGGGCTAAGTGCAATAAACGTGGATTTGGATATGCATTCTCTCTGTTTTTCCCCCTTCCATCTCTTCTTGGTGGTTTTGCTGATTTAGTAAACCTTTTTTTTTTTTTTTTAAGCAGAATTTGGGCACATGGAAGCCTTCTGATTAAAAAAAAAAAACTCCATTACATTCCGTTTTTTTATGCAGTCTTGAAGAAGAGTGCATTTCATTTAATTACTTATTTATCCATTTATCATCTCTGCAGGCGATCTGGTTCAAGAACCCTTTTCAGTAACAATCAAGGTCAGCAGGCAAACACAAATTTAAAATTAAACAGAAAAATTCAGGTAAAGCTCAAAATGTAAATTATGGCTGTGATTTCAGAAAATATAAATAACATGAAAGCAATAATAGGAAGACTGTCAGTGACAAATAATGAAAACACAGTTATGTAACCAAAAACAAACCTCTAATGACAACCAAATGAGGAAAAAAAAAATTAACCGGCTGAACTCTTTCAACTTTTTAGTCTTCTTCAGAAGAAATAAATTACAATCTGTGCTAATTTAAATAGGAGACTAATCACATTATCTTTCTTAAGGACCAACATTCCTTGCATACATTAAAATTCTAACAAAAAAAGACAATATATAAATATTAATAATGCTTATAAACTGTTAAAATCCTAAAAAAAAGAATATTCATTTACATTTGTTAAAATTTTGTTTATGTTTTAATACTACCTTACAATTAATACTACTATTTAAACCCGGGGAATTATAAGCATTCAATAAAATCTGCCATTTTAATTCTCTACACTCAAGCTCCCCTTCTCTGTCTCCATTAAAATTACTTGGAACCCACTCCACAACAGAGAAATAAAACCTCTTAAAATATGGACATACTGTAGAATGTTTGCCTAGACTAGAGCATTGTCCAAATTTTTTAACTTTAATGGCATACTGATGTTCATAAACAAGCTCCCTAAGTTCTCTGTTGGTCTGGTTTTCAAAATACAGAATGATTTACAAGCACTACAGGTTGCCATGGGGTCTATATTATAAACACAAAAGCTTAAAACAGCAAATACATCTACATCGACACAAAAAGGTTGATGTACAAAAACAGCAAAATACGCAGTAGTTGAAAATGAAAATGCCATATTTGCTTGGCCAGCAGAGCAATCATGGGGATGAGGAAATATATATTTTCCCCACTGTACTGCAGCCTCAGAGTTGGTATATTTAAGTAGGGGGGGTGCAGCCACATGGGGGGGGGGTGCAGAGGGCTTGCCCCCTGCAAAAGTGTGTTAATTTAATTTTATTTAGTTAGTTTGAGCTTACCTGCATGGTGCTGTTGGTTGATGAAATACGCTCGGCGTTTTCATTTTCGCTGATTACGTATTTCGCTGTTTTTGTACATCAACCTTTATGTGTCGATGCAGATGTATTCGCTGTTTAGAGCTTTCATGTTTACAATATAAACCCGTTGCCATGTATATCACAAACCTGGAAACAAGTAAAACAAAAAAAAAACAGGGGTCAGGTATGTTCTATCACTTCCTACATCTACAAAATAGGGCTTTCCAACATAGATTTACACATAGAACAGTTCAAACACTTAAAAGTACCCTTTTGTAGCTTTCACTTATTTTATTTCCCTCTAACGAGTTAACATTTCTAACTTTTTATTAATAAATATTGGCTTATCCCCCACCAGTTGAGAAATCTAGTCATTGCTGTTTAAAATTCTCCAGTTTTTAGATATCATTTTTTTGATAGCTCCACTGTCCAAAGAAAAAGTAACCGCTACGGAAAGGGCCCATGCCCATGCATTATGACCTAAGGCATAATTCTTGTCTAATTGTTTGTTTTCCACAATTCTCTTAACTACACTGCTGTGGTACTCCCTGGTTACAAATCTATAAAGCAGTGTCTTAGAAAAATTGTCCAATACTTCTACATCTGTAGTTAAATGTTTTAACCTAACTAGTTGACCCTTAATATTATGCTTTACATAAGTGGGGTGCATGCTAGAATAATGCAAAATAGCATTACTGGAAATGTTCCTATAACTAATGACAGAGTACAACTTATCTTCCTCATCTTTTTTAAATATTTCTACATCTAAAAATGTATCTTAACATAATCACATTTAATGGAAAACTTAAAAAACTCAGTACTTTGATTAACATTGTTAAAAATGCTAATTAGCATTGTAAACAGGGAGCATCCTATCCCAGCAGTGCAGTTAAGAGAGTTATGGAAGACAGACAAGAATTATGCCTCAGATCATAATGCATGGGAATGGGCCCTTTCCATTCCAATTACTTTTTCTTTGGACAGTGGAGCCATCAAGACCGATATCTAAAAACCGGAGAATTTTAACAAGTAATGAATAGGTTTCTAAAGTGGTGGGGGGATAAGCCAACATTTAGTAATAAAAAAGGTAGAAATGGTAAATAGCCGTTAGAAGGAAATAAAACAAATGAAAGTCACAAAAAAGTACTTTTAATTGTTTGAACTGTTATGTGTTTAAATATGTTGGAAAGCCCTTTTTTGTAGATGGAAGTAACAGAATGTACCAGATCCCTTGTTAGTTTTTTTTTTTGTTTTTTTTTTTTACTTGTGCTTCGAAGTTTGTGATACACATGGCAACCTGTATTTCTTAAGAATCATTTTATTTGGAAGACCAACTGAGAACTTAGGAAGCGTGTTGATGAACATCAGTATACCTTTAAAGTTAAAGATCTGGACAATGCTCCGAGAACAATTCTACAGTATGTCCAAATTTTAAGGTTTTATTTTTCTGTTATGGATTGGGTTCCAAATAATTTTAATGAAGACAGGAAAGGGAAGCTTGAGTATAGAGAATTAAAATGGTAAATTTTATTCCTTGCTTATAACTCCCTAGGTTTAAATAGTAGTATTAATTATAAGGTAGTATTACAACAAACAAAATTTAAACAAATGTAAATGAATAACAAATTGTTCTTTTAGGATTTTAACAAAAGTTTATAAGAATTATTAATGTTTAGACATTATTAAAA